>NT_177001.1:967567-1290062 GCF_000188095.3 Bombus impatiens
GCGCGGAGGAGGGGAGTAGGGAATATCGAGGGGTGGGAGGGGACTTGGAAGAATGTCGCGAGGGGACCAGGAAGCAGTCAAGAGGGCAGAGAAGAACGAAACGAGGGAAAGAGAGAAAAGATGGATAGAGATAGAAACGGAAAGTGTAGAGGAAAAACGTGGAAGAAGGTGGAAAAGTGAAGAGGAGAGGGGTACCGTCCGGGTGGGAATACAGTAATACGAAAAGAAACGAATGAGCACGAAAGAGACCGACGTTAAAGCGAAGTGGAACGTTTAGGAGAGAGATGAATAGGCAAAAGAAGAAAGAAAGAGCGAGAGGGGAAAGAGAGAAGGAATTTACCAGGGAGGGATAGGGCAGAAACTAACAGCCCCTCCACAGTTGCGCGAAATAAAACACTGTGCCACAGTGTTCCACCCCGGGGCTTCGGCCAAACGCAAAGCCGCGCTTAGGCACGGCCACGCCCGCGCATCTACCCGATTGGCCGAACATGCTGTTCCACCAAGATGTTAAGAGTTTATATCTGGCTCGGGGTGAAAGGGGGACATACCTAACCACGTACCCACCTACCTACTCACCCTCGATAAACTATGCGTACAGAAGCGCGTATCAGACGTGTGTATTTTCTATCGTGCTGGTGGAGGCAAAACGGACAAACACATTACTCTTTTATTTAAAACCCGTTCCAACGTAAAATACAATGCGAGCGATGCTCAGACGTTTCTCTCTATGCTCCGCCTTTTGTTTCGTCGGGACTGTTTTTAACCGTGCGCGCCTTCTTCGTCCCTTTCGTGGAAGGAATATATCCTTTCTCTTTCTTTTTTTTTATTTTTCTTCTTTTTTTCCTTATTCCTCCACTTCTTTCTTTTTTTAAATCTTTATCTTTCTCTTTTTTCTTTTTTACCTCGATTCGCTCGGTCACGATTGCTCGCGGTTAGTCCATCTCTTTTCGCCTGTTTCTCTTTCCTTTTTTGCTTTTCTTCTCCGTTTCTTTCTTTTTCAGATCCATCGAGTTCCACTCTCTGTAAACCACACGGGCACACAACGTCATAGCGACGAGCCTTTCTTGAATCATATTCTACAATGAGGTTTCAATGGGGGGAAGCCCTATTGTCGTTCACGAATGGCGACCGATTTTATAGTGATCTAATGTACAGATGTTATTTACCTCGCAATGAGAACCGAATAAAAGCATTCTATGTATTAAGCATTCTGCGATTTAGATCCTGTATATCTCTCTGCTTACCTAACCTCTACTCCTGCCTGTCTACAGGCGTTGCGTACAACAATGCACGTTCGGCTCGCGTAACGCTCACAATGGCACTATTACTCTTTTGACTTAGTCATGCGAACGAAAGTAACTATATCGGTGTAGTTTCGAAGAAACCGGTATTTGCATTTCAATAATGATTATTCGTACTTATGGCTGCTTGTGTCACATTACACGTAATAGGCACATACAATATTCAAATTCACATTACATATCATTAGAAGCTATTTAGAATTTTTCTGATATTTTCTTTTTCGTATCATTTTCTTCTAGTTCTTTTAAAAGTATGCAAATAGCACTACGTGTTGCACGAAAACCGCGAAACATAGATAAACACCATAAACACATTCTTTATATTCTAACTATACCAATTGTAAGTAAGTATACTGTTCTCATAAGGTAAGTTTTTATAATATATTCTAACCTAACCTAAAAGTAAACAATGTAACTTTCATCGTAGCGCCTTTATACGCATACGGTCCAGAAATACATAGCAAGAAAAAGAGATGCAATGCAACCTAAAATTTTACTTATTTGTGGCAGCTCGTTACAAAGATATTGTGTTATGATAATTATAAATTATTTAGAAGAAGTAGTTTACGATACGTACCTATAAACTAGTAAGCGCGATAGATATGCATATCTAGTTATTTTATAAATTAATATTTAATATCTATATTTAAGATCTATTTGATGTATTTTTTTCTTTTTTCAATAATTATATCAACGGGTAGTACAATGTGTTGCATGTAAAACAGTGACATAATGATAAATAGCGTAAAGACATAAACATACGTTTATTTTCAAGTATACGTCATCGTTGGATTGTTGGCAGAATAGAAAATTGATAAAACGAAAGTAATGCGTTTGACCGTGCGCTCTCCAGTGAATGGCACGTTTCAGCGCGGTTACGAACCGATTAATCCATGCTCGTGCATCATTAGTGAGAACGCAATGATGGTTTGAGCAACATTAAAAGCCCGCAACGCGAAACGGTATTCGTCGATGCCGTCGATCTACACCAACACGGACCATTTTTTACTCTGGCATATCAGCCACTCAAAGCGTACGTACGCGCCGATGGATAAATCAATAAACCAATAGCTATGGTAATGCACACCTGCTTTTAAAGTATCAGCCAACCCCTCCTCGTGCACTCCCGTTTACGCGATCCATGCAATTATAAGCCGAGTACACGATTTTCTGCATCCCCGAATTATTACAAATTGCAGTCTAATAAAAACATCCTAAGTATTGATTAATTTCCCTCGCGAATATTAAATGCAGGTACTCAATATTCAACCATATTTAAATGTAGATAATTAACAAATATTTAATAATGCATAGAGATTAAGTAACTCTGAAAGTATATTTATCGAGTTTCAAGAATTTTATTTGTTCAATCGAAATTTGTTATTTAAACATTTTAACAAACTTTATTGGTACCTTGAATCTTTCGATAATAGGAAGAACCTAATATTCTAAGTGTTTTATATCATTTCATTGTGATTTACTATTTATCTCGGATATACATATTTTTTAAATCTAAGATTGCTTCCTGTACGAAGTATGAGGGAAGAAAACACGGAATCTCGCAAAAGCTTTTAAATTCTCTTTATATTTTAATGTTAAAATCGCCAACTTTCTCCCCTTATTCCCCGTATGAACAAATATAGATTGAAACATATCTAAAATTATGGCAACAAAAAATGAAAAAAATATCAAAAGATACAGTATATAAAGTATACCCTCAGGCATCCAGACCAAGAATAACAGCTCCTCTAAGGATTCTCCCACGATTCTTACCCTAGGATCTTAGAATGTTTCCAGATGTAACTGATTTATCGATGGTAGCAGGTATCACGAGTAAGAACGTATTTTGTACACTACCCACTGCTCCCTCCGGCTGTTTACACTGGGGAAAACAGCAGATTAAGATCAAAATCGCGTCTGTATCGAATTACAGTGTTTGCCAACATCACACAGATCAACAAGACGAAAGAAACAGCTGATCAAATCGTTTCTGATCGGATAAGAGAGATTAGACCATAGGTCGCTATGTCAAACGAGTAAAAAAGAACAGGTACAAAACCAGGTTGATCTTAATCTCCGATACTTGCGTGGGTGAATTCTCTGCGATCTGTCGACGAGGAAGCCATCAACAAACAAACAAATCGTATTATTTCAATTGCAGCACTATATCTGCGTTAGATAAAAGAAAGGATTCTATGTTTTTATCAACATTTTTTCACTTTTACAAATTTCAAGCAATTTAAATAGCTCAAATAATTACCGATATATGGTTTTTAGAGTCACAATCTACCTTGCGATACCTCGGATACAACTTTTCACATATGTGAACACATAGGATGAACACACACAGGAGGATTTAAAAATACGAGGAAGACAAGGTTTGAACATCTAAATGAAATCCTACCTACTGAAGAGTTAACAAACACGCGTTAGTAGACATTAGACCTGCATCATTTTGCTGGTGAGATGTGAGGACACAATTTCGATTTAAACCTTACACCAGGAAGTCTTAAATTGTAATAACGAAAGAATCTAAAATTCTGAATTCCTACTAAAAAAAAAAAAAAAACGTAGCCCTCGTGACACGAGAAATACATTAATGACCGATACGATAGAAAGTAGCCACGTTTAAACGACAAAAGCTTAACGTTAAAGACAAAGGCAAGAGAATATCTAGAGAGACGAAGGATCAATAAGAACTTATACCCTCAGCATTCATAGAACCATGGCTGGTGTTTGTATTAAAGATAGGAAAATAGTATATACATATAAAGAGAACGGTGTCAGATGGAGAGCGGCGTATGCAGAGGCATATATTTCGACAGATCCATAGGGCACGGGTGGCATTCACCGCGGCACCGTCGCCGGATGAAGCCTGCGGTCTCGCCGCGATCTACCGCGCCGGTGAAATACCGTATGACTTTTTGACGTGCTTTTAACAGATTGAATTGAAAATGGCTTCCACGGTGCCGATATATCCGCGAGGCCACATCCATACCCTGAAAACGACTGTACGAACGGACGGACGTGAGAGACGAGAGATATATAATCTTTTTCCTTCCCTCTCTCGCTTCCTCCACCACTCTTCCCCTTTTTCTCTCACTTTCACACCTCGCCGCAACTTTTTCTCCTCCCCCTCTTCTATCTCTCTCACTTTCTCCCATTTTCATCTTTCGCGGAAACGGTTTTCCTCGTTTCCCCACCCTTCGCCAGCCTCGAATCCTCCCCTAACGCCACCTCTATTTCTCTCCCTTGAATTTTTGCACATTCGCTGATGCGGCACATTGCAAGCTGCGCCGGCGGAAACGACGACGACGAGGACTGGACCCCGGTCACTCGAATCACGGCTGAACCGGAAGGGAGGAGGAGGAGGCGGAGGCGGAGGGTCGCGTAAAAATAATGTCCTGGCTCATTTTTTAAAACCCCGACCGCAGAGAGAGCGAGAAACATGGGGCCACAGGACTGCAAACGAATCCGAGGTCTGTCGCCCGTGCCAAAGGAAGGAAGAGGATGGTGAAAGGGAAAGAGAGGAAAAAAAATAAACGTGACGGACCGTGGATATAGGCATCGTCGATATTACGGGGCGCAATAGCACACGGGGCCGACCGACGCCGGATGAAACGGTCAAAGCTAAAAAGCTCTCTCCGCCGAAACGGGCTATATATTATCTGCAACCCTTCAAACACAGAACACACCGAGATCCATACATAACCCATATGCGTGCACGTTTCTCTACGTGCCGTTTCTCTGCCCCAGGAATCGCGCTCGTGCAACCGCGAGTACATCTAACGTCTGTTTCCAATAGACGTTGGTCATGGGAATAATGGTAATGTGGATACTTTACACCCTTTACGATCCTCGACTTGAACTTAATATTGGGTCTTTGATTTTATTCCTCAACTGGTATCGTTGCAGTAAAGTAGAAACTTACATTCTAGGTATTTTATCTTGTTTAGCATGTTATATTTAGTACAATGAAAATGATTAATCATGAAATATGCAATATTGAATAAAAGTAAAATATATGTACATTTTAATATTAGATATTTTAATGTACATTATTGTGGTCATTTATAAGCCAGATATCCTTCGGTAATTTTGATTCAAACAGAAAGACAAGATTGTTTTACTTTCAACTTTCTTGCATTTCTCGGTAATAAAATGTCTAACTAATGAAGTTACCAAACTTTATGCAAACCGTATTATAATATTAGCGCAGGCGCTCCAAAAAATTGTGTCAGATCTTTGCAAACTGAAATATTGCTCCAACTTGTTATAGTTTCCAAGATATACATATCTACGTAGTACGCAATTTCTCCGGAAATCTCCTGTCGATCGATCTATTGCAAACAAAAATTATATAATGTATAAGTTATATGCTTGAAGTTATTTTTCACACTTGTTATCGACTCAAACATTTTTCAGTTAATCACCGATAATAATACATCGTTTATACCTAATGTAATTGAAATGAAAACCAGTTGTTTTTAAGAAAGTCACGTGTACGATAAACGCATGTATCAACGCGCTATGTTTCTAGAGGGTAAAATGGGCGTGGTTAGCAACCCTTAGTGAGACAGTGTCGACCAATACGGCAGCATTACACGATATGGAAACAGTTGCAAACGCAAGCGCCGTTAGGGTTGCTGGTACGAGCTGGTGATAGGTTGATGTGCATGGGTGTTTAATGTATGGGCGCAGACTCGAACATTGGGAACAGTGTTGAAAAGGTTACGCCTGCTGCAGGCTCGCATTCAGATTGGTTACATATTAAATCCATTCAGAGAAAAGTTTCACGATATCTATTTTGGTTGTTTGTCTTCTTTCTTTTCATTGTTTCCTTATTTTGAGAATCTGTATAAATTCATTTATTTATTTTGTATATTTATAAAAAATTGAATTAGAATAATGATTTTTAATTTCATTTAGTCAAGTTAAATTAATTCGACTCACTTGTAATGTTCTCTAAAAGAAAATTTCTGTAGTTGGAGAAATAAATGTAGTATATAAATATATGTAGTAGTAATAGTCGTATAATATATGTAGTAGTGTAATATATATGTAGTAGTACATGTATCGTATTTATTATCTACTTGCGTTCTTTAAAGAACATTCCTCTCGTTAGTTTAATTATACCTTTCCTTACTATTTAATTCGTCTTTTTAAGTAATAAAAAGGAACAGTGGGAAACGTGAATGGGAAAGAAAAATTTCATTTTTCTTTCTTTCTTCCCAGTTCCAATATTATCTACAAGTACAAAATTAAATTAAGTCATATTAATTTTTTTAGTATTTTTAGTGAGAAAAAAATCATCTAATGTTTTCTATTATAAGTTAAGATTGTTATAAACCTAATAGATTACATATATAGCTCCATATCATACATGTTTCAAAGGTTAATGTTACATTATTAATGTAAGAGAGTCGGAACAATAATATCATCTTCCATATCGCAAGTTTCTAGATGCGACAATTCCTCATATTGAAATATTACTCGCAATGGCTCTTTAGAATGATTTTTCAAAACCAACAGCATGGTGTTTATAATTTCCGAGGGATTCTTGTAAAAAAATCTATATTCCTTATCCGCATTTGCATGATTGTTATATGCCTCCTCGATAAAGTCACCGTTAGATGTGAAGAATAATATTCTAGGCACATACTTCCCATCTGGTTGAAATTTTTCATCATCTAAAGCTGCATCATATCCCATTTCCGCTTTTATCATCACAAATCTGTAATTCGTTAAAAATATAATTAAATCAACTACAGGGCTGATTATTTTAAGAATATGTTTGCCAAAGTATTATAAACACTTATACTATACGATACTAATATATAATAATATATAATAAATATTGTGTAATAAGTATTGTTGTTAGTTTTCATATGCTAGATAAAAATAAAAAATTAGCTGTGTTAACTGGCCAATGATAAATTTTCCTATTTATAATTTTTTACAATTGTTCATTTTTCCCTATTAAGTTTTCTATTTTAATTTTTTTTATAAAACTTCGATAATGATAACTTTCATTGTTCCAAACTTAACTAAAAATGTCGCATTGCTTACGGGATGTGTAAAATTCATATTAATTAATGGTCGACGAAAGATTGTGATTAGTTGTGTAAAAAATATTTGACGCCACTGTAGCGTCATCTAATGGTAGTAAAACTAATATTAACCAGTTCCAGACATGGTTGTAGCACAGGCTTCAGTAATGATGTATATTTATGTTCATACACGTATGTACATATTTCGATACATACCGATCGCTAAGATCCATCAATCGTACGGAGTTAGAAAATTTCTGTTTTAATTTTTGACAAGAGGGGCATTGCATTTTATGGATGAGTAGAAAAATCGGTTTGTTCACGACTTTAGCCTCTTGAAAGCCGTACGTAACAGACCTCCATTTAAATAATCGTTCGAAACTCTTGTCACAATTCGAATCTCCAACATTAAGAAGGTTATTTCCGACTATTTGATTTGCCAAAGCGATTAGATTTATAGTACTGAAGAATTTGATCCATTTGTTCATAACTTTAACTGAAATTTTTCATGATATCGTCAAATAATGTGAATATAACCAAGTTTGAATATCTTTAATGATAAGGTTTCGATATGCATATAATGACTTGTGTGACTTATTTTAGACTGGTTAACTGTATATGTAGAACCCTCATTTAATGTTATAAATCTAGTATAGAATAAAATTACGATAGTTGCGGTTACAATCATAAATACCAAATTTTAGTAAAACAGTAGAAAATAATGAGAAATGTAAGAAATTACTATTATTAAATAATATAATATTTCTATTGTAAATAAAAGGTATATTTAAGTGGTAATATAATATTATTAACAGATTATTAATAATAACAAATACAAAATTATATGTATGATAAAATTTAATTTGTTGTTTTCATTTGCTTCATATGTATTTTATTGTTACGGAAATCGCACATTCAATAAAGTTTGATTCGCGAATAATAAAAATCTAATAACAACTGATTAAATTTGAATGCAATATTGACTTTGAGAAATTTGTTGAAAACCGAAACAATAATTTTATCATACCACGATACAATACTGTTTTATCAGCATTGCATAAAAACAGATTTTCGAAGTAAAGTGTTTACAAATCGTGTTATAGTCGCGCCACAATAGCATACTTGAAATTTAGCGCCATATAAGCACAGAGTTACATATTTCAACTCGTTTTATCAATATGTTATAGTTTACATACTTTTTCCAAAAATATGACTCGTCGACTTACCGTTTCTTGCGTTTAATATTCTTTATCCAACATTTCTTCTAAACAAATGTTCACTAGTTATTGTGACAACAATGTGACAATGGTAAAAAACAAATTTACATTGAGAAATAGGTTAAGATTATGTTGGAATTTCTCTAGTATCAAATTTTTCTCGGAGAACGCAAGCAAATAACGGATCGACGGAAAAATGAGCAAGCTATGGAATTATTTGATATTTCAAGGATGGATGTCATATTTGATGGCAGCTGGTTTGTTGGTTTTCACGAGCGGCTTTTTACTCAATCGCGTTGCAAGACCGGAACGAGCTGAGTGTAAAGATTGCACGGATTCTGATTGTAACGTCAAGCAACTTCTTCAGAATCCCGATGCCGCTGCAACCATATGTCTCAAAAGAAAGTCACGTGTTGTATTATTAATCGTAGATGCTTTAAAATATGATTTTGCATATTGGTATAATGATAATAATTCTACCTCATCTTATTATCGCAATAAGTTACCTATAATTCACGAATTGTTGCAAAATCAACCTACGAATTCACGCTTGTATAAGTTCATAGCAGATCCTCCGACAACAACTATGCAACGATTAAAAGGTCTTACCACAGGATCGTTGCCAACCTTCATTGACATTGGGTCTAATTTTGCCTCTGAAAGCATCAACGAAGATAATATTGTAGATCAAAGCACTGCCGAAGGTATAGTTTTCATGGGTGATGATACCTGGACTAATTTATTTCCTGGCAAATTTAAACGTCAATTTCCATCACCATCTTTTAATGTTTGGGATCTGGACAGTGTTGATAAAGATGTTAGATACCGTATATTTTTCGAGATGAAGAAGAAAGATTGGTCTCTCCTGATAGCACACGTTCTTGGAATTGATCATTGCGGACATAAGCATGGTGCTAATCATCCTGAGATGGCTAGAAAGTTAAATGATACAAATAGTCTTATAAGAGACATCATCGAGTCCTTAGAAGAGGATACAGTACTTTTTGTTGTTGGTGATCATGGAATGACAGAAAGTGGTGATCATGGTGGTGAAAGCAGGAATGAAATTGAAGCTGCCATGTTTGTTTATTCTATGGTTCCTTTGATAAAATATGATTCATCTAACAATACTGTGAACCAAATCGATCTTGTTCCAACATTGGCATCTATTCTTGGTACTCCTATACCATTTTCAAACTTGGGATCTATCATACTTGATTCAATTCCAAGTTCATCAAGAAATGGGGAATTAAAAGATGAGTTATGGTATTTGTTGCATTCAGTGTGGAGAAATATTGCACAGACAAAAAGATACATAAGTGTATATTCTGAAGATACTTACTTATTTTCTAAAGAACAGCTTCAAAATTTGGAAAATATGTATAACTACCTATTTAACCAAATTAAGAGTATTAATACTATTGAAGAATTTGACTCTTTTATTGTGAATAGTCGAAACTACTTTAAATTGCTCAAAGATACATGTTCTGAAGTTTGGGTTCAATTTGATTCTAGTCTAATGTCAAAAGGCCTGCTTTTGATGTTTTGTGCTTTGTTTTTCTTTTATCTATTTATCACAGGCATTCCAGAAGGTCGTATGTATAAGATATTTGAGTCTTCATTTCTACAATGTTCTATTTTAGCAAATTTAATTACTGCATTGATAATATGCCTTTTGTTTTTCTTTAATATTTTAGAAGAATTCAAAAACACAACATTGTTTGCCACTGGTACAGTATCTATAATATTATTAGTAATATTAATTACTAAGAATTGGGATGTTATTTCATTGAATTGGTATGATTATAGAAAAATAAAAAAATTGATCTATATTACAAGATTAGTATTTTTTTTAACAATATGCAGTCTCTTTTCTAACAGCTATATCATTGAAGAAAGTAATGTATTATCTTTTTTAATTGTTACTCTTCTTTGGCTTATCATGTTTAATCTAACGAAAAAAGATGCTAGTGAAAATCCAGAAAGAAAAACAAAACCATTTTTAAAACAACAAACAAAATCAAACTTGAAGATAATTATAATAGCCAGTAGCTTAATAGCATGTATTTCCATAAGATTATCTTATTACTTCTGGCGTTGTAGAGAGGAGCAACAACAAAGTGTATGTTCTATGTTTATATTTGGTAAAACAAGTTCTATAACATCGGACAATTTAGAACGTATTTTACTTGCCATCACATTAATTATACTTGCATTACACATTACAATAATAAGACTATGGTTGCAAAATTGTGGAAACCTTTCTGGTTTCTCTCCTAGTGTTTTAGTAGGACAATACTGTCCTGTTGTGATAGGTGTTTGTATGGGTTGTTATTGGGTCCTTCAAAGGTTACCAAAATTTGTAAAAGTAAAATTTGCACTGTCTTGGCAAGTAAGCACATTGCCTAACATAGTATATGCATTGAGTCTGTTTGCAATCTTTATATTATACTATCGTCCGCTCAGTATATTTTTACTACCAAAGAAAAAGGAATTAATTAACATATACCAAGATGAAAATGTAGTACCTCGATTATTTGAGAAAATAAAGGAGTCAATTTATCGAAAAAATATAGACGTAGATCAAACACCAGTTGTTTATGGCTTGGGTACTGCGTATAGTGCCACATTTGTCTCATTAAGTGTATTTCTTATGTTGTTATATTCTTTATTGTTAGGGGATATATTATCACCTAGTACTTTCTTAATGTTTATATGTTGTACCTCTGTTTTGGGCTTATCAGCGATAGAAAGATACAAGAATGCTAATAGTATATGTAAGTACTTTAACCTATAGATAATATGTAAATGATTTAGATTACAAAACTGCATTCTTATTGTTATAATTTTATAAACAGCTGAACTGGTAGAAGTACCTACTCCCATACTATTGTGTTGGTTCTTAATAGCAGAATATTTCTTTTATGGAACTGGGCATCAACCAACTTTCCCTACAATTCATTGGGATGCTGCTTTTGTAGGAACAGGTGGACATTTCTATGGAAATTTATTACCAGCAATCTTAATAGGTATCTATATATAATCTTGTTTGTATTAACTTTAAATCTCGTTCTACAAGTAATAATTTGTAGGAATAAACACATTCGGATCACACATTATACTAGGTGCAACATTACCACTATTAGTTATTGTACCATTTACTTTTTATCTTGTATTTCCAAAGTTAGCTAAAATAAAATTTTCGGAAGACAACATGAAAAGAGGAGAACTGCATCTGTTTGAACAAGATTCTGTGTTTCATGCTGCAATTTTCTCAGTTGCAGGAAAATATATATTACTTCATGGAATCAGAGTAAGCAACATTTTTAATATTTTAGATCTGCTAATGTTTTAACAATATAAACTAAGTATAAACTAAATAAATAATCACTGTTAAAGAAATAATTTGAAGTTTAAAAACTATTTTTATTGATGAGTTTTTATAACTTCATATAGACATTTGGTAGCATGCTTGCTACGACGATTCACTGTCGACATTTAATGGTTTGGAAGATCTTCGCGCCGAAGTTAATATTCGAAGGCTTGGGATTATTGGTAACATTAAGCAGTGTACTGGCGTCCTTTTATATGGTGTTCAGAATCGATCAGCAAATGGAACATCTTATATCCAGAGTGACAAAAGGCAGATGATAAAATTTTTCTTGATATAAGATGTAATCAACACAGTAAAATATCAAAGTTTGAAATGTAATATTAAGTGAAAAATGCGTGCAATGACTTGTTACTGCTATCATTAAAATTGGAAGTTTCTACCAAAAAGAAGTAAATTAGATGTCCAACGTCGACACTTACCAGTACTGCCGTTTTCATAATTTTATATGACTTTATATAAGAAATAGCGAAAGCGTAGTTATACAAGGTGGTTGGTAACTGGTGGTACAAGCGGAAAGGGGGTGATTCTACGCGAAAAAGAAGTAGAAAATATAGAATAAAAATTTTTTTCTTTTAATTTTTTTTTTTAATTTTTCCATCGTGACAACGATCTACAGTGAGATCCGTTATAACGAGACGTGATAAAGTGCACGCGTAGCAAGCGAAAATTCAAAATCACTTTTCTCGAAAATAAAGCCTCAAACGAAAAATTTTTATTCTATATTTTCGACTTCTTTTTTCGCGTAGGATCACCCCCTTTCCGCTTGTACCATCAATTACCAACCACCCTGTATATGAACTATTAGTCCAAATAGGAAAATTGAACTGAAACATTTAGGACATGAGAATGATATGTCTTTTCTTTTGTTTTTCCAAAGACCAAGGCATGTTATTAATTCTGGTGCTTCCTAACACACTAACGCTACCCTGCGTGCAATGCATTGCTGATTACAGAGAAACAAAGCAACGCACTTGATGCAGGATTGCGTCCATGTGCGCAGATGATTGCTTGATCAATGTACGTATTTTTTTCACCATTTTAAGTTCATCACTGTTAACCGTATATTTTTCATTTCATTTACCGCATACGAAATTGTATATATAGCGTATATTATAAACATAATAGTAAATTTAATAAAACGTTATATATCTTTAAGGTAACTCTTCTTACATATTTTAAAATAGTAAAATTCTTTAAACTTGTGCCTTTCCCAGTACATGGTTTTATGTTCTCTATGTATTTTGCAAAATATACTTTATTGAAAGGTATCATCAAACGTACACGTTATATATAGTATGCGAAAAAAATGATCAGTTAAAAGATAGAGAGTTTGTAATTACAAGTGATAGAAATATTCCTGCTAGGTCGGTAATCTAATGATGATTGTGATGTCTGTATCCTCTATTGTCATTTCTCAGGTATTCCATCCAGTTGGCCCACTTATAATAGTCCTCGTAATCGCTGGGATCCTGTGACAGATGAACATGTTCACAATATTCACAGTATTCAAATTACACATACCTAGTTTTGGTAATTATTATTTTGAAAGACAGGCACCTGCATATTAGGCAATACAGGCATTTGTATCTGGAAACAAATGAAGTTACGATGTTGTATAAGATATCTTGTCAACCCATCATTTGTTTTACAATGATACAAATTGTTGTTAACTACCATATTTAGCTTTCATTATATACAATGTAAAATACAAATATATAGATTCAAAAAGATATTTAATCTGAAACTGTTGTTTCGATTTAAATGCTTACATATAACTTGATTCTTCCACCTTGGTGTTCAGGTGTAGATCCTCCACCTGCCTGTACAGACTCTATAGAACCAGCTGGCAAACTCTGATATCCCTGATGCATTTGCATCTTAACTGAACGTGCTTGTTGTTTTTGACTGCTTCCATCATTCAGAAAAGATTCAGCACCATTGACAATTTCGCGCTTTATACCTCCTGCATCTTCAGGATAAGAAACCCAAACTGAGCCAGGACCTTTTGGCAGTGATCGAGCCATCTGTAGCCCGAATTTACTATAACTCGGATTGTATGCAAGAGGCACTCCATAATCTAATGTATCTAATTTATGTTTAATAGCATCTAATAGACTCATGTTAATGGGCAAACCACTAGGGGAAGAAAGAATGTCATTAGTCATTAGATAATTGGCATTAAATGCTCCTCCGGGAGCAGCTGTAGATGCCATTCTTGCTTTTGTTATATTTTGGACTGCCAAAGTAATATTCTTCTGTAAATCAGTTAACATATCAAATACTTGACTCAAAACACCCATCTTTTGCTGAAAAGAAAACATTCCATCGATTGTTGGTTTTGCCCATGGACCAGGACTAAAAGGTTTAAATGGTTTCTTTGATGATAGTGATGTTGCAGACTTTTCGTAAGAAATCAAATCGTTCATTGTTGTAATCATGTTGCTTTTTAAATCACCCAATTCAGATAATATGTTGCTAACAATTGAATCTTTAGCGGCATTGATCGATGAGATGTCTTCAATGGATCTTGCTATTTTTACTTGTGCATGACTTCCATCAGATACAATAGATCTCACCAAATCGTTTTTAAAATTTGCACTATCGTCATCGCTAGTTAGTGCAGTTTTATTCAGTTTTAAAGTGTCAAACAATTTATCCAGGAACTCTGATACTTTATCATTGTACTCTGTTGGATTAGGGATTACAGATGATGGTAACCAAAAGTCAGGTGGTACAATGGTACTTTTTGTTGTTGGAACTTCGATCGGACCTGGTGCTGGAGTAGAAGTGACAATATTTTTAAACAAATTATCCAAAAAGGTAGTTTTCTTTGCTATAAACATAGATGGATCCACCACAGGTCCAAAAGGTCCAAACATTCCTGGTAAATATTGTTTTGGTGCTGTCGGACCTCCCATCCTTTTAAGCAGTACATTCACATCTTCTTCTGGTTCTTCAGAAATTGGAGCAAGAGTGGGATATGGAGGTGAAGGTCCCAAATCTTTTGTTTCTGGCTTACCAGTGCCCATAATTGAACGGAGTTTTGTTACAGTAGACTCATCTATGCTTCTTTTTCTGCGGGAAATCTCATCCTTCATACTATAGTCAGGTATGGTATTTAAGCTTGAAAATGGAGGCATAGGCCCAAACTTAGAAGCCATAGGACCAAAAGGTTTCGAACCGAAAGGTCCGAAAATTCCACGTTTGTACTGGCCAGCTTCATCATCCACGTTACTTTTACTTAATAATGGTGTTTTGTCAACAGTATTGTACAAAGATGGACTTACTATATATGGCATAAATGGTTTGAAGCTCATGGGATAAGCAGGTCCCAAGCCACCAAACAAGTTGCTCAGCATATCTGTCTTCTTCGAAATCATCATTTTAGGATCAACAAATTTTGGGAAGGAGGGAGATTTTGGTATATAAGGTACTGTTATGGTGTCCATTTCTGTTACTGGTAGTCCGAGAGCTCTTGCATAAGCTAGAAGAACATTTTTCATATAAGGAAGGATATATAAAATATATACATATACATTTGTACATTTATGTGAAATATTAAAGCCTCTACCCCAAAATTTTAATTTTAACATTATTTTATTAAAATTATGTTTTCAAAAATTAAGTGTTTTATATTACCAGATTTTGAAGCATAGCTTGCCCATGGTGCTGCTCCTGAAGGGCCTTTAAAAGATGCTCTAGTTAATACTATCAAATAAGAGAAAAGTACCAGATCTTTTGGGAGAATCATCTTACACCAACTTATTGAACTCTGTGTTGTTACTGCTTTTATAGCAGCAGTCAAATAATAATAGTTGCAAAGCTCTTAAGCTTATTAGCATAGGACTAATATTCTCATTAAAATAATCCATGGCATACAGGAGATACACTTGTGTTTTATAATTAACCAATACAATTTCTTCATGCTACTTGGGAAAGTAATTTCCTTCATACTTGTGCCATTATGCTTCTGTAAATATTTTAATTACTCTAAACATTATCTTTTACAACAAATACATTTATATTTATTCATTTCATTGTTCTAGTTCATTGTTATAATCTATTTTTTATCTTTTTATTTTTATTATCTATAAATCAGAAATTCAGCATGTATCATTTTTCATTTACTGAATATAAGAACAGAACACCTTCCCACTTCGAATTGTAATCCGATTTCAATCGACTTGCAAACGAACTTGCGAGAAACGCGTTGTTCATTTGTCGACAATAATATATCAAAGCAGCTGTTTTCATTATTTGGTAATTACCAATTGATTGTATTAATATCGAAGAAAGCTGTCACTTTATAGAAAGACGTTTATGTCGAAATGGAGATAAAAAGCTCTTCTAATAGTAAGTAACAACGTTATTTGATGTATAATAATAGTATTTATAATAGTAGTAATAGATATATTTTATATGTAATCCTGTAATAAAAATGGCATAAAATAAACCGAAAACCCATTGAGATTTGTAAAACAACTACCTAAAAAAGGTTCATTCTTTGTTTTAGCAATTACGGAAAATAGGAATGCCATGATAAATATTACTTCCACATTTGAAAATTTTCCATGGACTGCTTTACAGCAAAGTTCAAAAGGCACGAATATTATTAAAGCAATAAATCAATTGCTAAGTATGTACCATCCTAATGATGGTATAATTGCATATGAACGTGTATTAAGAGCTTTACTTATATTATCTGAAAATTTGGATAGCAACTTACAACAACAGATAATTTCTATGGTACCGTTACCAAAAGGTGTCTCAAATGATAAAATAAGAAATCTGATATTTAAAATTACTGAATTAATTAAAGCACCCAATAACAAGTCATTGTGTCAAAAGTATGACTTTTATTAAATTAATTTTTATTATTTTTTTTATAATGTTTAATTACAAGTTTATTTTTTAGAATTACCATGACACCTGAAGAATCTAATACAGAAATATTAAATGAAGACTCAGAAATTCATCTAAACCAAAATATTTTACTTGACACATCTCAAAATCTTGAATTGCATGAAAAATTTGCATCTTCAGTACCTGAAGTGTTCAAAGGTTTTCCTCCTAATGAAATTTCAACAATTCATAATCATGTGAATTATATGTATGATACATTGAACTACAATATTCCATATATAAAACCTCACGTTAATAGCAAACAAAGTTTTTCATTAAATACTAATGAAGAAGAAGAATCATTAAAACTTCAGTCAACATTGAAATGGTTCCATACTCCTCATCTTTTGTATAAAACTAATCTTTATCGAAATTCTGCATCTGGTTACCAACAAAGATTTTTTAAATCAATGGATGATAAGTACTTCCAGTTGTCCATTGATAGATTCAATAACTGGAATCAGTGCAATATAGCTAACATGCCTTATGCACTCCATCAGGTTTGTAACAATTAATTTGTTAAAAATATTGTTAATTTAGCTATCCTGGAATAGTGATTGTAAAAATGATATTACAGGATACTACATGTTTAAAAGAATTATATAAAAATGGCATAATTTCAAATAAACAGAATAAGAATGAGATCTTCAATTTGAAAATAACATATGATGATAGATTTGTAGAATCAGGAACAAATTGTGAGATTTTACATAATAGTGATGTAAATAAAAACTTCAAAAAGTATAGTAATTTGAACAAAAATAAAATTTTTGACATGGAAGTTCAAGAACATTTTAAACAAGAATTAAAGAATGAACAAGCAATTCAACAAGATATATATAAAATGGATGTTGTATATTGTGAAGAAGAAAGAAAAGATACAATAATAAACATACAGGTAAAGGAAATTTTTAGTCATAGCAATTATTTAAATAATTTATGGCAATTCTTGTAAAAGATGACACTACAAACATTAGAAGAAGAGAATTTAATGGTGCATAAGAAACTTAAAACAAGCTTGCAGAACTTTTTAAAACGTGTAGAACAGGAGACTTTAATCAGTAATAAAACTCTTTATATTCATCAATCATTAACATATTTCAATTCAATGTATACAAATATTAAAAGCATTTCTTCTTTTATAATGCAGAATTTCCAACATTGCCTAGGACCAAACCTTTGTATATGGTTCCTCTTACATCCAAACATCGCAAGTTTGTAGATCAAAGAAACCTGGAAAAGAATAATCAATTAGATATTTCGAGTAATAACACAAATAATTCTAGAAATATTAATACACTAGAGGATACAACAAAATTCATTGAAAAAAAATGCTTGGAAACATTTCATATTTGTCCAAAACCAACTCAGTTAAAAATGCTTCATAAGAGCTTAAATGCTGTAGTTAGTAAAACACAAACAATAGAATGTGAGAAAAAGGACTACATAGAAAATTTACTATACAAGTACCATATAGTTGTTGTGTAAATTTAATATCTTTCATGATCAGCAAACTTATTTAACAAAATTATTTATATACAGATCTGCAGTGAAGCAAACAAAATCAAAAAGCTTGAATACTTTACAACAAACTGCATCTATTACAGAGTTGGTTACATTTAAAAAACAGTACTATGATACTTTACTCAATATTCAGAAAGCCAAGAGTTTGTTATAATTGTTATAATCTTTTTAACATTTTTTATAAGCATATGAGATTATATGTATGTATATATTTATTATTTCTTAGTGGCAGTGGCAAATTCCTTGGGAATATCATCTGTAGAAAATTTCACAAAATATGATCCATATTATTCCAATCATTCCTATCAGGAGCAGCAATTATTACAACGTGGACCATTAAGTGTTAATCCACAATTTGCAGTACATACTATGACACAATCAAAATTATCAAATATACATAACACTCCATATGCTTGGATGAAATACAACAGTTGGAAACATCCAACCATGAAACAATTAAGACTTCCACAGCAGGTAAGATACAATTAAATATTGAATACTATATATTCAAATATATAAATATTCCTAATTATTTATTTAATTGTTTTATTCATTTTATCTTCTTCTAGTTCCCATTTCAAGTTTCAAGGAATAAAGAGTAAGTTTTCTAATCATATATATCTTCTACTGCAATCTTATTTTCCGTTCCTTTTTGTATACTTTTTTGAATTAAATGCTATATTTTCTTATTTTTTCATTCTTGTGTTGGAAAGGAATTCTGTACTACATTATGTAAAGACAATGGATATTCAATGTTTTGCGCAAGATAAAAGTAAACGAATGAAACAAAGTGTACAACGTAAAAAGTTAGAAGACATAGTTGGGAAATTGAAAGAGATAGAAAACAGCAATATGAATAATTAAAAAATTATTACTGACCTCTATAAGGTTCTTAGTTCTTGAAAATATGTTAATCTATAAACTCTTTGCATACATATCGAGACAAATAATTATAGAAAATAGTCAGAGCATAGCAGCATATATGCAGATATTCCATAAAGTTATATGTACTAAAGGAAAGTTCCTTAAAGAATACAAATAATATAATAAAATATTGATGGAGACTGTTGATTTAAGAGAATACATATCAAATAAAGTTTTTCATTCTTTCATTTATCTCGCACCAGTCTCAACAATTAATGGAACATTGATACGTTTACATGTGCACACGTATATATATATATATATATATGTATATATATATACATGCATATACATACACATATTCTATAATTTTTTTGGCACTGGCAAAAGATAATAATTGAGTATTAGATTATTAATCGCGAATATTTTTAATAATTTCGTTTGTATTTCGGACGATTGCGTAATAGTTTTCTTTGTTTAATTATTGTTGCATGTTTGTGATGTTGACGTCAATCGAGCCTTAATACTTACAACATAGTAACTAATAAATGTACACATATTCTTTAGTATTAACATAGAACAAAATTGCTGCTAATTACTAACATTTCGTAGTATATTTTATAATTAACATATAATATACGCACTTATGACTTTTGTATAGTCTACAGTATAGACTCTATACTACACAACAGTCATTCATTTCATTATTTCTAAATGTACAAAATAACTTTTAAAAGAATAAACGGTAATAATAACTTAGGTGTTATATCGTTCATTCGATCATTAATCGTTATTGTCCAGAACAATCGCAATGAAGTATGACAAATTACCAACAGGTCAATATATAATGTAACTCTTGGTAATTTACTCAATCACATATGTCAACTCACAATAATATTTTCTTGTTTCAGAAAACATTTTACCTTCACAATGAGTCTATAATAGAAACATTATTATATACCCATATTTATCATTAACAGTATTGACAGCATCATCCTAATAGAAATGGATTTTCATACAAATGATGCTTTCAATACTTAATATTAATATCTATTTATGAATCGAAATACATCCAAAGGATCTACAGCAATTGATTTTTTTGGTTGTAAGGACCCTTACATTTTATTTTTGGTAATATCCAATGAATCAAAGTTAGGCCAAAGATCTCTTGTGTCATGTAGTTCATGTATCTCTTTTGGATTGTCATTATTTAGTATTATAGTTGTTCAAAACAAAATAATGTGTATAAGCAAATCTTATTAAACTGTTCCATTCCAATTATTGTTTGAATGCAATATAACTCAATAAATTTATTCTAATTTCCTACATCACATTATAATCCTATAAATATTTAATTGAAAGTATCATTTTACAAGCGAATAAGATATATCAAATTGAAAATATATTTTAATCTTATTAAGGCTATATAGTATTTGGAAAAGAGACTAATATGAAACTTCAATAATAATTATATATATATTTCAAGTTAAATAATAAACCATTCATGGAATTAAATCATATATGCAAAAAATAAAACAATAGCAGTTGTTTAGCTCTAGACAATCTTTTGTGCGTACAGTGTGTGCTATTGTTCAACATAATTTAATTAAATTCAGTGGTAAAAATAACATGAATTTCAGATCAGATAATTGTCATGCTACTTTTTAATGCAAATACCTCTCTGGATTTTAAATTGATTTCATAATAAAATAAAAAAATATTTATAAATACCTAAAAGAAATATTGTATAAATATATCATAATACAAGAAATAAAAACTTGTGATACCAAGATTAGAAGGAAGAATAAGTAGTAGAAGAAAGTTTTAGACAATTTATACGAATTTTAATAACTGGTTCCATAATTAATCAAAGAATTATTTTTCAATCAATGTCATTTATAAAATGTAAAGAAAGGGTATGTTTATCAGAAAACTAACAATCTTGTTACAATGGTGAAATAGATTTGCACTTTGTTTAAACAGTAATATTTAGTTACTTCTTTACTTTCTAGAATAAATTGCGATGGATTGAAGTTCAAACCTAATGTTAATCTTTGTTATTTGTGCCATAATCTGAAGCGTTTTCGATTAAAGTTCATACAGAAATACATTAAACACTGTTGTAGATTCACATACTAAATATAAGTCTAACGATTTATTTATTGAGGTATTGCAAATCGTAGCGAGGTAAAGCCTCTGATACTAAGTTATTGAAAAGTAACAAAGTTATTCGACATACATGACACTCAAAGAGCGTTATATTTCTTCTGGCAGTGTCCGTACATTTTTTTTTAATTATTTTACTTAAACTTTTAAGCTAAATATCTTGCACCATGTAACATTTCCACCCAACATTTTTATCATGAAATCTATCCATATTTTTTTTAAACACTTTATCAGTACACCAGTAATGTACCATGTATAAGAAAAATTACATTTATTTCTTCGTTGTGTTCAAGAAAACCAAATTACAACATCATCAATATTTTGACACAACGAAGCTACCATAATATATACTATTCTCTTTTTTTCTTTATGATCCTATATGAACACGCATTTTTTCCTTATGCTAATCAATTAATTAGATAACTGACGCGTTATACACGCCAACATATAATTAGATGCCTGATCCAGATGTATATATTCTAATATTGTATCAAAAGACAAAGTAGCTGTCACTTATGATTCTAGTCGAAATTAATTACTTCTTTGTGTTTATATGATTATAATAATCTTAATCAAGTGAAACAAAACAGAGGTCCCAATATAATCGATTCTATGTACCACTTGTTGTATGGTAAAAAGAGATTTCAAGGACCAAACGGTCAAGAAACACAATCTTTTGATAATTTTCAAGATGAATTGTACCTCTAATACGATATGTATGTACTAAAAATTACTTTGCTCTTTAATTTGATGAATCAGTAGAGACAAGGTTGTACAAGAGTACTGGACTAGAAATGGTTTGAGATTTTCATTAAAGTAAATAAGTAATGCAATACCATTACTGATCGTTATATTCCCTTCTTGCAAATAGTGCGTATACCTTTTACAAAAATAGAGATGGACTTTTTCTAAGCTACCAAACTACATAATTGTATAAAACTCAACCGTTTACGTATAAAATACTAATAAAAAACTAGATTTCGTTATGGTATAATTACAGAAAATAACTTGTGTTTATCAATTCTCGTCTAAATTTGTGAAACACATTTCTACGTCCATCTCCGTGCAACAAGAATATCATTTTGAACAATAATCGAAATAGTATAATTTAAACACTTGTTCCATGCATACTAATTCTCTGTATAATTCACTTATAACAAGAAATGCTAAACTGATATTAGTTTTTCAATCTTAATATAAATACTTGTTGCCTGTTTAAAAAACAATTTTCATAAATTTACAGTTGTAATAAAATTAATACATTAAATTAATACATTAATTAATACATTTGCCTGATTATTAACTATTGAGTATGCATGGAAACAGAATATATTGACATTAAAGTATAACAAAATAATAAATAAATATTTTAATCTTTAATTATTAATATAAGTTATACTTACAAATAATCCCGTTAATACTTAGGTTTATTATTTGATATATAATTGGAATGAAATGACATTATCTGTATGTCAAAGACGGGCAGTCTGGTTGTATAATGCAGAATGTCAAAAATCGACAACTAAAAAGAAATTATTTTCTTGGCAGCATAATATACAAGGCAACAATAATTTTATATAGGATTCTTAAATGTTTGGACATAAGACATTATTCCATGGTCTTGATTGCAATATAGAGCTTTTCTGGAATTTATCTACACCTGCATAAGTAACTGATTAACAACTTAATTCCAAACTTAATCTCATTTTATGCACAGAGAAGAAAAATATAGACTTAAAAGATGATAACAAAGACGTTATGGTCACTGTGCACTACTTTAACATTAAAGTGACTTTTACATATGTAAGTTTAAACACATTCAATTTGGACAAATTCGTTTAGAAACAATATAAATATTTCATTGGTAAGACAATAAAATATTTTCGTTCTTTTTTATCCTTTCCTTAATACAAACAGTGAAAGTAGGTTCAATATGATATTACGAAACTATCGTTTCAAGGGAAACTTCTGTATTACATAGCTGTTCCCAAAAGTCATTCACTGCAATGAGTCCAACATTTTCTAACACATGTATACGCGTTTTTATATTCAATCAGGCAAAGCTGTAAGGATCAATAGTTTTGCTAGAACAAGGTTGGACGTCATCAGGTGGTGGATGCCATTGTCCAGTCCACATGGCAGTACGATCCATAGCTATTTCTGCTGCTTTCTCCATACTGTTGCTAGATGTACATTCCATTTCCCAGTGGAAACCATTTTGAGTCACTTGCATTGAACTAGATTCATCTATGCCACAATAGTCCTGTGCTTTATTGTTCACTGGCATTTGTAAAGTTTTATTTCTAATTTGTATAGAACCACTGCCTCTATGTTCAGCACCAGGCCAAGGTCGGGATTGTTCTACCGACTGTAGAGGTAATTTCCGCGGCACCCGTCTAGATTTATTATCCTCCAGAATATGACCACTATTGGTTTTGGTACTTATTAGATTTCCATCGCCTGAACTACTATCACCATCTCTTCTTCGCCTTCTCCTTCTCCTTTCAATATCGACATCACTTCTTTGAATATCTTCGTTAGTTTCTTGGGTATGTAAGAAGTGTTCCCTTGCAGAAGCCCAGTGATCTTTTCTATTGGCATCTTGCTTGTATTTTGTATGATTATCATTGCTGTGATGGCCATTATTTGTGTTTGTATCACTGTCTATATTTTGTTTCCTTGACTGTTGATTTTTGACAGCCCATGAAGCAGGCCTCTTAGGGCTCCGCTCTTTGAGAGTAACCTAAAAAGATAAAAATTAGAATTATTGAGAATAGTTTAAATATAGTTATAAAATAATGATAAGAAATAAAATTACTTACTCCCGAAGAGGAAGAATTGTCAACAGGCTTATAAAGTTGTGTTGGTGTATGATTGCGACTATCTGAACTCCTACAACTTGATCCACTGCGACCATGTATCCATGAAAGTAAGAAGGCTAAAATAGCACATGACAATCCAAGCGCTGCCGCGGCAGACAACTGAGACCGAGTGCGTTTTGGCACCCAGCCACCACTGTGATATTCCCATATAGAGCATGCTAATAATGCACTACTCAAGGCATAAGATAAGCCTATACCAGTGAATATCCAAGCATTCTATAAGAGGTGGATTCTATCAGATATATCAGTGTCAAAATATTAAATCATTAATAAATACACATATAAAAATTTATATTTTTAATCATGATGGTAACATTAACTAAAAATAGAATATTGATAAATCATTGACTACTTACCAATTTTGCCCAATTGAAAGGAAAAACATATATAACATGCGAAATATCAAGGAAGAGGAGCAATGCAGTGACCAAAAAACAGAAAACTGCTACAAAGATCATGAAACGCAGCCGCCCGATTAAAGGCAACATAAATAAGCTGACCTTGGCAGTGCCGGAGCTGCATAATGTTGCCAAACACGCTGCAGATGATATCTATGTAAACAATTTAAGGTAACTTATTGTTTTAGGAATAAATAAATGAAATAACAATCTAAATGCCATAGTACTTACAAGTAGTAAAAGTCTAATAACACCAATAGCAGTTTTAAGATGCCCCTGTATGTCACAATAAAGTACCAAATGACTTGCTCTTGGCCAAGCCAAAGCATTTGAGGAAGAGCCATGGTGATCACCATAGCCATAGTGACCATGATAATTAGCATGTGAGTCCCATGAATGGACTGTTGAATGGACCCCTGGTGAATCCAGCTCCAAAGGTTGGGAGCTAATTTGCCCCCCTGTTCTACTGCCTGCTATTAATATAATATCAAATAATGTATATGTTGATACTCTATTCTTTCTAAATATTTGCAGTTTACAAATTATTTTCTTACCAATATCAAAGTCCTGAATGTCCTCAGGTCTAGAATATGCAGAGGCTGGTAGTTCCAGGTCACGAATCTCTTCTAAGAGAAGTACTTCTATCTCGTCGGCTGCATACAAGTCCGAAACCGAGTGAAGATGATGCCGAGTCTCGCTCATTACTTAGGCACACTCGAGTGTTTACTCCTTCCTGCCTGCCGACGATCTTTCCTATTTGATCCACTATTAACCACCATTCGTTACTCATTGAATTAAGCAACTGCTTTATACGTTTGCCAGCCATTGTCTACGCATACTGTGTGCCATCTCTTTTCTGCACGCAATACCATCCCTTGGCCTTCAGGCCACACCTACAGAAATTAATTGACATTGCACAACAACAACAACAAGATACCAAGTATTAACAGAAAATATTCATTATTTAACAATCCAATGTGGATAGGGAGACAAAACTTTGAAATAAAAGAAATAAACACAATTGTAAATAAAAATAATTTATTCTATATATAAAAACATAATAAAAGAGCAATAAATAAAAATGTATAAAATAAGAACTAATATAATCAATACAATTTTAATACATCAATCCAATTCAATAATAGATAACAAAAGATCTATTTTAATATAGCACTAGTTTTATATTAAAACTTAAAAATATAAAAAATATAGACTAGATTATTATAAAATATTATAAATTATAAATCCAATTCAATGGTATAACAAAAGATCTATTTCAGTGCTATCAAATTAATACTTAAAAATATAAAAAATATAAATTACCAATTATAATTATATATTTAAATAACAACTTATACGATAACAGTACAATATATACAGTGGTTACAAGAACTACTTGCACCCCATTATATTTACTATGACATTACATACTAATTAATTAAATCCAAATATGACTACAAAAATTTCATACAATGAAAATGAAACGTAAAACCTAATTCATTGAAAAATACAATTACGTATATGAAAAAACTCTTGGTAGCCACTGTATTTTTAAACATTCGAGTCTGTTTCATAATAGGTTGGAACTTCCTATCCTTTTATTATTAATATACATCATATTTCACATATTTCAATATACTTAATATTATTTACATTATTACCTTAAAACATAAATGCACACATAAATGAAAAATCAAAATTAACATATTATCTATATTATAAATAAAATACGCTTTAACTGATTGTGTGTAAATTATTATTTTTTCGATTCGTAAAGTTACAGTATAAAAACGCGGTGGACATAGGAGAAAAATTGTTTAACTTGTCTTTTATGATATTCATCGTATTTAACGTCAAATGTTTGAAATATGTATAAAAATACCTGGATTTCATGGTTAGTTGTTTTTATAAAAAAGTATCTATTAATTTCAAATCCACATGTGGTTGCATGTGACATCTCATCAGAATGTACCAAGTATGATGATCATCGACATTGTAAATTCGACGATAAAAATGTGAAAACGTACCTCGATTTTGTTCGCGATGAACCGACACGGAGATCACATTTTTCCGAAATTTTTCATAATAAATTCGGTGACTGTCTGAAGAATAGCCGCCATTGCCTTTTTGCTGTTTTTACTCATAATCTATGCTCGTCACGACGACCTAGAAATAGCAGATGGAACAACTTGACCCTTTTTAACATTCTCTGCCTAATAAAAGAAAAAAAGAAAAATAGGACAAATACATAAATTATTTGCACACGAATAATTATAATTACTCATTTAAATTATGAATTTAAGAAATAATATGTAAATTGTTATATTTTGCATAACTATATTACTTGTATAACATATTAGTTAACTTATTAGTTACGTGTTATTTACATATCTTATTAGTTACATCTTACTAACTAATAAAAAGAAAAATAGGCCAAATATATAAATTATTATTCGCCCACAACGATACAAAACTTTTTTCTATTACATTTATTCAAATTATAGAATTAAGAAATGATATACAAGTTATGATTGTAAAATTCGAAAATTTAATTTACTTCACGCGTTTTTGTAGAATATATCAAATTTATAAAAAATATAATAATTAAAAAATTGCATTTTCTAAAAATATGTTAGTATAATAAGATAAATCAGTTATGAAAATGGTAATATATTAAAAAAATAATTTCAACTTTGTTTTAGTACAATATACATATATGATCAATATAAAATTATTTATTGTAATTCTTTAAATTATATTTAAAGTAATTATAATTTAATATCATAATTTGTCTGAATGAGAGGAATGTATTCATTCGATAAAATACTCGTAATTATGTAAAAAATATTGTAAATCAAATCCTTTCTTGGCTGTAAAAGCGCAATAAAGAAATAATATAGTGATTTTTTTAAGAAATTAATAAAATTTCTAAAATTTGATATTTTATTAATAATATTTGTGATCGCATATATTTTGAATAAATTATTTTTGAAAAATCTGTCTCAGATTAGTTCTATAGCAAATAACTGTTTCTTTATTTAATGAAACTAATAATCTTTTCTTTTATTACAAGTTCGTAAAATAATAATGAAATTGTTTTTTGTTAATGTGTTTTTAAGAAATTTTGTTTTCATTGGTAACACGCCTTGTTATGTCGCATCCATTAAAATCTCACTTTAAGCAGTTCTTAGGTGGACAATTAACTATAGTAAACTGTATACTCAGTCTGTCAAATTGACAGGAAAGAGTGTGTTTGCTTTTTTATCAGTATTAAAGTACAAACGCCTATTTTAATTAATTGAAAAAAGAGCACTTTTTAATCATACGTGTTAAAAAAGTATGATATTTATAAAGTAATTTGTTATTTTAAATCATACCTAGAAATCATTTGTGTCCTTTTAGTTGTAAAAGCGTTAATCATATTTCGTATTTTTAACCATCGTCTTCCATTATGAACACATAGTAAGTGTTTTGATATTAATTTCTATAGAATTATTGTCGTTTAACCAATTTTACATTAAACAAAGTATCATTTATCATATACGTAATATAGAATATCATTCACGTAACTGATAAGATAGCTAGCCACGCATTTAAAATAATATTATGATGTTTATTTTATATTTATTTATTATCCATTGTAACGTTTTCTACAATAATATTTATCTGGTATAATTTTTAGTAACAGAAACGGACCAGGTATATCAGGAAATACTTTTGATCGTTGGGTACAGATGACCAATATGCACGACGATTCTACTATCACAAAAATGCAACATCAGTTTTGGGTTACGAAACAAGCTTTATCACGAAAGTTAGGTAAAAAGGAAGATGAATGTATAGTAGCGTCCGATGCAGAATTGGATGCCAAATTAGAACTGTTTCGTAGCATTCAGGAATCTTGTTCTTATTTACAAAGAATTATTGACAAATATCAGGAGCGATTGTGCAGTAAGTTATTACTATTTAAGTCTCTATAAAATAGGATTAGCTAAGGTAAAAAAAATTTTTAAATAATAAAAATGACTGTACCATTAAATGTTATATAGATCTTGCACAAGAAGAAAATGCAATGGGACGGTTCCTTAAAGATGCTGGTAAACAAGATAAAACTAGAGCTGGCAAGATGATGACAGCAGTTGGAAAATCTTTATCATATTCTGGTCAACAAAGACTTGCATTAAGAGCACCATTAGGACGTTTGTATCAGGAAGTAGAAACATTTAGACAAAGAGCTATTGAAGACACACTGCAAAAGGTCCAAGCAATGGAAAAAGCTCGTACAGAGTACAGAGCTGCTCTGTCATGGATGAAAAATATTTCTCAGGAATTAGATCCTGATACATCAAAACAATTAGAAAGATTTCGTAAAGTTCAAACATGTGTAAGACAGTATGTATTGTTAATTATTGTTAACATCTAAATTCTATAGACATTTAGATAGCTTTGAATTTATATTTTCTTTATTCATACAGAGGTAAAATAGCCTTTGATAATCTGGCTTTAGATTGCCTTCAAAAGGTAGATCTATTAGCAGCAGCAAGATGTAATATGTTTAGCCATGCTTTAGTTTTATATCAGAGTACACTTCTAAATTTTACTGAAAAATCTGCACAAGCATATTCTACAATAGCAAGCAGTTTTAAAGGCTATCAACGATATGATTTTATGGTAGTGAGAGAACTAGCTGAACCCTCAAGTAAATTAGCTCAAGAAACTGGAGGTGACGATGATCTCGATGAAAAAGAGAAGTAAGTTATAAATTTTAAAGTGTTAATAACAGAATTTTTAGATAAAATATATTTCTTTTATCATAGGTTATCAATTTTTGACATGGATTATCATGACAGTGTTGAAGAAGCTGAAGAAGTACAACCAGCCAAACAAAATACAGTTGAAATTGATAAACAAGATGAAAAATTATTGGATATTGATTATGAGACAAAAGACATTAAAGGGTTGGAAGAATTAGACATGAATTCCAGTTCCTCGAATAATGAAATTACTTCACAGTCTACTTCTAATATAGAACATAAGGAGAATCTCGATCAACTTTTTGAAAATTTAATTCTAGATAACGCCACTCATAGTAATATGCAAGAAGGAAATCAATCTGAACTTGATAGAAAGTTTGGTGAACAAAGTTTAACGATGGATATATTTAACAAATCTGATACAAATCTTAATCTGGCTGATTTCTCTTCCTTAGAAGAACAAAATTCAAGAGAGCAATCTTTACAGTTCCTCACATCCGAGAATATGGTACTTTTGAATGATATTCTCACTGATAAACAGAATGCTGATAACGAATGGGATGCGATATCACATGATACATTTTTGCCACCGAATATATTGAAACAAAGTTTGGGCGATGCAGCGCTTGGCATTGGGCAAAAGAGCATGCCGACTATCAACATGGGTGACAAGGTAAGTAAAAACTAAATTTGTTTTTACTAAAATCAAATTAAAAATATCTGAAACACTATTATTAAATTTTTTCTATATTTTTCTTAGAAAAAAAATAAGACTGGCAAAAAAGGTAATTCCTGGTTGGATTTATTTGCTGAACTGGACCCTTTGGCTAACAATCCCATGGAAAATCTTTCTGATAACAGTAATGCATCTGCTTAATTTTTTAAAGTATTTAAAACTATATTATCATGACATATGATTAGTTGCAGTTTATAGCAACAGCCAGAAGAGATATTTTTATTTTCTCCAAATAGGATAATGCTACGAGTATTATCTATTTCTTACATTTGCACTGATATTTCATACTTATTAGTTGAATTTTAACATTCCAGATTCTTTAGATTTAATGAAAATAGCAAGATGATCGTAAGAATCAAAAATACTTAAATTTTCGTAAATAACTTTTGAAGCTCCATACCAAAGATTTAAAATCGATGATAGTTTATAAGAGATACTAGTCATATACTTCTTTTAAGTACACTAAAAATATTTTTTTCGTGATAATAAATAATTATCAACTTTTCTAATCATGTTTATAGCAAAATATGTTTAATATGAAGTATATCATACGGATACCTGTATATAATTTGTTGACATTCCACAATGTAAAACTTTGCAATCAATTACTTTTGACATTATCATTGTATCAAACAATTCATATTTTAAAAATGTATGATACAATTATTACATCGTTTCTTTTTTTAATATACTGAAATATTGCATATTGTTTTCTTTTTTTAAATAAAATAAATACAACATAAACAGATTACATCGTCAGGGATATTGTTTTTGTATCTTTTCTATATAAATATAAAATGCTTATGCATCAACGAAATACAGAATCACAGTGTTAACACCAAAATATAATTGTATTTCGCATATAAAAGAACTCTAAATCAAAATCTAACTTTCATCAATAACACATCCGGAATTTAGGCATCATAAAATTGTGCCATAGCCGTTCTGACCCTGAAATGAGACAAATGTATATTAAAAATCAGAAATATTTGAGAGAAAATATTTTTATATTAATTATACTAAGATTTAATATCTTATTGAATTATTATAATTTACAAGGACATTTAAAGATCATTTTTAAACACAAATAGAAAGGAAGGTTTAAAGATTGTTTGACATACTTATCAAACAATTGGAGATCCTTGCTATGACGTAATTGTTGTAAAATACGATAAAAGCCCAGTTCTTTTAAACGTGCTTGCCGTTGTGCAGCACCAGGTTCTTCCCTCCAGACTAGGTTGCACACACAAAAAACTGCAGCAATTTGCAGTTTTACATTGCTATGCATCTAGATTCATAACATAAATGTTAGAAATTTCTGCTAGAACTTCAATAACATATTACTGAAGCATAAATTATATAAGAATCATAAAATAACATGGGAAGATATTTGTTGTATTATTCAAATAAATTAAAAGAAGGCGATAAATAAAGAATGAAATATTAAAGAAAGAAAAAAAAAAGACAAAATATTTTTTACAGACCATATAATCCATAAGTTTTTTAAGCACATCTTCGTTAGCCATAATATGATCTTTTGCTCGATTTCCATCAGCTACATTCGCTAAAATACAGAGAGCCTGCTCCTTTACGTCTGCTGGATGCCTTGGGTCTTCTAAAACTAATATAACAGCTTGCATAACGTGAGCAGCGTGTTCTCCCATTATACGATCTATGTGTGCTTTTGTAGAGAGCAAGTTTCGTAATAAACCTAATGTTTTCATCAAAACTGGTATATCTTGATCTGCCAGAAGACAAAAGATTTGATCTGTTCCCAGACATTGTAAAATTTGTAATTTTACTTGCTGTTCGGCTTGGAAAGCCACGTTCATCAATGCCCAAATTCCATTCAATCGCAATGCCGGTGTACATCGTTTTGTAAGCGAGCACAATAACTCTATTCCTCCAGATTCAAGAATTGGTTCTTTGCTTGGACTAAATTCCAACAATAAGTTACATAAAGTACTCGAGGCAACAGTTAATAAGTCAACTTCACTTTCGCCTCTACCTACATAATACAATTGTACTAATTAATAATAATAGATACTAATAGCATGATCTAATTTTGAAAAATTTTCGTTTTAGATTTATATAACTGGTATTACAAAAAATATGCAAAAATATCTTCAATGTTCTTCAGTAATCTTGTATGATTTCATTGAATGAGTTATGTGTAATTAAAACATTTTAAAGGAAATGTGTCGTAATTTTGTATAAATCATTATTTCAAAAATAATCCATCAAGTCTAAAAATATTATATCTTACCCTCCAATCCCTTATCTGCACCATGTAACAATTGCATAAGGGGCCTCCAAACAGCATGATCTTGAAACGTTGTTCGGAGTTGCTGAACACTTCTAGAAAGAGAATGAAGACATCTAACTGCTGCTAAACGTACGTGAGAACCTCCTGGATCCTGAAGTCCTGCCACTACTTGTTCCATAAGGCTTTCTGTCTCGATGATACGTTTCCTAATATCTTCATCATTAGCACCAAGGGATGCGAATGCCCTGAATGCAGCTTGTCGCATATCTTGTGTTAATGTTGCATCCTGTAGCTGCGCCATTGCAAGTACAATCTTGCACTTGTACAATTCATTAACATGAAATATTAACAATAATAAACATACAAAATAGATATGTAAATCTATAATGTATAATATACTTACATGTGGATGACATCGTAATAATTCTGCAAGAGTAGGAATTAAATGATTACTAATGGAAGCTAGACGTTGCAATTCGGTATTAACTTCGGTAAGGAAAGCCAAAGTTTCAGCCGCCGCTACTCTTTCACGAGGCGGATGATCTCGATGACAAAGTCGTACCAAACAAGGTAAAGCACGGTATATAATTCTAGGATCTTTGTGTACTAGAACTCCAGTTCTATGCATATATGTAACACACCTTGCAGCTTCAAGTTGAATTAAGGAGCTTTTCTCACGGCCCATTAATTGTCCTAATGCTACAGGTACAAGCCTACCCTGTGGTGTGTTACTGGTAGTTGCCGATGCAACTGTGACACATACCCCATAATTCTTATAACACATATTTGCCAAGCATGCTAGAGCTGATGATTGAACATCAGGTAATGGAGAATCCAACTGCATTGCTAATGTTTCTACCGCACCACCTTTGGCTAAAGCACTTTGCTCTTCTGTTGTCTAACAAGAAATTATTAAAAATATAATTTTAAGGATTACATAGCAAAGTTAGATTTGATTTTATCATTTCTATACCTTGCATGCTGTTGTTAAAATTGTTGCTACACAAATTTGACAAGTGACTGATTGATTTGCTAACGATACCAATCTTGGCACTAGTGCAGGATCCTGATATATTGAATGAACCGGTGCTGATGGATGTTGAAATACTGTTCTCAAACAACGTAAACATGCCTCGTTTAATAAATCTGTTATTTTTGGCTTTCCTTCTAATGGCGTTTCTGTGATAGGTGTAGATAATATAACCTGAAAAAGCAACGGCACTACACCGAGATCTATAAGTGCTAGCACATGTTGATCAGTTCCTTTAGCTAAAGAACCCAAAGTTACTGCAGCCTCTAGCCTTATATTATCTCCAATTCTGTCTGATGTATCTCCAAGAAGTTGCAATAAACGAGGTACTACACCTTGTGCTATTACAGATCCTTTTTGTCTATTACTTCCAATTACAGAATTTTTTAGGCATCTAGAAACGAAAAAAAAAGAGATCAATTATAGTTAACATAAATGTTCAATTAAATAAACATTGACAAAGTAATGGTGGAAAGTAAGAAAAACTATAAAATTGTTTTAATAATATTACCTTTTTAACGCTTCTTTACACCATATGTTATAATAATTTTAATAAATAATGACCTTTAATAAACAAGTTTAGAGGTTAAGTACGATTTGTACTCACATAATAGCTTCTAAGCATTTTTGAGGATCCAACGAGTATAATTCATCGATGTAACTTCTCGAACTCTCAACATCCTGTGATACAATTGAGAAGTCATTTAATTTTCAAACTTTTCGAACGATTGTACGAAAAATGATATCTTTCAAAGCAGAAGAAAACCGGTAACTTGTTTCACCTTTACGAATTCACTCACCATGAATGGTTGCATCACCGAGACCATAATTCTTTTCTCTCGGTTTTACATAAAGATATTACAAATGTTCACTCAAAATAATTCTGCAGTATATAGTCAACTACCACGAGGAATAGTTAATTTAACAATCGACTTTGTTTGTTATGTGAACATTCACTGTTTCATTTGGTAAAACTCGCGTTCTGAAATAATTCCCAATAGAACAGTATTGGTATTATCATATAATTATCACTAGACTATAGATACTTATGCAAATTCATATTTTTATAAATATAATTTAAAAAATGAAACTTAGATATAAGTAATTTTTCATATTATCTGCATTTTTAAATTTCTCATAGATGTTGTTACGTTTTCATTTTGGGGTTTTAGGACGGAGGTACGTAGGTTGGTATCAACCTCACATAGAGCGCTGAACCAGTCTGCTCGTGGAAGTGCGCGAAGATTAAAAAAAAATTTGTTCTTTTTATAAACGATCGTTTATTTCAACTTGTACTTTTTAATTACAATAGCAAGAAGTTACTCGAGAGTCAAAATTTGAATTGATTAAAAACTCACTTCTTTCACTTTTGATCTTTGATTCCTGCCTAGATCCAGGGTCCCCTCCCCTAGGTTTTGTCTTCCTGAGTAAGTGGAGGTAGGAGCATTGCCTCTCACAGAAGACCATACCTACATGTGCGGCGATGGAGAAGGGAATAGTATAAAAGAGAAACAGCAAACTTCCTAAAAAAGTTCACATAGTCGTCAAAGATAAGATATAGAGAAATCATATCGAGAAATTCGGACTCTTAATTTATGCGGCACATAATAGATAATCTAAGGTTACAGCTCAAGTTCTAGGAAAGTCTACACGAAAGTTGCCGGGATAAAATACCAAGAGATTACATTAAAAAATTTGAACTATTAATTTGGCATCATAATAAATAATTTGAAGCCAGTTCATAGAAAACTGTTTGTCTTCTGAGCCATTTCCTCTCCTTATCTAGCTGCTTTCGGTGAATAATTAGACAATTTTCAATCTACGTATATAGTCGGTCAGTTTAAATTTCGTTCATAGTTTATGCCGAATGTTTCCAGATACAATCATTGAAACCAACTTCACGCAATTATACTAAGAGCAAATTCAAGCGACAGCGTAACAATGCATAAAAATCAGCAATTTATTTATCGCGTTATAATATTTAACAAAATTTAATCTTTCAAATTTTTCTATATGAATAAAAATTATTAATACATTAAATATAATTATTTACAAATATTGGATTAGAAATTTAGAATTTATTATAAAAATATAGAAACTTTTGTACAATTTGTCATTTTGAAGTATGTAAGCGATTTCGCGCATTTATTAAGAAATATACGTAACATTAAATTGTCTAATTGTTATAAAAGTATTTTTTGTCAATTAAAAGCTTTTATTAAATATGTTTGCGGAATCTCTGTCCGAATATTTAGAAACTGTAACAGAATATATATTTGATAATGATAAACTGGTGAGTATTCTTTTAAATTTCTCGATTTCTCATAATACAACTTTCAAATTTACGTTACACTAATCGCTTACAATATTATTTTATAAAAATGACTTTTAAATTGTCTTAAGTGCATAAAATGACTATAGGTAACCTATAAATGGTTAAGCAAAGAACTGGAAGTTCACGTCAATGTAGCAAAACAAATTCTATGGGAATTTTGGCAAAGATACAAAAAGGAGAAAGATTTTAATTGCACTTTTTTGCTAATCGGAATTTTGCATGATGGTGGTATGCGAGTTGAAATTGTCAGAGAAAAAGATCTATTAACAGCAAAAGAAAAATATAGTAAAATTATTTCCGAGCATATTTATAGCCTTCAAAAAGTTCTTCCTGAGATACAACTGCTTGGGTTAACTGAAAATGGAGATATTAAATTCAGTGCCATTAAATGTATTCAGAACAATGATCGTAATGATGAAGAGATGCATATGTTCCGTTGGGGTATCATGTCAAGAGAAGTTGAATCTGTTCCTCAAGAAAAAACACAATCAATATCTGAACCAGTCAAAGAAAAAAAGATACTGAGCCCAGAAGAGAAGCAAATTGCTAAAAAGAAAAATGCTGACAGAAAAGGTTTTGATAGTTTGTTTGGGAAAGTCAATAATAAACAAAAAAGTCCACCTGTATCGTCTAATACAGAAACAATGGGAGTGGATGCTTCTAGTCATACAAAAGAAATATCTAAAAATATTGGTGTTGGAAAAAAGAAAAATATAAAAAAGGGAGAATCAAGTGGATTTTTTCAACCAAATAAGAATCATACAAAAACTACAGATTTTTCAGATAAAAATAAAAGTTCAAATTCTTTAGATAAAGACAAAAGCACAAATTCCTTATCAGAAAAAATTGTAGAAGAGAAAGTTATTTCAAAAAGTAATTCTAAACAAAAGCAGAATGTAAGAGGGAAAAAACGTAATCGTAGCAAAGACACCAAGAATACTGTTAAAAAGAGAAAACGTATTACAATTCAGAGTGATTCTAGTGGTTCAGAATCTTCTGATAATGAACAAGGATCAGAACTAGATTTACCATCTTCGCCTGAAAATCCTCCTGCTTTTGTAAAGAAATGTTCTGTTTCTCCACCACAAGTTAAACTTGAAAATGGAAAACGTAAGGTTTTAAAAACAGTAGATAAAACATTTGAAGAAGATGGTTTTCTTGTCACAAAAAAGGTACATGTTTATGAAAGTTGTTCTGAAGAAGAACCAGAAATTGTAGAAGCAAAAAACCAAAAGAAGATAGTGGCACCTGAATCACTTTCAGAAATCAAAAGAAAGAAAAACACTAAACAAACTACATTGATGAATTTCTTTAAAAAGTCATAGCATACTTTATTATATTGCATGTTTTATAATTATTATACTTAGAATACTTACTTTAGGTTATTAGGATATTAACTAGAGTAAAATAATATTTTATGATTCTGTTATGATATACAGAATACAAATAAAATTTTATATTTTATAAATCATTAATATAAAATTTATTAAACGAAAGGAGTTTGAATTTTATCTTGAAATTATAATTATCTTCTAAGTCAGATGAAATAGATATACGTTCTCTTATTAAGCACTGTTATCAGATATGTTATCAAAGAGATGCCAAGTGCATGTTACACCCTAAGTATGAGTAATGCTATATTGGTTGTTGAAATATAAGGTCTCTAAATAACAATTTAACACAATGATTATTTATTTAAATTTAATTGGGTTGTGTTTCTCATTGATAATACAAAGTTCTATATGTGATATATGTTCAACATGTTCGTGTACAATCCTAAGTAAGCAAAATTATTTCAATTTGGTGAGATATAATTTAAAAACAAATTCTTTAAAATTATTTATTGATTACATATATTAATTATTAATAAATTTAGCTAATAATATGTACTTTATTTATTACAGTGAATAAAGAACAGGAAATTAACTGTCATGGAAAATATTTAGGAAATAATGACATGTTTAATTTTGATTTGTTAACATTAGACAATTATCAAGTACTGAACAAACTTGTTTTATCTAAAAACAATATAGTTAATTTACCTACAAATCTATTGAAGAAGTTACAATCTTTAAGAAGTTTAGATTTATCTGAAAATATTATAAAAGAAATATATACAACAATGTTTATAGACTTGAACAATCTCGAAGATCTAAACCTTTCTAAAAATGCATTAAGAATTTTTGATTATTCGTTGTTGGAAGTACTTCCTGCATTGTTATCATTAGACCTTAGTTATAATCATATAAATTCAATAGAATATTTAATGAACAAAACTACAACAAAGATTAATACACTCGATCTTTCTCATAACAATATATCCAGTTTATCTAAAATATTTCTAGAATCATTAATAAATTTACAATATTTAGATCTGTCATTTAATAGAATCCATTCTTTAGAAGATTGTAGTCTAACAGTTTTAAATTCTTTGAAAGCAATTCATATAAATAACAATTTTATTGTTACACTAAATATGCAAGCATTACCAAAGACATTGATTGAATTACATTCTGGATATAATCAAATTTCGGAAATACTATACAATTTGGATTATATTGAAGTATTAAATCTACAGCACAACAATATTTCTGAATTACATGCAAACATAATAACAGATAATTTACAACATCTGAATATTAGTGGAAATATGTTATCAAGTTTTCCAAATGTTATATCTGAAAATTTGAAAGTGTTAGACATATCTAACAATAAATTAACTTATATTCCTGAAGTAATATCTATTAAAAATTTCCCATTACTGTTCCAATTTGATGTTAGCCAAAACCCTATTGAAAATTTGACAATTAGCTCTGATTTAAAGTTAAATTCATTTATTGCAAGTAAAATGAGTATGTTGAAAGCTATTGATGAAGGTACATTAGCAAATTTGAGACCACCATCGAATGGTTGCATTCATCTTACTATATCCAATAACGAAATGTTGTCTTTTATTCATAAAGATGCTTTGAGACACATGACTCTCTGTTCAGTAAGTTTCAAGCTACTATTTTAGAATATTGTCCAAATAAGTTTAAGTTACCTAAGTAAATAATTTTTTGTTATTAGTTAGATTTGAGTAATAATCAACTTTCCTATGTCGCAAAAGAGCTGGTTGTACGTAACAATAATTCTATGATATATAGTGTTAATCTACAAAGAAATCCATTTAAATGTAATTGTACACTACAATGGATGTTAAGTGATTTGGTTCCACAACTTTATTCCATCCAGCCCCATCTTTTAGATGATTTAAGGTATATAACCCATAAAATTATTATTAGAAATCATTTTAATGCTTTGAATTAAAATGACGAAAAATAGTATACTAATTATTTTATTGTGTTTCTTTACATTACATAAGGTGTGCTTCGCCTTCAGAAATATCAAACATAAGAATGGTACATTGGTACGGATGGAAAGACAAAATTTTTTGTGTTGATACATCAGTTTTTAAAGAAAATCTTGCAATGAATGTTGCCAATGTAATGTCTAATGAAGTAGTACATTTTGATTCTAGTACTGGTTTGCTAGTTGTTGTAGGAATAGCTACAACTGTATTAACACTTTTAATAGTAGGAGGCATTCTATGGACACAAAAAATAGCCATAAGAAGAAGGAGAATCAATAGGAAATTTTAAAGTTTATCATTATTTAGTGTATAAATTTATTTGTCTTGTATATTTTTAACACATTTCTTTTTTAATTAATAAAATTTTCTTAAATTTTCAATATATTGATATTATACTCAAGATGTACTTTTATTTTCAAAGTGACTTATGTAATAACATATAAATTATATTATCTCTTAAATTGATTAAAGTTAAATAATGAATGGAAATAAATTTATTTTCTGAATTAATTTATACTTCAAGAATTATCATTCATCTGAATACTAAACATTGTATAAGACTGACAAAGTTATTAGTGAACACACAATCAAATGTTAATATTCACACAAAAATTAAATTTGTTGATAAAATGATTTTCAATTAAATGGTTTTCAATTAAATTTAAATGTTATTGAAAAAAAATGAATAAATAAAATGTTATCTTGAACATATAATGTGTGTATAAATACATGTATAAGAATATATATATATAATAGTATATTTATCAAAACATTAAAATAAATATATATTTCTAATTCACACATATAAATACATTAGTATTCGTATAATTGTATATATTTTTTTTATACAAAAACAGCCCATTTTCGATGAAAATAGTTAACTAAGACTATCTAAACATTTCCTAAAAATACCCTACGTATTGGAAGGATTTAAGGTCTTATTTAGTTATTCACAAATTTCAAGTGCATGACAGACACTTAACTAAATTTAAATCATGATATTTCGATGATCTCAAACATTGCATCACTTCCAATATTGCAATCTTAATATATGTTTTAATAAAATATTCTCATAGAAGATTGATCCGCATTAATTATGAGCTAAATTGTGTTTGTAAATAAATTGTTTGATCACAATAAAGATTAATAACTTATCCTGATACATTAATCTATCTTTTTTTTTATTTGTTAAGATGGACAATTTTTAAAATGTAATCATCGCTTTGGACGTAAAGTGAGCTTTGCAATTTGTCTTTATATATCGTCTATTTGCCAGTGACTAGACGTCACTTGGACTGGAGGATTTTCCCTCAATTCATTTAAAAAATTACATATATTTTTGTAATATCGAGGTTGACACCATGTTTCATTGTGTGTACCTCCTGAAATCGAAAGTATTTTTTTACACGGACTTTTACAGTTCTTGTAAAGTTCTTGCATCATACGTGGAGGCACTAACGTATCCGCTAAACCAGAAATAAATAATGTAGGTACCGTTACTGACCGCACTTTGAGGATGGACAGATACTACAATACAAAATGACTCAACTAGAAATGATCAACTGAAAGAAACTAACTTATAAGAGAAATTATCTTACCTTATTTTTATATAAAAAAAGGGGTAAATATTGTAAACATCTCAATCCAAAAAGTAGTGCAGCTATATCAGGAATGCTAGTAAAAGTGTTCTCAAGAATAAGACACCAAATTCTTTGTGAATTTTCTGGCTTTGTAGCTAAATTGACAGCTACAGCACCACCTATAGAAATATTAGAGCATATTAAACACACACTATAAAACTCATAAAAATGACTCATTTAAAAAATATAAGTACCTAATGATCTACCAAATACGATTATTTCATTAGTATTTATATCAGTTCTACTAGATAAATAATCAATTCCTGCACGAGCATCCATGTATAAACCTTCTTCAGATGGTGATCCTTGTGATAAACCATAGCCTCTATACTCCAACATTAAAATGTTACATTGGATAGTATGGTATAATCCAACTGCATTTTTTAGTCTGAAATATAGTTCTAGAATTATTATCTCATATTACAAAATAAAATTATATGATAAAGTGGCAAAAGTCACTGACCTATGTCCTACATTACCAGCATTTCCATGAAGAAATAACAAAGTAGGCACCTTTTTTATTCTATCCTCTGGTTGAGAAATAAAAAACATGTGTAACATGGTACCATCCCCTGATCTAGTATAAATGCTTTGATAAGGTAAATTAAATATCGAAGGTGCAGGAACATATATCCGAGAATTAGCTGGTGACTCTGGACGATAAACAAGTTGATCTTCTCTATGATACAATATACCTACAATATATATTGATTAAGATACACACCTACCATTGTTAGAAACATAAAAATTTGATAGAAGACATTAATAGATATACCTGTAGTGGCAAAACAAAGTAGAAAGAAAGCAGAAATCCCACCGTACAACCAATATAGAAGGAAACAGGCAAGTATATAAGTTCCAGAGAAAGCCCAACATTTAATAGCTATACTCCCTAATAAACGGATAGGTTTGCTTCGAGCAAGTCTCATACAAAATGACATGATTGTTACGTAGTATTTTCAAAAAAATGACTAATAATCATCTAAATCACTCTTATATTCAGTAAGTGTACAACATTGCACATCTTGACTTGATCATACTGCTTCACTGAGTCAAATATTCCAGTTATCATTGAAGACTTTATAACCTAAAATTCGTATCAAAATTTTATTTTATAAATGTGATCCATTTCATAAAAACTTTGGATTTGTATTGATAAATAAATGCATTTCGCTTTTCAAAGAAATTTATTAGATCAGAGATTACATAGTATAAAATGAAATAATTTCAATTTTTGAAGAATTATGAAACATGGATTAAAGTAAATATTGCTGTTACATGCTCAAATATAAATCGATAAAATAGTATAAATACTGAAATATAAATAATAAATTTTTTATAATAAGCGATGTACTTCATAGCGTAATTTCATGTTGGACAAAGATACGTTCATACACAAACACAAAACAAATTGGCGGCGCGATCATAGTGTTACATTTAGAAGATAGTATTGCGAGTTTATCACGTGTCATCGTGAATGTCCAATGCTGTATTCTGATTTCTGATTACTGTTAACCGATTCTATATGTATATCTAATACTACCTTACGTCTTTATACTCAAGACGAGTCTCACTGTTCGCGTAGAGTTCTTCGTTTATTTACGATTAGAAATTTAAGTGTTATTTTAAAATTACTTATAAATAATGGAGAAAATACTAGTCGAGCCTCGGGATGGAACCGTAGTGTCATGTTTGTCTAACCTTCTTCAAACGAGTGCTGAAGAAGCACTTACTATTGGTGATACATTTAAAGTCGGACTATCAGGTGATATACTTCTCACATAAACACTATAAATACAAAAATGATAAAAACAGATTATTAATCATGTCCATTGAGTGTTCCATCCTTATAAGATATATTTTAAAGAAAATCTGAAAGTAATATCTGCATTTAAAATACGTACATTTATAGGTTATACATGCTGTAAAAAATTATGCAATTGACGAGATTTTATATTTATTTCTTTTTTCATTTGATTCCAATTTAAGCGAGCAGGTTATTGTTCTTACAATCTTTACAATTCAGATCTTACAATCTATCTTTTTTCATTTTTTTATTTCCAATATTTAATTTATACCTCTTACATATACCATTTATACCTCTTACAAGAACAGAAGCTATTTTTTTACATTAAAATATTAAACTAATAATAAAATTTTGAAATTATTTGTCAGGGGGGTCTTTGGTACAATTATTGGTTGACAGTTTACCTAATGTTACAACTGATTGGAGTAAATGGTATTTCTTCTTCTGTGATGAAAGAGTTGTTCCTTTCGATAGCAATGATTCTACTTATGGAGTATATAAATCAAAGTTGATTGGAAAAATACCAATAACTGAAGAACAATTTATAAAAATTAATCCTGATCTGTCTGGTAAAATAATGTCTTTCAATCTATAATCTCTTTCTTCTTTTTTTTCCCATAAAATAGCAGTTATATAATTACATTATTATACTTATAGCCGAAGATGTTGCAAAAGATTACATTAAGAAGATGTCTGTATTTTTCCCTCCTGACCGTGTTCCATGTTTTGATGTGCTTCTTTTGGGATTGGGTCTAGATGGACATATATGCTCTCTTTTCCCTGGTCACAAACTTTTAAACGAAGCAAGCTTGTGGGTTTGTCCTATTAATGATTCTCCTAAGCCACCTCTATCTCGTATTACTCTCACTCTTCCTGTGATAAATAATGCAAAAAGATGCATATTTGCTATTACCGGATATGGTAAAGCTGGAATTGTTAAGGTGATTATTTCATTGAAGGTTAAAGGAAACTAATTTTTAAGTTATAATTCATGTAAAATATTTTTATTCTTAATATTTAATATCTAACAGCGAGTTTTGCAAGATAGAGAAAATTTGCCAGCTGCTCGTGTTCAACCCCACAATGGAGAATTGTATTGGGTCCTAGATGAAGATGCTGCAAAATTTCTAGAAACAGCCTAAACCACATTCCATTAAATTGACTATGACATTCCATGTTAATATCTTGTCCTAATGCTCAGCAAATTTTTTGAGCTTACTTTTATATACGTATGTGCATCTTACTTAAGATACCTAATAATAGAAAAGTAACTAAATGACATTTTTTGTAATTTATTGCTCAAAGATTGATATTTGTTTATTGTGATGTTAATATCATTTGAAATATATTAGGTTCTGTTACATATTTTAATATTAGTTTCCAATATTTTATTTTTTCATTTCAATTTGTAAACATTTAATTATAATGGGTATAAAATATAATAAGGTAAAGCATTTTTATACCACATTACTCATTCATTATTATTATCATCAAACTGCGATTTATGCTTATTATATCATCTTAATAAATTTAGAAAATCATATAAAACAAAAGTGGCTTAAAAAATTTTTAAGTAGCAAATATTTTGGATGCTGAAATAAGACAGTATACGTTTCAAAAACGTACAAATATTTAGCAATATTTATTTTTATCTAGATATAATAAATATAAAAAATTAAAATATTATGTAATTACAAATATATTTAACATTACGTAATTCGATTTATCATAAATTATGTTTTTCATAAAAATAAATAATGTCAAGAAATCCAAGCAAAAATACAAATATTTACTAAATAAAACATTAAAATAAAATCCTTATGGTAAAAAAATATATATATAAAAATGTGAATATATTTTTATTGTTTATATCATACCATCAATAGAACAATATATAATAGTATGTAATTCTCATAGCAATTTCTATTTAATTCTGTATTGAAATATTTATCATGGGATCGAAAAACAGTAAGCAAAGTAATTATTTAAAATCTTTATTCAATATTTTATTTGCACGAGAAAATATCATAATCATTGTCATTTTGTATACAGAAGTAAATAGATATATCTAGTATAAATATTATATCTTCGTTTAGTAGATCGTAGAAGACATTCTCTATCTTTGGTAGTTTATATAAAATTAATAAGTATTGATATATATAAATAAGTATGCAGCAAAAAGTGACTATTTTTATACGATGCATATTTTTGTATATCATAATATGGAATTAATATCATTAATGTATGTATATTGTTCGAGGCAGGAATATCGTTTGTAATATGCACTTAACAGATAACATCCGCTATCAGTCAAATTCAGTAATCAGTGCTAATTACTTAGGAACTAAAATTTTTACAATATTTAATAAATTATCTTTATTTTTTTACAAAAATTTTATGTGTACAATAGATATCAAGCCATAAAAAGAACTAAAAAACTATTAATTTACATCTTTTTCACATGACTTAATCGTCACTTCCGTTATAATTTGTATTAACTGCGTAATGCTGTAAAACGTTTTAATTTTAAACGACACGTCAAATTACTTCTTTACGGTTCTTCCAAATTCGTATGGATTATTTATAAAATTCTATTCCAAAGCACAACGAACATTCTATAGACTTAAAAAGGTAATCGAAAATGTTGATTCAGTTAAATGTTTCTATACAGTACGTACATCTAATATAAATGCTAAAAGTACCCAGAAAAAATGGGTTTTGTAATTTGTAGCTACTTCATTTAAATTATATTTCGTTTATGTTAAAAACGTGATGGAAAAAATAAGAGGACATCTTTGATTTTAAAAATATAAGTGAAAATAATACCTGATACTTGTCCAAAGATAAATTGTGAAACTATTATTTTTTTATCGTCATCACTCAACACTCGTGATTATTTTGAAGAAAGAAGTAAACAGGCACGAATATAATGCTATATCGTGATGTACTTCTTTGGAGTTTAAATATACATATTTATAATACATAGAATATACATAACATGCCTACAAGATTCATTTAATCAGACAATTATGTTAAAACAATGCGTGTAATAAATGTAATATCGCGGATAGAGTACTCGTTCATGGAACAAGTTTAACACATAAATTATAGATGTGCAGTGTTTGCAATAACTCATAGCATAACACCTTGATAATAGCGGATTTGTTATTATTATTACTATTGGTATTATTATTTTCGTTATTATCATTAAATACTGGAAGAAATTTACAATAAAAATAAAACGCATTTACAAAATTGATAGGATGTTATGCACTGAATTATGTTTCCAATTTAGCTTATAACCATACATATCACAGCAATAATATAACTCGATCCTCCTATTTTCAGAATTTGCAACATTATCTAATGTATTTTCTAAACAATACATTCGTTTACATTTTCATAAAATTACATTTCCATCTGTAGATTACTTGATTTGCAAATCGTACGTGGATCGTATAGGAATTCCTTTTTTCTTTAATATTACAACTATTAACCACATCCTTATTTCCTCTCCATAAAAAACGATCAAAATAAAATTATAAGACATAATACTATTTTCTTTTCTTCTACTGGTCTTTATACTATCATTTCTATTTCGAAATTATAAATTTACACTTTTGTTCTTCTTCATAGAAGCGAAATATAAGTGTAAGTCATAACAATGAATACGTTTAAACTAGTTAGCATGATGTATACACGGAGTGTATAAATGTGAACTCATTGGAAATTAATTAAAATTCTTTATGCTGGCCACTTTTGTTATACTTATCTCCTTATGTGAAATTTGTTATAAATATGTTCTATGAGTTTAATAGTGTGATATACAATTGGAAAATAGAATGGCAAATGCTTAAATAATCGTAGAAGCTTCGAGTTAACAATAAATAAGCGATATTACATATAACAAAAGGCAGAACATGCCGAATTGTTTGTTCAACCAACGACTGGCTTGCTTGTATACATTATGATGTAATTAAAGAATAATTTAGTTAAATTAATATCACCTAAAATAAATAATCATCACGTCATATTAACACCCAAGAAATCCCTGACGGTTTCATACACCATGTAACTAATCGACACAGCTGGTGCAACCTAAAAAAAAAAAATAAAAAATATATGAATAATTTATGATCTCCATTTATCAAAAATTAATCGTTATGTAAATTATTCCATACCTTTAAAAAGTTTGGGGTTAAACCTCTATACAAACCGCGAATACCTTCATTTTTAATAATTTCCTTAAAAACAGCAACCATAGTATTAGGCTTCCCTGGAGACATATCTGCTTGCAACCGCGTTCTGACTAGCGCTAGTGGATACGAGCACACTTGACCGGCTGTGCTTGAAGCTGTTCCGCATAATAACAATATCCAGAAGGGTGGTTGTTCATTTTTGTCGTGTGTTTGTAAATACCTGTTTTTCAAAGTCTATACAAAAAAAAAAGAGTAATATTTCAACTAAAGATTACCAACTATCAATCATTTTTTATATACTTACCTCGTACACAGCCAAGTCAATACCAGCATATGGAATTATTCCCATTAAATTAGGAACATAGCCTCTATAAAAAGATTTCAAACCACCTTGTCTATATATCTTTTTTGTTGCATCTACTAAACCCGAATACTCTCCTGTTTTTCTAAGAGCAAATCTAGTTTTGAGCACCTGCAATATATCACGAACAATATCACTAAAAAATAATGAAAATATTACATTGGTGTTACGGTATGTTACGTGAATTTCATACCTCAAGTGGATATATGGCTGACTGACTAATCCCACCAGCTAAAGATCCAGCCATTAATCGTTCATAAAGTCCGAGCTCTCTAACGTCATCTCCTTTAATCGTTCTCTTAATTTGCTCATAAGCCATGAATTTCAGCGCACTCTCTGGTCCAATTTTAAGTACATTTATACCATTTCCTCTCCACAGACTGATAGAGCCACCTTCGCGCAGCATGTACCTGAAGCAACTCTTGATTTTGCAGTGTCGCGTTCCATGTACCTGAAAGCATTTTTCTTTAAAATAAAGTAAAGTAGAGAGCTATTCATTTAACTGTGATTTTAATTTTTAATACGTATCTAATATTTTGATTCTATATTTTATTAAACTATGCCTACAATAGCTCAATGGAAATATTTGCACATTTACCATAGAAAACTTCCATGTTATACATCATATTTGTTGTATAGAACATCTTGAAATTTCATGAGTGCTATAATGAGACATGACTGTCACAATTATAAACATGATAAAATTTGAATCAAACTTGGTAGTTAATAGTTGAGTCTATTTTAGATAATACATATAATGTATCCATAAAAGTTTGCATAGGTATTCAAATACTGTTCTGAGCCATTGTATACATTTGAGCTTTAGTTTCTCTTTTCCTTATTTTTTCAATCCACTAAGATAATCAATCATTTTCTGACTTTTCAGAAATTTTAATAAATTACATTACATAAAGTTAAATAGTTTGAATTTTTTTATTTAACTTTATAAAACAAATTTATTGGGATTTTTCTATTGCAAACCCACCTGCAAGTAAACTTTAATACGATCCAAAGGCGCCGTACATGTGCGTGATACACCACCTGCTACACCACCGGACACCAAATGTCGCCACCACATTCCAGAGACCATTTCACCAGTTGTGAAATCCTCAGGGACACCAATGTCCTCCCCAATGTCCATATACTGAAAAAAAGCAATAACCAATATAATTATTAGATCTTATCTCTACAAACAAGTACCCTAACTAATGAACGCACCAAAAACGAACCTCCACTTTGCATTTAAAAGGAACCGTACCGCGAAAATATAGTTTTAACTTTGATAAGTCGTGCATGATTACTTCATTAACGATTAACCTTTTACCCGGCATATTTTGTGATTTTGACATTTAGCTGTTATGCATAAATACATGTGACTCTCATTATTGTCAAAATACTAAAAAAAAAATTGCCAACTTGCACGACTCAAACACATATATACAGGGTGTTTTTATTGTATACAATCGTGGATTTAAAATTATAGAAGATAAACAAGAATTTCAAGAATATTACATGGTACATGATATGCTCCAAAAGTGCAGGAAGAATCTCGGAAATTTTTAAGACATTTCTACACTTTTAAATATCTTTTTTATACACCAATCGATATGTTCCTTTGTTTTCACTTTAAATTATTTAATTTTTCCTAATAATATTCTTTTTTTATTTCCTATCTTCATTTCCGACTGATGATTTGACCTAATTACAAGAAATATCTTATATTAGTCATTGATTTGGATATTTAAATGGATTATTCGATAATATTGAATACTTAGATAATATCAAATTTTATTAGGACGTCGTTGATTTTCACTGAAAAATTTAAAAGCAATAATTTTAACGTTCGTCTGAAAAATAAACGTTTCAACGACCGCTTATCTTCCAATACATTTCGAACCAGTGTTCACTGGTTAACACCAGTCTCATTATAATACATATTCAGCTACGCTTTGCCGGTAGTTCGCGTACCACGTGTCAGATAATTCTTGAACTCCGATCAACTATATGCTTCTCAAATTATTCAAACACAGTTCGGGTTTTCAACTTTTTTATCAGTTCCAGACATTACATCATATTTTGCGATTAAGTTTTCTTCATTTTTCTTATAATTCAACACGATTTCTCTCATCAAATAATCGAACTTTTTAAAACGCTATTTCAAACAATTATGAAACTCCATATATATACATCGACGCTATCCACATTTAGAAAGCAGCTGGACGTTTCGAGTCAATTAAGTTTTGGATAATTTTGTAGTGAAAGTTATGCGAATTAATGACAATCCTTTATATAATTTTCAAAAATGTAATTTCTACAAATATTTCGTTCGTCGGGTTTGCCTGAAATAAATATTCTAACACGTATGTAAACGAAACGAAGAGGAAACGTTTAGCGGTTTTGCAGACATATTAATAACTTAGGTAATTAGCTTTAAATCTATTTTATCATGAAAAAATAATTGTACGATAAGCTTAATATTAGCAGATCGCTTGAAAATGCAAATATTTGTTATTAACTTGACATCTATATATGTTTGTTTTTTTAATGTCCTAAACATCATTATTATGTCATTAACATGAGGTCATTAACATGATATGTACTAGTCGCGATCCTACAATAAAAATACACGTTATTTATTTACGCGTACTTGTATTTTAAGTTCTATAAACGAGACTTTGGACGAGAAAGGCAAATGGTTGATCAAAAATATGCGGCAAAGTTGTTCTCCTTGATACAACGAGCGGCAAAAGTACCTGAATAACAATAAGAAGAAAAAAAACGGATTTTATTTCCGCTTCGGTAAATTAGGTATAAAAAAGGATAGAAACTGCTACCAAAGAACTTTGACGCAGTTAGGTTTCACTGAATTAGATTTTGACCTTGCACGCCTTTGATTGATTATACAAGCAGCTATTATCGATATCTTTGTGTAAAAAGGCAATCGATAGCAGCATACGCCTATTAATTGTGAACATATTCGCAAGGAATCAAGTGGACGATCTTAATGTTGTAAACGTTATAGTTAATTTCCCAACTAGCACAATTCATGTGAAAAAATGTATTTCTACTGAATCTCAAGTAACACTCTAGATGTATTTATCAGGAAAGATGATATGACCTTAAAGGAAGATATGTAGATATCCGTACAAGATGTTTGAACTGAAATGTAGTAAGTAAACTGTGAATGTTTAAAAAATCTACAGAATGCAAAAGTACATAAAATATCTAAAATAGAATACTTATTATAATATTTAGTAAATGAAACAAATTTTTATTTAGATTCCATTTCTTTAATTATGCTCATAAAAATATAAAATTGCATCAACATCCGCAGTTTAGTAATAAGACCCGATGAAAACGAATAGAGAAGCAAACTTATCTATTGCGAGAGTTTTTCTCGGAAACGTCATATCGCTTGGGAAACAAAGAACCGAGTAAAATAAATAAAAGAAATACCGATCGTAGATACTTAACTTTACGTTAAACTAAAGAATAATATCTGTATCTATATCCACGCTATCCATCATGGAACAGTTTTTTGTGCTTGTTCGAAGGATAAGGATGAAAAACTCGATTTAAAACTGAATAAATCCAAAGAACGACTGAGAGAAACGAAGTATGCAGGTTTCTGCAGTTAAGTCTGGCCAGAAGCCAACATAGCAATTTGGTACCTTGCCCAAACCTAACTTTAAAATTTTCTTCAATTCGCGTATTATTTCTTTTATATGTGAGAACACCTTAATCACGTGACAGGTCGCTAATTCTGAATCTAGCTAAATACCTAGAAGGCGCACAATTCCGGTAGCTGAAGAAGAGTAAACTATAGTTAATTAAGCGTAATGCTTTTGACTCACAACAATCATTTTTATTGCGAGAAAAACCTGACATGTAAAATGGTAGTGACTTTAGAAAACATTAATGTTAACTAGTACACCGTTTATTTTTTCTTATAGTTAGCTTTAACTATTTAAAGCAGTATTAAATATGTTTTTTTGGAATAGAGGTCATTTAACATACTACATAACACATGTATAACGTGTAAGGTTTTGTGTACCAAAATTTATAAGGATTGAAGTACAAATATTTTTAATACGCATGTATTTACAAACAAATAGAGACCTCTACTTTCGATTAATTAAAAGTAATTTGTGACGTTTTCGTTCACGAAACAATTCACTTATTCTGTTTGCAGAGAATTCTTAAATTAAAATTATTGTACATAAGATATGAGTAACATGCGTTTCGCGTTAATCTAGACACACTGAGATGTTTTGATTAAAATGATACTCTGATAAATCTAATCAAAGACAGACGTTTATCAACCGCGATTAAATATTTAAAGTTTCCATCTTTTGACTTTCGGAACTATTCAGTTGTTCTCGTGAATAGTTCAATTGTTAGTATTTATTTGTCATTATTTAAATGGTTCTATATTTACAAAATATATATTTAAAATGGTTTTTACCTTTTAATATTAACAGTAAAAGAAGAATATGTATGATACTTTTGCTAATTTATTTTTATTATGATTTATGATGTAGTAAAAGAGTGATAAAATAATGCAGAATTGTTGGTCGGTAGAGTTATATTATTATGTCTTAAGTCATAAAACACAAATGAAACTTAAGGGAAACCGATATCAAGACTCAAGTGTCAAATAACAATCGCCTGGTTACAAGCTACAGCACTTACTTTATATTGCATATTATACATATTTGTTTCAGAAATGTATACCAATTATTTTGCAATATCTTTACAATTTTTATATTCTAAGGGATAAAATAATTTAAAGAATAGTAATCTTTCCTTTGCTTTTTAAAAGTGAGATTTGTTAACTTTCATTCCACATATATAAAAATCTAAAATGCACAAGGGATAGTAATTCTAGAAATAGACTGTCTATTGTATACTTCTACATGCATGAACATTATGCAATTCTGTTGACATTATACAATACTCCTACCCAAGCATCCCACAAACGTCACTTCTGACAATAGTCGTAAATAAATTTCCATAGATGACAATAATACAATTTCATTTTTAATTTTTTATTGTATATATTTTTTGATACTCATACAATACTCCTACCCAGGCTTCTTCCAAATGGTATTTCTGATAATAATTGGTACTCTACATGCAGTAAATAAATCTTCATAGATAGCAACAGGATAATTTCATTTTAAATTTCTGAATTTCATTCACATATTTCCCTACTCACTAGTAAATAAATTTTTATTTTTTAAATAATTCAACGATTTATATAACAATTCAATTACCCACTTATTTTCCTATTTGTTTAAAAGCTATTATAAAATTTCAGTTTTGATGTGCTTTGCTTAACTAGAACCAATTGTAAAAGCAATTGTAAAATTTCCCGCGTAAAGTTCAGCTAGCAATGACAGACTTTTGTGCAGAACAATCTGGAACGAACTAGAGAAGAAAAAGGTTTGCATTCACGATGAATCATCGTTTGATGCTTCGCGATTGCCGGGTACACATTCCTTATTAAAACATAACTTCATTTAATCTTGCGTACGAGTTATTCGTTTGTCCGTTCTGACAGCTGTCATCATTTATCGTAAATCCAATGTTAATTATGTACCTCCTACCCAAATTTCTAGATACATCATATATACATGATTAATAAAATTAATGAAATTTCTATAGTATCATAAAATAATTATATATTTTGATACTTCTAAGTTATGAATAAATTTTCGTATTAAACCACGCTTATTGAAATTCAATAAATTTCTCAAGAAATTTATTCGAAAGATACGTTGAAGGAAAGTTTAGCGATATGTTTGAACCTCTGCTTTCTCCATTGTCCACCACGTGATATTTTCAGCCATAACCTCTACGCGGTCTTATAACCTCTCACAAATATCCATATCAATACAAAATATTCTTACTATCTTATTATAATCCTTAAGACTAAAATTTTATAAAAATTCATACAGAATAATAATAATTAAAACAATCTTAAACTCTTCTTTTCCCTCCCTTCCTTATGAGAGTATTATATTTAAAGTTTGAAAAAAATTAAAATCACAATGAAATTCTTAATCACATTTAAACTTGTCATCTTTTTCGGTGTCTATAGATAATTGCGTTATTACATCGGAGAAGGAATCGCTTACCCTTTGCAATAATTCATGGTAATTCTGAAGAAATTCCTCACAGACCATACAAGTGGACGAAACACAATCATGTTTCAGAAATCCTGGATTTTTCAACGTGTACATATTTGAAGAATATAATTGAAGTCGTATTCACTAAATAATCTTTTCTTGTTGATATTAAAAAATCGAATTGAACTTCAATCGAACAATTTATAGGTGTACCTAACACATTATAGAGGACACAGGGCGAAGATACGAATAATGTTAAGCGAATCTTGTTGAACGAAATACAGAGGGGAACTAGATAAAACGAGCCTCGCCATTAGTCAGCGATTTGAGAGCTCGGAGTCCGATCTCAAGACTGAAGAGTGCCCAGGAACAGTACGGATATACGGATACGAGTATTGAAACAAAGATATGACATATGGCCGTCTAGACGGGGAAGCCCCCACTACTTTCTTGCCTACTACGTCACGTTACTCAAAGTACTTTGTATACCTGTCGTAAACTGATTTTAGCTTTCCATATTTGCAACGTGGTTAATTTTCAGTTTGTTAAAAAGTTTGCTATACCAATTGATATTTTGATTAAGTCGTTAAATATGTTAAAATACAAAGACCATAGGGCAATAATAATTATAAGTAGATGTTTTCGCATTTATGAAAAATTCCAAGACCCAGAAATTTATAGAATGCACGTATTCAACAATACATAATTCAACAATACATAAAATATGTAAAATAAACTGCGCATCATAATTTTGTTCTACACATTTTTTAACGATGTCACGTTTTTAGCTTTTCATTTGAAAGCAATTTTAAAGTTCAATATTTTGTCAGCGATATACATCTATTAGCAAAACTGCCTTTTTTAATAAACTTAGTTATGGGATTTCTTTGAAAAATATTTATATGAAAAATATTGATTCCGAAAGTATTGGTTATCGTATTTTAAATATTAAGTATGAAATTAGCTTTGCCAGAAAACATGGATTTGTCATCTATTGTAAAAATTTTGGGACTGAATAGGTTGTTTTTCTTTTTAAGTACATTATATCAAAGTACACCCCCTTATCTATTAATAACATTAAAAATTAATTCAGAATCTAAGATAATTTGTGGAATACTGACTACTGTTCTATAATCATTGTCAATTCAATATAATTTACATTTTCTCACATTAAGGAGAATTTATTTTTACAATAGTGATGAATAACAGATAGCATTATTGTAATAATCCAAACTCCTATTGATGTTCCAATTTAGAACGCTTGTGTATATTAACTGGCGCGTTAGTGCATTTGAGAAGGACGTGTAGCCACGTGGCCTCTTTTCACGTGAAAGTCAACTATTCCGGCACAGAAAACTGAATACCATAAGAAGCGAGCTAACTCATTGTTAGTCACACGCGGCGGTCGTACTTAATCAGTCGGTAAAAGAAATATTTTAACAATTTTCTTTATACAGTGGCTACAAAAAGTATTCACGTATAGCTTTGTTTTTTTATAAAGTGTTTTTCTTCGTCAGATTCTATACATTTGGTTTTTATACTGACAAATTTGTAGTAATCATATGAAAATATCTATTAGTCATATGAAATTTAATATGTTTTAATCTGATTGATTAATTAAATACAATGGTGTTAAATATAATTAAATAGTAATACACTGTTTGTAGCCATTGAATGTGCGGCGAAAAGGCTGCGTAGGTAAAAAGAGCATGAAAAAAGTGAAATTTTGTTCACGCCATGTTGATTCCTAGGTAGAATTTGTATGCATTATGTATGTGAGTCATATATAGACTGAGACTGTTGCAGCCATAATATGCACGCACGTGAATAATGAAATGCGTCATCACGTGAGAAAACTAATAGAGACCTGAATGATAGATCTTCGATCATCAGCATTATTTCACTTCCGCCCTTAAAATATTTGAAATTTTTATATATTTAGTATATGGTAAAAATTAATTTTTGAAAAATTATATATATATACCACAACGTATTTTGCAATTATAAACAAAAAATAAAATTGTTTTATGGTATTTTAAAATTTTAGCTTTTCACATGATTCGTGTTTAATTATAAACTATGATTCAGATTTGAATTATTTTTAATTTGAATATTTCAGATTTCAAATTAAGAAATATTAGTGTTGGAATTATTCAGTTGCAAATTTGTAGCACAGCACTTTCTGTCTCCTGAATACGATGACCTCGCACAGTAAGTGAGTGCACGGCTGACGAAACATTGAGAAATATTTCACTATGCTGAAAAATTCCGCGGTATACGGTTAAATTTAAACTACAACATGATGAAAAAACAGAGATATTTTCCGTTAAATATCACCGATAGTCTTTAAATTAATTTACTGCCTATAGACAATAACAAAATATTGATTCCAATCCGCAATTGTTTTTTGTTCTTTACCCACATATTATCTAACATATATATGCACGTTTTAGTAAACAATATTTACGCTATTCTTTTAAATAATAATCATAACAGTTATGCAAAGTTAAGTTGTTATTTCAAGTTTATCACTAATAGACGTCGAAATGACCAAAAGTCTCTGATAATAAAATTAGCAAAATAAAATTAAGAGATGTTAATATTCGAACCGAACTTAAAAGTTAAATGCTACTACATTACGTTACTTTAATGGTTTCTCTTCTATTAAATGAAAGTATGAAGAAAGATAGAAAAATCGATACAAAACTCCATTTATAAGATTGTTTTGTTCGATCACCCTTGTTTCAACGTCTTTTTCACTGTTGTAGGTATTCTCTGTTATACCGAAGAAAACGATCACAATTAAAGATTTCAAATTCATCTTCACGAAACATCGTTGGTCGTTAGATTTCTTACTTTTCTCTTCTTTGCTCTAGCAATAAAATACTATACTCGTACAAAATGAAGGCGCATGTGCAAGAAAATTGTTTGTCCGAACAGCGCATGCGTGGCGAAATCAAGTCAAAGAAGGAAGGGGATGCGTTTTAGCGGGGAAAAGTGGTAGAAACAGCTGGAAGACTATCAAGGTCATTTTGAATGACAATCGCTACGTCACACCTCCGGTCAAGCCTTCTCTGTCAACGAATCAGAGGTTTAAATCGACTCGATCATTTTTCCGTATACATACACGAACTATACCCATGAGTTCATCGTACAATTAATATATAGAGTAGTAGATAGTCCCAGATTTATTTGTTTTATGATACTACCGTCGACATTTCATCAAATATCATATAATGATAGGTAAAACACATATTAGAAATCAATAAAAACAGTCGTGATATTCTGTATAAAATAATGTGTAGCAATTATTAGACTGCAGATTTTTATATAATTTTACGATGGAACGAAATAGAATCTATATAGTCTACTAAAAATTATAACGTGTATTTTATATATTTTTATGTATTCTCTGAATATTTGCACCCATAAATATATAAGAATACCGAGTGATTATTAATGTAGATCATAATGTAATGTACATCATAATAATTACTTACGTTTGTATGATGCCAGTATTCAATAAGACCTAGAAGATCGGTACTCGGTGCATACAGCAAAAAATCTCGCCATTCGTTAAAGCTTATAGTAAGACTTCCATCTTTGTCCATCCTACAAATCGATATTATAAACTGTATTTTATTTTGTTGTTTACATAAATAAAAAATCTTTATATCAGACTAAAAAATAAAATATTAAAATACGTTGTTGTGCATTGTACTAACCGCTGCAATAACTTCTTCGCTTCATTATAATCCATTTTTATTCCCAATTCTTCGAATGCTTTTATCAATTCCTCTAAATCGATTTTACCTGCGGAAATGAATTTCAATTACAATATGACGAATATTATGTTACCGTTTGTTTATTACATTAACAAGTTAAGTACTAACAGGTAAACGAAGAAAAGAACAACGATTATGAACTTATAGATTGTGGTTTATTTCCTCGACACTGAGTAAACTTAAGATTGTCATCCGTGTATAAAATGATACATAAAAAGTACTATTTATGGAAAGCGACTCTTTAACCATTTAATTTTAAATCAAATGTAGAATTCTATTTTTTGTTAAAATTTCGAAGTAATTTTAACCAATTTCACTTATTTCTTTAATGAAATTTATAATTTAAAACTTTTAGAACAGTTATATACAGTAAATTTCGAACTTTAGGGAAACTAGTTCTCTTTTTTCGAAAGTTTATAATAAAACTTTTAATAATAACTAAGAAATTTTATCAAAAATAGAATATTATGTAAAAAAATTTGTAATTATTTTTATGTTGTAATGTGTAAGAGAAAAATAGGTATTTAATAACAATAGAATATATTTCAGTCAATTAATGTCCATGAAATAGTGTGCACCAAAAATCAATGCATAAAAAATTACTTTAAATAAAAGTGTCTAGGGAAGTCGCTAACAGAGGTAGACATCAAGTTCTCTGTTATGTACATTGCACAATAGTCATTTTTTCGTACATCTACTGACCATCCTTGTTCTTGTCAAGATGAGAGAATTGCAGACGCAGATTTTTTTCATGTTCGCGAACGTAGTGTATAAATTCTGCTAGTGTAATATCACCGCTTTTAGTACTATCCGAACTGGCCAAAAATTGCTGAAAAAAAGCAAAACGCTCAAATTGTATAAAAATTATTCAAGAAATTAACGTATACATATGTGTATTTCTGAGGGAAATAAAAATTTATCCAGATCGATCTCGATAAATTTTTGATAAATGAAAAATGTTTTCTTCCAATAATTTTGATACATAAATAAATAAAAATTTGCTTTGAATTTGTATATTAGAACGCGTTTTTCCGTTGAAGCTTTAAAAAATAGTATAACACTGGGTATTAGCCTTGATGAAATTACGTAAATTGTATTAACTACAAACTGCAGCGACAACCTTCCTTAAATTAAATAAAATCTTTTGAATATCTTAAATCGGACTAGCTTACAGTATATTCAAGGTCGTTACTACATTAGTTATATAAAAATGTAAGATAAAATAAAATTTGTAATGCGAGTATCTCAGAAATATAAATAAATTGGAATGTGAGTTAGAGAAAAAATATCTACTGTTTAATAAAACGTTAAACAACCGGATTCACGATTTTTAAATTAAACTTTATCGATATTATATAATAATTAAAATGTTCCATATAAATTATTTTATAACTAATAAATATACAGTATTTATGGCTCATATTTTTATTATTAACTATCATTTTTTATACAATTTATTTAATTATTACTTTTTATGAATTGATAAACATTCAATTAATAAGAAATTTTTGTTGCAATTTTTCAAAGTTATTAGAAATTAAAATGGAATAGTCAAAATATGCATTCCATTATTAGAGAACAATGGAGATTTCTAATAAAGGTTAGTGTCAAGCTTTTTATGCGATATCTGCAGTCAAATTTACTGCATAGCGCGCAATGCGTGCGTACGCATTCGATGAAGTCATATATATAAAATATATTTTAAAAACATTTATAATGCATTTAAATAATGTGTGAAAAATTTAGAGAATATCGTATATGTAGAAAGTAACTTTTATTTAATATTGGACAGTTGTATACATCCGCATTATACAGTTCGACCGTACAGTATGAATATTCACTAACAATAAGTGAAGTACATATTTCATTACATATATTGCCTTGCTAATTGACCAGGAATTAGAACCGAATCTGATTTTTTAACAAAGAGTGATCTATACCAAAAATTTTAAATCAATAGAAAGTTAGAGTGAAATAAGAGATAATAATACTTCTATGGAAAAACAAATGAATATCGCAATTTCGAATGTACAAAGTGTCATGTAGATGTAGAACTGACTTCGCAAGTGTTATATTTATAAAACAAATAAATATGTGCCAGCTGACAGTATCTCACTCACATTTAACGGAGGAGAGAGATGTTTGGAATTTGCTACAAATATATATATTGCTCAATGGCTGGCCAGATAAAATTCTGACCCATGGTCAGTTAGAAAAGCATTACTATAATGCCGGAGTACCGATCTATGAAGCAATGGTAGGGATAGCGACAACCAGTTAACAAGACATTAACAAAACAACTGTCGCAGCTACTTAACAAAACAGTACTCTATCTATATAAAATATATGTATGTATTTTATAAATTCCTAATCGTTCCAAAACTATCTTAAAAAAAGTAATAAAGCGTTATACATGTAAATATTAATTTCTATTCAAAAATTGCATGCATCTACGTTATGCACTTCGATCGCATACAACAGTGTTTACGAACATCTACCAAATAAAATATGAATTATAGAATTACCTCCGCGTAGTATTTATCGACTCCAACATTACGAAGCGCTTTAGACAGATCTTTCACATCGATTCGCCCGTTTCCATCAAGATCTAGTTTTTGAAATATCTTTTCGAACCTCTTCTCATCCTCTGCCGGCAACTCATGCAAATAATGCGGTGGCATTACGCCATGCACCGCGCTCCCTCGACCATCGGGCATTATTCTTTGTATACTTTCTATATTACGAAGTATCAAATTTCTTCCCAGTATATACCTGCGTTACTGTTGCACGATCTCCCTGTTTTCCTTATTTTTTATGCGTGCTTGTTTCCCGAACCACTTGCAGATTCTCAATACGATTACTGCACGGAATGTTTCGATCGTTACACACGCCTAGTACGATTGAACTCATAGCTGCACACACGTGGTGGCTATTAAACTGTGGACATCGATTTTCCAACCATTCGTGCACTTTCTACCAATAACAGAATGTGATCTTGCGTGTCTGTTTAACTGTCAAGCTTTTACGAATACTTTATAATGTAAAAGTGAAAACATGCGTAAACAGAAAAATCTCGGGTTTTCACACGCTCGTCTTTCAAACGAATACGCCTAGATCGTATATTCACCATACAAGGTGGAACTATACCACTTTCCCCAACGTCCGTAACATAACCGACTAATTGTCTATGCACAACTAAGTCCAATTCCGGTGCCACTAGAACATCCTGCGTCGTGCCCTGTGTTCTGTACTCAGAGACACCATCTAATGGTAGGTTTCTGAATCATCTTTACGCGGCATCGATCGACAAAAGTGATTCTTCGAACGCGCGAATTTTTGAATTTTTCTTTGCGAGATGCATTTCATAATATTGTTGAGTTTAATGGACAGGAATTAATTTTGTAGCGATAAATGAACAAAAAATTCATATTTGTGTTGAATAGATAAATATATTACACTCTCACTTACAGCACACTTTTTTTAGAAAATACATCAAACTTTTATGAATGTTTATAGACGATACAAAACGTTTGAAGAATCTTACCTCGATGCAACGATATTATATTGTCAAAATATTCGTACTTCAAATTTTTTGTATTTACATGCACCGATGAACGAAAAAATTAATAGAATTGTAATATTCTTCTAAGCATTTCTTAAAGTATTTCTCAACGAAACGGACGAATCAAATCAATAATTTATGACTATATGAATATGAGACGAGATGTATTGAACAGTGTAAATATTTTTATTTATTTCTCTAGATTCTAGAGTAGTGAACGAAATAGGGTAGTAAGTACTACTGTGAATCTATCACATGTGTATATTATAGTACGACTTTTTCCATAGTTATTTATTTTAGAAAAATACATTAAAAATGCCAGACTAACAATTATGTTAAACGCAATAGGCAATACTAATATGTAATGTTATTTAGAAATATATATTAACAATTTCTATGTAATAAAAACATACGCTATAAGATTTTTTATTTTACATACAAAACGATTTCAAGTAATTCCTTAATGTAATAATTCAGAAATGTACATACATGCATTGCCCATTATGTTTACAGCTAATGTAACAAAAAATCTTACAATCAAGAATTAATTTAACGTAAGTGTCACAAAAGTACTATTAGTACTGCTAAGTGCCAAGTGCTCACTGACTATATGCATTATATACCGATATGTATATAATTATTATTGTTTCATTATGTTCAAACAAAGAACGTTAATATAGATTGTATGTGGTTTCATACCATTAACATAGGTACGCGTGTATTATTATACACATAGTGACATGTTTAACATGCAATTAATCTGAAGCTTGCACAAACAGTATTGTTGCGCTTATTACTTCCCAGTGTACACAGCCCTCTTCGCTTTTTATTCTCTACATTTATTAATGAGTCATACTACGAATAAAAACAAAATAAGCAAAGAAAGAAGAAACAGAAATCAAAGGGCAACATCTTTTGTGAAAAGCAGATCAGTACCTAGTCAATCATAATTTCTTTAAACAACAGAAATATTCAAGGATTTTTTAAAGCTTTTTAGTTGTCTTTATAAAGGAATTATATAAAATATTAGATAGTAATTTGAAACAAAACTTTATGAAATTAATAATCTTAGAAGCTTTTGTTTCTGAACAAACTGTGAATATGGTGTTCATTTACAGAAAGGAACATTTGATCTTTTACATTCATTCTTATTTCTATTTTACAGAATATTCAAATGACTCACTTTGATCAGAATTGTAAAATCAACAAAATTTGATATTTATAACTATATCATTTGATGTAAAACGAATGTTGAATCTTGATTTAAAATGTAAGAACTACTTTCACATAAAAAGTATTTGTTAGATTTATGTCAAGAAATTAAATAGTGATCCCTTTCTGCAATATTGTCACACATTTTCTTCAGTACAATCACCAATTATGTGTTGTGATATCTGAATATAATATTGTGATGAATGTATAGTGATTGCAAACGAAGTTCTCATAGACATAATAAAAAATTTGTACTACATAAACCTTTCTTTAAGATCTCATAATTGTATCTGTGAAATCAGTAACAGAATAAATAATAAAGTTTCTAACATATTTTTCAAACATATATAAATATAGTTTCAAATCTAAACATAATCAATACCAATGATACCTTCAATGTAAAACAAACATATAATTTAATATTTTGTATATTATATATCTTCGAATCTGCAATGGAAATATATTTTTTTATAAAAATATAAGAAAGTAATTTTTTCATGTGAAAGTTTTCAATTACTCCATCTAATTAAAAGTAAAATATATGTAGTTTGAAAGGAGAAAAATGTAATTCTATACACTGGAGTAGAACAAGTTAATTTTTTCTATAATTTTAATGATAAACGAAAGGAAGTTGCTACTATAAGTTAATAAAACAAATAAAATTGCACCATTATTCGTAATTTTTTTTATAAGAAACTAGTTATGTTCTGAGATTACATTTCTTTCCATGGTTCAGAGTAATGTGCCTCTGCAGGATTCAAAAATACTGAACTCAATATGTGCAACTGTACAAAATGTTTTATATGGTCTTGTATGTGTTGCTATGTATGATTCAAAAGGCACATTTTAGTTCGAAAGAAATAATATTCTACATGAACATATCTAGTTTTGTGTAGCAAGACAAAACAATAGTTTTAATGAAAAAGATCAATTTTCCTTTGATCTCTACATTTCATAAAAAGTCTATGTCATTTCCACTAAAACTGGAATTATGAATATCTATACTATACATTATTTCATAAAAAAGAGAAGAACCCAAAGACTATTGTAATGCATAAATCACTATACTGTAAAGAGATTACAACTTGATCAATGTACTCAGCTTGATCAAATTTTTTTATCACATGTACAAAACATTATTAATATTAAGTGAGTAAATTTTTTTTTAACAAAGAAACAAAAACTTTCCATTAACAGATGTTATATCAAATGCAGCAAATAGCTATATCAAGAATATAAATTTTCGTCCATAAAATAAAATACATATCTCACTCACATCCTGCTGTGAAAAATATTAATTTCATCTTCCTTTTTTTTTGTTTTTTCAATACAGAAATAAGAACAGTATGCCAATAATACATACGTTAATTTGTGTCTAGCATAGGAAATTAAGATAATAGTTAAGAGGAAGCCAATGTGACTGTTTCTATTTCTCGTAAGTCCGTAAATCGAACATGTTTACAAATGTGAGAGCTGCAGCTCGCATAACAGTCTGTTTACATTATTTTGTTCACTTTCTAGTAACAAATAATTTTAAATCAGTGGCTCTCAGACTCTGTTGCACTAGATAAACATAAATTTACAAAAAAGGAAACTAAAAAATAAAAAATCATAAAAATTCCTTAAACCTTTCAAACATATTAACTGCTACAAACATATCAATAGTTTGAAAACCACTGTTTCGAACGAGTCAATTAGTCACAGCAAATAAATTAAAATGCAATGGTTCTTTTACCAGGCACAAATGGAATCTATAGTTAATTTTCCACTACATATTGTCAAATAAAGGAAAATTTTATACATTATTAAATTTTCCTCATTTTACCTTTTCTCTCTTTTTTTTTTTTAATTTTTCAAGTATTCAAAACTGTAACATTTTGTACTTAAAATGTGAAATAGGACTCTTAGTACTGATTTAAAAAAAGATAGAAAAATAAAATAATTTTTTTAACTTTACAAAAAAAGGGAGAAAGTTAACAGTCATGAGAAAAATAAATTTCTCAATTACTTTTGCTCATAATCTCATTAATGTATCAATTTTGTACAAATTGTATTAATTTGAGAACCAATTATAAATGATTATTCAAAAAAAATAAATTTAAAAAAGGAAAAAAAAAGAAATCCAAAACTGGAATTTGTATTTTAAGACTTGGAACCAAACTTGACATCGTATTAATATTATAATATAACAAAGTGTGATATGATGTACAAGTAACTGTGTTTTATTTAGAAACATATTTTCAAATATGAAAACATGAATCGCAAACGGAAGTACAGTAAGAAAGCTAAGTATTTAAAAAAAATTTTGTTTTATCAGCTAAAAATCAATTATTATGTATATATATATATTTATTTATATTTATAATTAAGATATATATATTTATTTTAGAAGCAATATATATCTTAATTATGCAATATTTTAACAGAATATGTTAATTTTATGTATGCATAACACCTATATGTATCCGTATATTTTCATCATGTAACCTTGTTGCAGGTTAAATAGCATTCTTTCCGAATGTATCAATAATATAATATTCTTTGCTTCATTGTGCAAACATATAAACAAAATATACTACATCCTGTCATGTTTATAAAACACTGACATTAATTTCTGTTAAATTTTAACAAATCTACTCTCGTTCGTCTAATTTGTTCTTGTCAATGAATGTCCCCATTATGATATCTATAACGGAACATCGATCAACCTTTCATTGGTTTTATAAATGTAATTTCAATGCGGCAGCTAACTCTCACTTCTTCCATTGATTTTTCTTTATGATAGACTCCCTACTGCAGCTAGTAAAAAATTAAAACGATGCGACTTCCTGCATAACTAAACATGAATTGCTACATCATTATGAAGATTTCTTTGAAATCTTACATTACCAGGTATGTAAATATGAAACCGGAATTTTTGTATATTCGAAGTATTGCCCATCGCTAGCTATATATTTTTCCCACCTGTCTGGCAATTGGTGGATGCCACGCCAAAAAAACTGTCGCTCTTTTGAGGCAAACCAGTCATCGAGCCATTTTCGTACATTTTCGTAAGAAGTGAAGTGCTGGTCAGAATGTGCGTGTCCCATCGATGCAAATAAATAGTAATCGGACGGAGCCAAGTCTGCTGAGTAAGCCGCGTGCGAAAGTATTTCCCAACTGAACGCTTCGATCGTTTCCTTGACCGGTTTTGCTGTATGTGATGGTGCATTATCATGAAGCAAAATTACTTTGTGTTGCCTTTTTTGATATTCTGGTCGTTTTTCACGCAAAGCTTGATTCAAATCGATCATTTGTTGTCGGTAGAGCTCAGTATTAACGGTTTCGCCAGGTTTTAACAGCTTATAATAGATCACACCCTTCTGATTCCACCAAACACAAAGCATTGTCTTCCGTCCATAGCGATTTGGTCTTGTAATCGATGTCGGTGGTTCGCCTGGAGCTACCCATGATCTTCTACACTTAGGATTCTCAAAATATATCCACTTCTCATCGCCAGTCACAATTCGGTGGAGAGATGACTTTCTTTTGTATCTCGCGAGCAGCATTTCGCGAGTGGTTTTTCGGTTTTCCTGCTGTCTTTCATTCAATTCATGTGGAACCCATTTTCCCACCTTCTGGATCTTTCCCATGGCTTTCAAACGTATGGAGACGGCTTCTCGTGTCACGTTTAATTGATCAGCGAGTTGTTGTTGCGTTTGAGCGTCATCCTCATCCAACAATGCTTGCAATTCGCTGTCTTGAAACTTTTTTGGTGGTCTTCCACGTTCTTCGTTCCTCACGTCAAAATTGCCACTTCTGAATTTTTTAAACCACTCAAAGCACTGTGATTTACCAAGAGCATGCTCACCGTAAGCTTCGACAAACATTCGATGCGATTCTGTAGCAGTTTTCTTCAAATGGTAACAGAAAATCAATGCTGTCCGCAAATCGTAGTTTCCAAAATTTGACATGTTAAACACTATTACAAACTATGCTGTTGTATGAAACTTGTATTGTTCTGAGTCGAAAATGTTTGCGAGATGTCAACAAAGATTTTTGGTATCAATGACGCAGTTTAGTGATAACTAAATTATCAGCTAGAGTCATCTATAGGCAAATTCCGGTTTCATACTTACAGACCTGATAAATAAAAAAAGGTATAGTATATCTATAGGCAAATTCCGGCTTCATATTTACAGGCCTGATATTTACAACTAGTTTTTTACCTCCACGTTAATAATAATTTCAGGAAAAAATACATTCTCATAGTTAAAGAATTAATATTAAGTATGAAGACGTTTTAAAGACATAGTACATGAGGAAGTAGTAAATCCACTTTTACATTATACCATACCAATAGGAGAATCTTTCATGTTAATTAGGGACGATAAATTTGTCAATCTATTCATTTGATAATGCATGTTGTTTTCTTTTGATTTCGTTTCGCAAGAGCGATAAAATGTTTTTTAGGCAAATTTCACTTACTTTCATTCATTTTGTTGACAAAATTTAAACATTTATGCATGATGCATGGAAGTTCGCACGAAAAATTATTTGCACATGTTAAAAAGAACATGTTCCGACAAATAATGGTCAGATCTAAGAAGTACATAACTTAGTAAGAATCGCTTATCTTACTATTATTTCTTAGAATTATCCTCTTCACTTGACCAATGTTTTTCCTGTTCTTGTAGTTCGAATTCCCATCGTAATTCTAATTCCCGCATATCATTTGCGATACCTGCTTCGTAGGTATCTTCCTGAGAACCAATTTTAAGTTTTATATAAATTTTTAATCGATTATTTTTACAATAAGCAGATTTGATATACTTAATTTCTTTCTTCCAATGCAGTACCACAACACCATAACTTACTTCTTCGGGCTTATAATCTTGACTGAAATTTTGAGAACTAAGTAAATTGTTCGACGATTGAATCCAAGGTACGGTACCGTATGGACTCCAATTTCGTACGTCTTTTTCTTTTTCTCTGATGCCAGCTTCAATCATTTGTAATTCTTGTGCTAACCTTTCCCCAGCCGTAAAAGTTGCACCTTGTGTGGCAAGCTAAAAATGTTTTTACATATTAATGTTATTAAATATTTTATTTGAAAGCAAACAGTAAATGAATAATACCTTCAAGTCATTAATCTTCTTCTCAAGATGTTTTAATTGTTGTTTTACCTTTTGCGACTCAAGAATTAAGCTGGAATAAATTTAATTATAATAAGATTAAATGTTCCAAATAATTAGCAAGAAAATAATAGTGTATTAAATATTAGCTTACTCTTTAGACATACTATCTGGTCGAGGAAGTTGTGTGTGCGTTGACGTATCGGATATATTACGACCAAATGTAATGTAACTATCTTCAAAATTACTGTTATTGATAGCCTGTATTCCTCCATTTGCACCAATTGTTGCATAAGCTGTAATAGAATCTTATATTTTCTAGTGCTCTTTCTCTTGCTCCCAAAAACATTTTTCATTACACTTACGTTGATTTCCATAATACCAAGACGTAATAGAATTTGTAGTTGGCATAGATCGATAAGCAGATATTGTAGGAGATGTTCCTCCATCTGCATAGAAATTAGTAGACTGTACGCCATTAGTAGATCTAAAAGAAAATTATTTTGTTATGACTTAATATCATGTATTTATTTTTCGTAAACAATATTTCTTTACTGATAAAGTTATAAAAAGAATTATTACCTGATTAAGTTTTTGGATAGTTTAGAAATTGGTCCATATTTACTATTCGATGATGCGTCAAATGGCACAAATTCATCATCGAATAGAATGGGATCTGCACAACGGAAATTATTGTTGCAATTTATATTTGTTGAAGAAACCATTGGATTATTTGGTGTGTTTGTCCATATAGAGAAATTCGATGATATTGTGTCTCCTTGTATGTCGTAATTCTGTAAATAGAAAAAGAGAATAATAAAATATATGTTCCAAACTTTCATTGTAATTTCAGCACTGAAATATTATAATTGTACCGTTTTCACCTGTGGCACTTGTTTGTTGACAATTGTTCCAAGTTGGTTTAATATTTCCACCTTACGTTGCAGTAACATCGCCAATGTTTTTGCAACAGTTCGCTGCTATAGTATACAAGAACATTTTAACATGCAATATGCAGAAATATTTCAATATATACAGTAGAAGTTACTAACATATAAGAATAATCATGTTACCTTTTTAGTATTAGATATTCCATTGGTCATATTAGATGAAAGCTGCGACGAATCCCAAATATTAAGATTAGGTGCAGTGTAATCAACAGGTGTATTAGGCATAATATAATGAGAACAATGTACGTCAATATTTTTCGTTGGTACCACAGGTAACATTCCTTGAGGAGATGGTAGCATATAATTCGTTAATGATCCGATAAAATTGTTTTCATTTGTTGGGTTGTGATGTTGTATTGGATTAACTTTATTCATAGAATTAAAGCCTGAAAATGATATAATTGTAATTTTTCCAATCAATGTTTTGTATTATTTATTTTATACAAACACTTACTTTCCCTATGAGTATTATCATGCGACTTTATGGAATGATAAGATAAATCGTCATTTTGTTTAAATGTCTTATTATTTGATCCAGTAACTGATTTGTCTGTTTTCACATCCGAATGGTTGATTCCAGGTAAACTTGATCTGAGACTCAATTTCCGACTTTTTGATCTATATCTAATAAGAGAATAGATGTACATACATAAGAGATACATTTATACAGAATTTTCTTAGAATTTTCTTGAACACGTACATGTGTACTTACTTATCTAGTTCCATGTCACTATGAGCAAATGTACAATTAGTAGACCTAGGACAAGAGCCTCTAAGTGCGAGATCTCGACACATGCTCACTTTATATTTTGGTTGTCCAGGACCTACATTGTGGGTACCATCTTGCGTTTTCCGATTACCGTGTTGTTGAATGAACTCTACTAACGCTGCGACTACAGTTCTAACAGCTTCTAATGCTGCTCGACATTCTGCTAATGTAGGAGGTTCAGTTTCTATAACAAAATTAATCAGTTAAATGAATCCGAAGTTAATCCAAATATTTAATTTGTTTAATATAATGTTGCAATGTAATGGATCATACCTGGGCTAGGATCTATTGCAGCTAACAATTCTAGTTGAGGTCTTAGACTACTTAATTGTCCAGGATCAGGAGTACGTTGAAGAGCAATAACCAATTCTTGTACACTTTGAGCAAAAGATTGTGGAGTTTGAAGTTTATCTATAATACTTTGCATATGAGATTTATGGCTTGTATCTCCATATAACAATGCAGACCATTGATCAGGTGCTATTCTTAAACCAGCTTCAGTCGCAATTTGCACTATTTGAGCATCATGCTCCCTCCTCAAAGCTTCATATGTTCTAAACTCTTCTTTTAATTGCATTAATGATGAATCTCCTTCTCGTTTAGATACCTATTCAAACATTCTATTTAAGTATTGTTCTTAATAACAAATATTCATTATTGCAATTGAAGAATAATTCTTACCTTAAAACAACTTGCTCTATACAACAATTGTACAACATGTCCTATGCTAGTTTTAGAAGCTTGAGGAAAATGTGATTCTAGACGTTGAACTACAAACATAACTAATACTTTCCTAGAAAGGGCAGATCCATCTTCCAAAGCCAATAAAACAAGTTTTAGTACTTCTTCTTGCATTGCTGCAAAGAAATGTTTATTAGTATATATTACTTTATTCATATTTTTCATTGCTATTGAGTTATATGATAGTAACATACCTGGCCCAAGAAATTGACATCCACGAGCTCTTACAGCAGCCCATAGATTAGCATTAAGTTGTTGTGGATTTTGATGTTGTAGTATCAACTCTGTAACTGATCTTTCACCCAAACTTCTAGCTGCCCTTACTGCACGCGCTCTTCCTTCTGGTTCAACCAACTGGCAACCAACTAAAGTTACCAATTTCCTTTGCATAGGTCGAGAAACAAGTCCAACACCTGTTGTTTAGTTAAACATGGGCTCAGATTATGTAATGTTATTATAGAATTGTCTACACAAATAACCATTAATATTACCTGTAGCTAAAGAAGGATTTGTCTGACATGGTTTGAGATATAGAGCAAGTTCCTCAATACAACGTTTTGCAACCAAATAATTAGCATGGTCTTCAGGTGGTAGCAATTTTTGATAAGCTGTTGCAACATTTGTGGGAACAGGATTTCCCACCAATTGTAATAAAGCTTCATTTACTGGTAATCTTTCTATTTCTGTATTAATAATACTCTAAAATATGTAATATAAATAAATTATAGTTCATAACAAGAGGTAATTTTATATTAAATATTTTAAATAACAGAAGTCAAATATATAAATATACAAGTTTATTTGTATGATAATAATAATAAAACTATTTACTTGATCAAAAGGGCATTGTTTACGATGTAAATTTGCAAGGCACGTACGACATATGGTATGACCACATCCTAACGATATTGGACCACGTATGGCCACATCAAAGTCATGACAGCAAACTGGACACGAAAGAAATTCAGTCCACTGTGGTGCCTGTATTGGCATTCTATAACAAGATCATATTAAAATATTCCTTTCATTGTTTAGTTTCACAACTTTCTGCAATACCATTACTTCTTAAGAATAATTAAAACAAATTTCACATCTATAATTAAAACATTTAATTTAATTCCTATATAATAATTCATTTACATTTATTTAATGAAATCGTAGAAACAAGAAATTACGGAATACATCTCGCAATAAGATGAACTAATTTCGTGGAAACCTATAAATTTAGCAAATTATTAGAAGTAAATTTTATTCATTAAATTTTATTTTACAAGTTTCTAAAACCAATAATAAATCTAGAACAAAACTTGGTTTTGATTGCAAAACATTTTTCTATAGCTATAAATCTCTTCGAAACAATAACGTTTTCCTATCAATTGTTTTTTATACGATGATTATAGTTTTCCTTTGATCCCATAAAGCATGAAATCAACTTTTGTCTCTAGAAAATAATACGAAGAAATTATTTCGTATATAATTTTAATCACGCAATTAGATGAAAAATTTTTTAATCGTTGTCGCTATTACTCGTGTCCGTCGAATGTCTGCTCTACATAGAATAAGAAAAAAAGAAATGATATCCGCTTATGCCACGAGGAAATATGTCGATGTATTGTTGTTAAAATAACGAATAATTAATAGAAAAATTCACCTCGTTTTTGCCTTTACAAAACATCACATTAACTACTCCGTTACTTCGCATACAGTTCTGCCATCGAAGCAGGAACAGATGAACCAGAAATCGTAAGATGAGCTCAGCACGATATTCCTCACGTATACTTTTTTACCTCACTAGCACCCATGACGAAAACAATCTAGAAAAATAACGTCCCAACTCCTCTCGACAGAGAGCGCTATAAACAACATAATACCAAATTTTCAAAATTTTACGAATTGCAAATTTAATATAATTAAAATATAATATACATATTATATGATTATTATAATATAACTAGTTATAGTTATACTAGTTATAACTAGTTTGCGAATTTGTATGAAAATTCAGATAGAAATTGTTTTACCTGTGCAATTCTGTGCAATTTTACACTTTTACGTTTCCTATAAATGCATAAAAATTTGCAGTCTATTCATAATTAATATCTCTTTAAAATAGTTTCAATAAACATTGATATATTTTTTAACATTGAAAGATTCGAGATTTAGTTCAATTCATTGGTATTTGTAATATATTTATAAACTGAAAATTTAAATGAATTTTCTAAATAACGATATATTAAAGATAAAAAAGTATCCAAGTCACTGACTGATTATCGTATTTGAATTAGGTTTGCGTTAAATTTTCTAAACAACGATGCACCAAAGATATAGGTCACCGAATGGTTATTGCGTTTATATTAGGTTTAGGATAAGTTCCCTAAACTACGATGTATGTAAAGTACGAAAAGTATCCAAGTCACTGATTGGTTATTGTGTTAGTATTTTTATTCATTTTATTAATGCAATATATTTATCTGTTTCAGATAATCATAATCGAGTTTCACATCTAGGAAAATTCTAAATATACGATTTGTTTCCCTTGGTTCTCTGTCTCGGAATATATTGTATTACTGACATTACCTAGTTTCTGGATGGGAAAGACGGTGAATATGCGTTCTCTTTACACAAGATTCGTATGAGCTTCAATATACTGAGCGAAGTTTGACTGTGATTATTGATCAAAATCATCAAATAAATAGATACTTTGCCCTGACACGCTGGCAAGATAAATTCTAAATAAACATGATATCGCCAATAGATGAACCTTTATTCTCTGATATTGCTCTTCGTATGCTAATGAATACCGTTTCGCATCCTATCGAATACGCTAAAGTTTTAATACAGGTAACAAATATACTTAGTGGATAATTGACGCAGAAACTAAAATTGTTCAAAGGAAACTTATAATTTTTATTTATAACAAAATAGATCGGATATGAACCGATTCCACCACGACCTACAACTACTTTATTTGGACAACCGGCTTTAGCTTTACCTAACGTTTTTCAGTACGGTAAACAATTTTATTCTTTAGTGTCATAAATAAATTAAACTATGAGATTTTGAAATTACTTTGTCATTTTGATTGATGCAAACTGCTGTTTCTTTTTCTTTCTTTCTTTTTTTTTGAAATTATTACTTTACAGTTAGATACATAAAGAATGTAGATGGATTCACTGGCTGCTACCGTGGTCTTATTCCAAAATTATGTGCCTACACTGTGAGTGCTGTAGCTTTTGAAAAAGCTTCTAAATGCATTAAATTTAATGATGAACCAAGTAAAGAAATTTATGATTGCGATTTAGAAGAAAGGTAAATGTATAGATATGTATATCTGTATGTGTAACATAAAGTTTTCAAATGATAGTTATAAAAATGCACATTACATTTTTTTATAGTCAGAATCATAAAAAATGTATATATGAATTCATACGAGACCTAATTAGTAGAATGATTGGAATTATAGTTAGCCATCCGTTAGATGTTATTGCGTTAAGGATGATGGCACAATTTGTTGGTGGAGAAACAAAATACAAGTATGTAGATACCACAATATAGATAATAGAACTCAAAATACATGTATAATATATTTTGCTATTAATCATAGATGCATTATCTCTTTGTTTACGTTAACAGCGGATTGTTTAGATCGTTTGTAGAAGTATATAAAGAGAATGGAATCATGGGATACTATGCAGGATTATTACCTCGGCTCATTGGAAATGCTGCTGTATTAATGCTAGTCAGTTCATCTACTTATGTTATTGATAAATACATTATAAGTGATAGAGAATTGAAACCATATGCAGTTTCTGTCATAAGGGTAAACAGATTAATTATTTAATTATAATATACATATCATGACAAATATTACAACTTATTCTTTACAGTTTATAGTAACAACAATTACATATCCATTTTTAGTGGTATCACACTGTATGGCAGTTAATAATTGTGGGTAAGTTGATTTGAAATAAAGATAATTTTGTATTTATTTTAGAAGAGTTAAAATACGCATTAATTTAATAAATTTTATTCATCAAGATTAATTGCCGGTCTTCCTCCACAAATGCCAATTTACAATAGCTGGTTAGATTGCTGGTCTCACCTTTCAGCTACCAACCAGTTAAAAAGAGGAAACAGTCTCTTATGGCGTTATTATATGGGGCCACAAGTGATAATTAATGGAAAGCCAATACCCATTAACAAATACAATTTCCACTTGCAAAGTACAACATAGTAATAAGACATTGCATTTATTTGTATTTGAAAAACTAATAGTAAAATCACTTCTGTGCTATATACTTTTTTTTTAAATTTGCTATTACAGTACATTGTTACATTTATATATTCCTTTAAATCAATCCTACTTGTTATTACACCAAATATTGATTAAAAATATTTTTCTTTGGTATATATATTTTATCAAAAAATATAATTCATATTGAAAACTGAACCATAAGTATTTTAAACATGTACAAGTATTAAAGAGTATTAATGAGTACAGTTACTATTACTAGCTTGGTAACTGACATTCCCTTTGGCGTGCAATAATTGCATTTAAATTACCATTTAAATAAAGTAATATCTTTAAAAAAAAAGAACATAATATAGAAGTAATTACCCTAATTAATTTTTTTGTATCTGTATCGCATTCGACAATAACTGCTCGAACATTATTGAATTTTACAATATGTCTTATGTATAAAGTGTATAAATTGGTATTGTACCACTTTAAAAAGTTCTAATCTTATATGAAAAAACTATTTCCTATAAAAATTATCTTTTATAGTATCTGTATATATACTATGAAAATAGATAAATATAACAAAAAGTAAAATTAAGTTATGCAATCAAAATTCGTTTTATATACACTTTCATTTGTTTAAGATTTATAAATATACATCTGCTTGCTACAATAGCCATTCCATAATTCTTTTATGCAAAATGTGGAGATTAAAAAGAATATTTGATAAAAAGTAAAATTCTTGAAAATAAATAAGTATTCAAGTATGTACGATTTTTATTATTTATTATTTTGATAATTTCAATCAATTTACAACGTGATTATGTCATCAGGCATCAAGAAGTTTGCATATTGGATTATCGAATTGTATTTGTTTTTTTAAACATCCTACAAATACTATACTGAAGCCTACATTATTATATAGTACGCCTTTTCGACTCTTGTATAAAAAAAATATCGACTCGGAGTACAACTTTAAATACATACACATGTTTCATCAAATATTTCATTTGAACTTTAATCTATCTCTGTAATGCATTAATATGAATGTGAATATTGAACAAAGCCATGAATACATCTTTTTAACGTATATTTATCCATTTTAAGTTCTACTTAATTAAAACAAACTTGTATTGAAACTTTGTGTTATTGAATAATAAGGGCATTGTAATTTTTACTGTAATAGTAATGTGAAATCAGTTATCCACAATTCATGTTCCAGTCTACAGATATTGTTTCAATAGTAGAAGAAACATCACTTACTGAGCTTAATACTTGATACATATTATAGTTATAGGCATTATAAGATTCTTGTCTCAAATTTCTACTCTAATTCCTTTATATTAAATATCATTTTTGGTTTAAACATGTTATTTATACATTTACTTGCGAATAAAATTATATAATATACTTCATTGTTTTTTGTTATACAAATCTGTTTGATTATTAAATTGATTCGTTTCTAAAATACTCTAATGAATACATCCATAAAAAAATAAATCTGAGAAAATTAATTTGGTCAATCTGAAATGATACATTACATATCTAAAACCTTCACGAAGGTAAAATATTCAAGTTTGAACAATTTATTAATGTTACATTTCGCATTATTAACATCAAAGAATAAAAGGCATTTGTGACGTTTTTCGATCGGCGAATATATTTATTACTTATTTTCAACTTAATGTATAAGGATATTTATGTATAAGCATAGCAATTTAAGTATGAATAAGCCTAAAAATTGACGAAGAACTGTATTTCTTAATTTTAATGCAAGTTAAAGGAATGTATTTTTCCAAGGTAAATTTACGTAACTTCTTTTCTTTTTTTTTTATTTTATTTATCGCTAGATCTTTCTGCATCTATGCAATTCCATGTCTTTTAATATTTTGTATATAAGGTAATCGTTCTGTTTTACTTCAATTTTCCTGAAAATTTAATGTTATGCAACCACAAGACAGTATCACTATAGAACTGTACATCATTTGGTTGATCTTTTTTTACAATGCAATAAAGATTCGAACCATTAACATTTAATATTTATTTAACAAATATTACCTTATGCTAGTAAATATAACAAGTGATTGCTATCAGGTTTATATTATCACGACAATATTTAATAAGTTTCATACTCTATATACATGGTGAAATACTGTATGTCCAGGAATGTTTTACAGAACCAATTAGTATGAAGCATGTTTTTCGATTGTAGTTACTTTAATCTAAATTATGTCTTTGTACATTTAAACAATAAATATGTAGCATATCAGAAAAACTGTTCAGTATTCACATTCCTTGGCAAAAGTTCTAACAAATACCTTGCAAGTTTTTTCATTCAGGAATCTATTTCAAGTACTGCGTAATGAAAGATTCCCTTTTTTCCATCTTTAAATACTACGTATGTACAACAATACATATATCATTGATCGTTATAAAAGAACGAAACTTAAAATAAATAAAGTACTAATATTACTGTGGCAGTATAGTACTTAACTCATTAATAGAATGTATCTTCTTTGAGAAGATATGATCATTATCTTATGATAATCTATTAACTAAAATTTTGTTGTTTCTATGTTGACATTGAACAAATAATATGTTACCAACTTATAATTGTTCCCAAAATAACTAATTAACAATGATTTAAACTATACAGTTTGTCTTAGAATGATGCATAATATAAAAATTCAAATTTATTAACAATACCTGACAACTTTAGTTGATTTTATGCTAAATAATATTAAATATTTTGAAATATAAAACATAAATTTTTGTTGTATGATTTTATCATCTAATAATAAACTAGAATATACAACGTTTAAAGATTTGCGTGAAAATAAAATTCTAAAACAATGTCCTTGTAATGTTAATCTATCTGTAATTATTAAAAGAATAAATATCCATCAATATCTATAATGTAAAATTATTTGCTTGTTAAATACTTCTAGAGTATGGAACTTTATGTATATTCTTTTCATACCATACCAATGTAATGTACATAATGTATCAATAGTTCTAGAAATTTTCCGAGAAATATACGCAATATTGAAAATATAATAATCGTTATTCAACGGATTTTATATGTTCATAGTAACAAAAATATCTTTTTTTCTAGTATTACATTTACTATGGAAAATTGACTCATATTTTTATACATATGTATGATGGCCAATTTTTTATTATACCCCAAAATATCTTGTATATCCTGTTCGTCAGAGGGAGGGATTTAAAAACATATACTTTAAAAATTATCTATACATTACGCTAAAAGTTTACATACCTATTCGTTATGCTGTTGTAATGTCTTACATTCATATTAATCTTCATATAATAGTTCAAAATTTTCTTTCAAATATCTACCAAATATTACAAATAATGTTAGTATATAATTCGTTATCCTTCTGCATAAAGTTCCATCATCTTATTGTTCTTTGAAGTATAACTTGAATTTATGACGAATATTATGCAGTTATCTTTAGAATTATGCGATAAGTTATATAGATATAATTTCATTATTTAAAATATCGTTGATCGTTTGATTAGGAATAATATACATGTATTGAAAATGATAATTCTCTATTATACATTTTAAATAATTCGTGTTTGACTATAAACGTAAATTAGGCCATCGCAACAGTGCAATAAGTTTCGTTCGATGCGAATGGTTACAATTATTCGTAATTAGTGCATATAACATACACAGATTTCTATCTGGATGAAGACATTTACTTTAAATCCTTTCGCCTATTTCAAGGAAATAAGATAATAGTACGTATATGCACGTTTCAACATTCATTATTCATCTTTCGTTCCTATTGTAATTAACATTTGTTTTTACTACTACTTCTTTATGTATATTACAATGTAGATATAGATAAAACAAATGATAAAACTTTTGTTTATCTAAATCCTCGTTTAATACTCATTGCAATGTCATGAATCATTTTCTGCATCATGAAATACTATAACTATCGAATGAATAGATTAATTATTTTAAGTCTAGTTCGACTTCTGGACTCTCTAATGAAAAAGGTTTTAAATTTTCCACTATTGGTGTTTGATCAGGATCGACACGTATGCGGATTCTATTTGTTTCTAAAGACCGCGGAAGTGTACGCGGAAGATCATCTTTGTATGAGCCAGACATAGGCGATGTATATGGTACATAAATTCGTACAACATCTGGACTTGGTTGATGAGGCGTTGCCCTAGGTGTGGGTAAACCACCACTGCCAGAGCTAGCATTAGAAATATTACTTTGAGTATCAAGACTATTGTCTAACGCTTGAGACCGTGTCGCCGAACTAAATACAGAAAGGTCAGCTGTCGAGGTAACAGATGTATCTGCCAATGACCGGCGTGAGCCATTGGGAGAGGCCCCATCATCAAGACTTGGATCAAATGAGAATTTGCTTCCTGCACATATATGTAATTTTTATTATACTGCAACAGGATATCCGAACAATCGTGTTTTCACAAAATACTTTCACATAGTAAGTGTAATACATTTGATTTAAAATCTGTATTAATTAAAGCTTGTCTCTAAAAACACACGCCTCACGCTTTTCTTTATGAATGAAATACTAATTAATTGACAATTAAGTTTAACGTGATTCTCATAATTTAATATTACTGTTACGTAACAAGGATATTTTAAAACGTGCACTGATATTTTAGCCTTTTTTCTTTTAATACTTTTTTGTATGAAATTTCCTGAGTATTCTAAAATAATCACAGTCTATTACTCCTTACTTTTTATTTCATAAAAAAATTATCAATGAAAATTTCTGATACAATCTTAAAGGCAAGTGTAGTTTCATTTTAAATGATGCTAAATCTATATAAAAAAATTTACTTACGATTATATAGCAATAATTATAATACTTCAAAATATGGCTTATATAATATTTCTGTAAAGTTCTATTTATATATGTATACGTTTACGAGCATATATATATATATACGTAATTGAGCAATATCATACTTTTTAATCTCAGAACCTTATCTTTGAAAAGTACCTTACAGTCTAGTATTATATATAACCATTATATCAATCTCATCTGTATCTGTACTTTTATCTTTCTCCTCATCCTTAATAATACTCTCTTGTTTAGAATGTAGAAGGCAAGTATCTGTGTTACCATGTACTATGTTTTCACTATATCGTAACTCACCGCCAAGACCACAACTGGTTTGTTCAACCGGTGTTGTACTTTCTCTACCGTCATCAGCGAGTACAAGATCTCTACGTTGTGTTATAGATTCTCGCATTACGTGTTGTGCTTCGCTAAATTCTTCGGTACGTCTCCCAACCTAAACATATTAAGACATGTATTAAACACGAGGTTATTTTTATTAGTTATTTCTAGATTACCTTGCTTGCAAAAGTAGGTTCCTTAAATGTGCCAAATGGGAATCGTGGTAATTCGTGTGGTAAGGGAGGGCCAGGATAATCTAACTTGGCACGTTTTAGTTCTTCCATACTACGTTCCATAGTACTTATTACTGTATCATCATCAAAGCAAAAATCTTTTTCTAATTTAATTTGCAAATAATTACAAAATTCATCTAAACTTTCCATCGGCATAAGAAAACGTTTATGCATTTTCATGACCGTGTATGCCATAGCAGGTAAAATGCGATCCCCATCTAATAAAAATATATCCCAAATTCGAAGACCGAGGCTCACAGGTGTCTGTTATAAATAAATAATTGTATTTAGATACCGTATGGTATGTATTAGGTTGTCCTAAAAGTCTCTTTTGTTTTATAAGGAAATAATAGATGCACGACATTTTTTGTTTTATTGGAACAAACTTTTGTCCAACAGAATAAAATGGATCATACATAATTCAATAAAATAATATAAAAAAAATATTGTGTATCTATTACTTGCTTATAAAACGAAAGAGACTTTTAGGACAACCTAATAGAATAGATTTTATAACGATTTAGAAAACAAAGTATAAAATATTTTCTTACCCTCTCTTGGAAAACAACAAAAAACCATTTTAGCGCATAAAGAATAGAATCACAACCACATTTATCGAGTTTCCGTTTTAATTTTGGTAAAAATTTATTCATAATTTTATCATGATGCTCTATGAAACGATTTAATTTTGGAAATCCGTCAACATAAAATCCTATAAATATAAATATTTGTTTAATATTAAGCCAAAACATTTTTTAATATTGAATTTATGATACAAATTCAGACCATGCATGGTATATTTTTTATCAGCAAGCAACACAGAAAGACCCCAAAATGCATCTTCTTCATCCATATACAATAAAAGTAATCCAGCTAATACAGACATTCCTTGACAATAACCCACTTCCATATTGTACATACTATAGGCAGCCAATACATAAAACATAGATCGTTGTTTTATGCTATACCTTTCTCTGTAGAAAATAATTAAAAATTTAATATAACTTTCAATAAATGTATACTAAGTTTTTATGTATTTTTAGAAATCTTTTATATAATTTACACACCTATAATTGATATGATCTCTATATTGTCTAGCTACATCAGCATCGATTTGTCTTATTTCTGTAGACCATTTACGTGCAAGTTGTAACATCTCTTCATATTTACCAGCTTGTTCTTTCTTTAAATTTTTAATACCCAATAACAATGCCCACACTTGACCACGAAATCTATTAGGAATTCCTTTATATACTCTGCGCCTTAATTTTTCCTTAGTTGAAGAACTATCCCATTGTTTTGTCATTTTCTCCCATTTCTTTAGTCTTTCCATTTCCACCCGGTGAGTCTTAATCTCATTAGGATCTGGTTTTTGTGGCAAACGTTTGTCACTAAAATATAAATGTTACATGTTAATGACAAGATAACAATAATAATTACTGTATATTATTATAATAATTACTGTATGAATCCATATCTGTCTGTGGTATGATATACTTCAAAGGTAGGATCTTCCCAAGGATCGATTTCTGCTCCATTTTCTCTACCACGGTCGTAGCAGCTAAATATTCTATCTCGCTCTGCAGCAGACCGTTTCAATAATTCTTCCTCATTCATCCCCCGTGAGAATTCGCAACCAGATTCTTACAAACATGCCGTCTTGTTAAGAGGATTCTATTCACCCTAGGCTGTTATCTACAATAAAAATAAATTCCATTAATAAAATATTCTTGTATAAAACAAGATTTTTTTATATTATAAACAATCTTGATAACCTTTAAAATTTTTATATACAGTTTCATATACCAACATAAACTCTAACAATACGTACATTTTTGAACTGTTAGTAATATATCACTGATAAATTAAATACAAAATAATCGCAATTTCGATCTTATAAAGAAAGAAGTACTAAATATATCCTAGGTTATTGTTGAAATAAATAATGCACTGTTATTTTTATACATATACGAGAAGGTGAACTGCAATTTTATTTTATAAATTTCGACGTTCTAAACTTAACGTACTACATATTGACAAGAAGCAAGGTTATATACATAGAAAATAAGTGATACTCTTAGTAATCAATCTGGATCTTACCGCTAAGAAACTGATTATATTAATATAAACACTGCATACTTAAGAATTAACTAGTTTTCTTCGTTTCATATTACATACATATAAGAAATCATTTCTTCGGAAGTCACTCGTTCAGCAAAACTACCGTACATACATACATACATACATACACACATACATACATACATACATACATGCAACTTCAAGTCGGATTTAGATGTTTCCATTCTCTTTTACGTATAAGTGTTGCCAACGCATTTACTCTAAACAAAGGCTTTTGCCAAGTTATCATCTGAATTATGCTGGAAATACCTTTATCACACAATATTTTTATTTATTATTATTATTATTACTATCATTATTTTAGTATCACTAAGGTGTGTTGTCGAGTATAATCTTTATGTTTGTATGGCAAAATATATAACTCAACTAATTTATGTTCTATCGACTTATAATTAACGCTGTTTACATATACATAAAGCTATTTTACAATGTCCACTTATTTTTTACTAAAATAAGAATACTGCAATTATTCTACCTATAAATGAACAGTCTTGTACACTTAAATAAAAATTCTATTTATAGTTTTGAAATGTAGACAAATTTTCTTCTTAATATCCTTATAGACACTTTCTGTTTATCTCTACTCCTTATCAGATTCCTTCAGAAATCACAATGTAATATTGTGAACCTCATGTATAATCAAGTTATTTTTATTTATTTATAAATGCTATTTATAAATACTTAAGCCATAGATCTACTTGTGACAAAGCTTATAATATGTATTAGAAATTTATATAAGAGCAATTTTATATATATTTAATTAGATATTTAAAATGTAAGATAAGTCAGGTCGCAAATTAAAACTTTAAATTTCAGTTGTAATAAAGAAAAAGAAGTGAAGGATGACGAAAATGAATGAATTCCTCTCTTTCATTATTAACATAGTTGTAGAACTTGTTATAGACTCATAATTTATTTAATTTTAATTAAGTAATTCATCGTATTAGTAATAGGTTCATATAGCAAAATACCAATGGCGCATAGGTTAGTGCATTATCAACATTTAAGTTATATTGTAATCTTAATTTCCCTTTGTTAAAATTGCTAGAACTAGATAATACTAGATAATATCTTTAAATATATTATAAATTGATGTACAAGAAATTAATCCTAAAGTTCTTAGAAAACCTACTTTAAAGCAAAGGAACTTCAGTATAAAAATAAATTCTAAGTTCATAATAATATGAATGAATACAAAGACATTAAAGTTAGAGAAGCTTTATCATTAACATTAGCTACCAAAGATTATAAGATAAAAATTATACTAAACAGGTGTATTTAAAAATGGAATATATATATGAAAAAACACAACTCAAAGAAAAGGAACCAATTCTCCTTCCCACATACATTTATTTTGCAATATTCAAAATTCCTAATGTAGTGTTACAGACGTAATTTCGATTACTCAATAGTTTTCAAAAATAAAAAATTCACGTGTTGTATAAACCTATAAAATTCTTATAGAAAATAACAAATTTGTTATTTTAACTATTCAAATACTTTTAGTATAAAAAATTCACATATAAATCTATAGAATTCCTATACAAAATAAATATTATTTCATTTAATCAAATACTTTTAGTATCAAAAATTTACGTTAAAATACAAATTGTTTTCAAACAGATATGTTCCCCTGTATAAAAGTATTTGTGGCCCTGAAAAGGGCCATTTATGTTATTAGTCTGAAGTCTAAGCCTTTTTTTCGGTTTTCTTTGGCAGAAGTACAGCCTGAATATTTGGAAGAACACCTCCTTGCGCAATGGTAACACCAGACAGAAGTTTATTTAATTCCTCATCATTGCGGATGGCAAGTTGCAAATGTCTCGGAATAATTCTAGTTTTCTTGTTATCTCGTGCGGCGTTTCCCGCCAATTCGAGAACTTCAGCAGCCAGGTACTCCATAACTGCAGCCAAATAAACTGGAGCTCCAGCACCGACTCTTTCAGCGTAATTTCCTTTTCTCAAAAGTCTGTGGATACGACCAACTGGAAATTGCAGTCCAGCTCTGTTCGAACGAGACTTCGCCTTAGCTTTAGCTTTTCCTCCTTTCCCACGACCAGACATTATTGGTTAACTTTTGGATATAAACAAACAGATCACTAACGTTACAACTGTTCGCTGCAACAAGCAGGGAACTACTGTTTTCGACTTTACCATTTCAGCTATTTATAGGCGCAGCGATACCTACTCCCGGACCAATCACTAACAAGTTCTATTGTGATTGGTGACAAGAAACAGATGTTTCGTACAACCGCTTTATGTCCTCTCTCTCTCTCTCTTTTCGCGCTCTTTCTCTTTCAGCATATGTAATTATTTTATTCTATAACCTGCAAAAAATATTAGAGTAAATAGTTTAATATATCTACATAAACTATCTTTGTTTGAAATTCCTATTTAAAAATAATTTCCATAAAAATTTCGTAAATATGAGAGTACGTACATATATCTCATAACTTTCTTTTCTTTTCTTCCTTTTCACTTTTTCAACAACATTATTTCTTAGGATTTGGCATTTTTACATTACAAAGCCATTTTAATTATTTTTTTATAGTAGCAAGTAGTAGTTAAATAATACTGTAGTATAACTGTATTTAAATAATATTTTGTCATAGATCCTCGAGAATCATAAACTATTCATTACGAGAAATTATTAAATAGCTGCTATAAGAAAGTTAAATAAACTATAATTCTTTACTTCAAACAACCTATTTCTAATCAATTTTTTGAAAAATTTATTTTTCTTGGTTGTGTTACTCCTTCAGTAAACCGGCGATAGCTTGAATGTTAGAACGCTTGTAATACGAACATCTGTGGCTCTCTAAGAAACTCACAAAATGTATAATCGTCTGACATAACAAAGAACAATTCTTTACAATGAAAAATTTATATAAGAGAAAAAAAAAACTGAATATTATATTCGTATATATAATATTTTTATATATTACATATATAGTAATATATACAACGTACAGCTATAAATAAAAGTATGGCAACAATACTTATTTTGTACAGTATTGTAATAAAAGTATACGTACAATTTTGTAAAAAACACAAACTTTGATTTAATTTCGTCGTTTCTTAATAAAATTACATATGTAATACCTTTGTTCGGAATAATATCGACTCTAGAATCAAAATATTTTCATTTGGTATTATTACTATTACAAAGTTTAATATCATTACTTGTGATATGTTTTGAAAATTCATTGATAAAAGTACTTACAAAGTTCACAATGGTTATATATTTAGAATAGTTCTAAAATCGATTCCTTTATCGACTTTATGATACTGAAAACTTACGTTTTATTAAAAAGTTCATTATCTACTTTTTAACATTTATTTCTATCGTACAACTATTTAATGATAATTCATTATCATTAAATAATCCATATATTTAAACTTTGGACCTGAAGGTAATATTTTACCAAAAACGATTGCATAACAAATCCCAATTTCTACAGATTCACCCAAAATTCTATAAGAAAATCTATTTTATGCTAATTCAACCTCTTCATTCATCATATAAGGCAAGTAAGATCACTATTTTTCAATTATTATATCATATTATAATATTCGATTAATTAATCTCATACTATAATATACATAATATTCTTTGTAAAATAGTTCAAAATTATAATCATATTCATATTATCATTTAAATATAATGAATTAATTTAGCCATATCAAATGTTTATAGAATGTAAAAAATATACTTTTATAAAAAAATGAGTATAACTCAACGTTTGGAGCACATAAAAACGCACGTAACCATGTGTGGAATACATTCTATGAAATCAATTTCCAGGTAACAACAACAGCAGCGCACCAATCGCGTGGCGAGGAATTCCATCTAGCGAGCATGAAGTGCCCTGATTGGCGCGCTGCTGTTACGTGATTTGGCTATATAAAGGAAGGATTGGCATTGGATGAGCAATCTACAACCGACTCTTGTAACGGTTACATCGTTAGAAGTATTGAATTTTGAAGCGTTCTGCATTCAACATGCCGCCAAAAGTAAGTGGAAAAGCTGTGAAGAAAGCCGGTAAGGCTCAGAAAAACATAAGCAAAGCCGATAAAAAGAAGAAGAGAAGAAGGAAGGAAAGTTACGCTATCTATATCTACAAAGTGCTGAAACAGGTGCATCCTGATACTGGTATTTCTAGCAAGGCAATGAGCATCATGAACAGTTTTGTTAATGATGTTTTTGAACGTATTGCTGCTGAAGCATCAAGATTGGCGCATTATAATAAACGTTCTACAATTACCTCTCGGGAGATCCAAACTGCTGTGAGGCTACTGTTACCTGGTGAATTGGCTAAGCATGCAGTAAGCGAAGGTACTAAAGCAGTCACCAAGTATACCAGCTCCAAATAAGAAGATATATCTAAATTGATACAATAAACTGGCATTGAATTTTAAGATTGATAAGCAAAAGAAATGGTCCTTTTCAGGGCCACCAAATTATATTAATGTTGGAACATTGTTCGCATATAGTTAACATAAGTTAAACATATTTGTATATCCTTTGCAAAAAGTTTTTAAAATTCATTATGACTGTTTTGTAGTATGAAATAGGATGATGTCTTGAAAATGGCTTGAGAATGTTTCCATTCATACATACCTTAATTAATACCAAAAACTTAATACTTGTTATCGATGCAATAGGAATTTTTTATTATACGATGTTAGTTTATCATTCTAAAAATGCATAACTGAAATCTTACATAAATATGTTTTTAGTAAGCATAAAATATAGGAAACTGAAAAGACAAAAGCCTCAGAGACTATTAGATGTAAAATAAGTAAAATTTTTTTATTATCACATAATGTAATAAAAAAAGAGATGATCTGCATCATAAATATCAATACACGTAACTTTTATTAATGGAAAGAGACGTTATAATATTTATGACAACATTTGAGCACTTGTGGTTTCTTCGTATTTACACTTTATATTGTGTCTTAATAAAATCCTTTTCTCACGGAACAAAGTATTTCAGTCATTTTGTATTTTAATTTTCTACGATTTATACGAATTTATGAAATGTTAGTTTATTATAAAAACAGTAGAAATTCTTTCTTACATACGAATTAAAACGTTTTGAATCGATCTAAGTTTCGTTATTAATTCTTGTCCATGAGGCTTGCTATACAATGTAGTTAAACACTTTGAAATTACGTCTTGGCACTTCGTTATTATTTTTCGTCTGCAATTCAATCAATTATTTTAACATTAATCGAATAGAAATTAAGTAACTGTCACATTTTGTCATAATTATTTTTATGATTATCTATTGATTTATTTTCATGACGCAGTAATGTACTTACTTAACGAAAGTATTGGTAATGTTCGAATGAGATATAAAGTAATTAACTAAATTTGCAGTCGATTCGATAAGGTGAAAATCATTTCCCTCGTTGAACCAAGTTCGAGTATCTTTGCCAATCATTCTGAAAACAAACATTATGCATTTATTTATTAAGTAAAATATAAAGAAATGGATTTACCAATAAACATATTCTACTTACTTGTAAATATCTAAGAGATCCTCCATTGATACTCCTAACTGTAAAAACCCAGATATAATTCCATTATTTGATACATTTAACTTACATGCTTTTATTTCTAACTGTTTTACTAGGAAGTCTGAAAAAATATAATGCATCTTATAGTTTCATTTCATATTATATTTTCATTATATCATAATGGTGATAAAAGAGTTTTGTTATTACCAACTGGAAAACAGTGTGGTGATCCTGAATACTCCTGTCCCAAGGATATAATTTTGCTCATTAAAATAGTCATTTTATCTTCTGCTGTTGACGCATCTTTTAGTTCTGTAAATATGTATTATCAAAACGTAAATACGAGATATTTTTTCATTCATATAAATGTATAAGATAGAATGTTAATACCATTATTTATAATATTAGTCCAAATTTCCTGGATTAACATTGCATCTTGATGACCAGAACAATGAATTATAGATAATTTGCACTCCCACAATTGTAAAGGGTCCGCATATTCTTGGTACAACTACAATGAATGATTAACAGATATGAATCCTAAAAGTTCCATACAAATATCTTAATTCATAACATACATGGTTGGATCATACCTTTGTTATATCAAGTAACGAAAACTTTAATGCTCTAGATGCTTCATCGCTGAGTCTACCACTTAAATGTTGGTTACAAATTGTATCTAATATCTACAATATGATGACAACATACAAATCATATTCTAAATAGATTTTGCCATAATATTTATAATCGCTTACCTGTTGTTGTATTCTAGCAACTTCTACTTTGTCTTCTAATTCACGTAAAAAAATGCCAAGGTATGGAGCGTATCCAGCCTGGTCACTTCTCATACAAACCACTGCTCGAGCTAAATATTCAACTCTCTGTGATAATGTTACATTTGATCTATATTTAAAGAAAAGAAAAGAAAATGAAAATAAAAAGTAGTTTCCTGAAATCAGGGAAAGAGGTGTAAATTTAATCAAAGTTATGTGCGTTATACGTACTCTTTAGTTGCTAAAGCATCCAATATTTTAGCTGCAGCAGCATGATTTTTATTTTTTTCATAAAATTGCCACAGCAAGTCTGGCGCATTGACTCGGGTAAGATAAGCTTCTAAAGAAGGTGCTGCTAGAGCAACGAGTTCTCCATGAAGCCTTCTTTCTATCATCCAAGCATACACTGAAGCGTGGAGAATTTCACACTTAGAATGTAATGCGTCAGTTATGATGTCATGCAACTAAAAGATATAAATATTTATGTAAAAGATCCAGTAAATTTATTGGAAATAATATAATTTAAAAGGAAAGTATACTTTACTATTTCTTTTGCTGGTGTAACAGGCATAGTTGAGCCATTTTGTTGTGGAGGACCAGGTTTACTGGGTATGGTAGGTGTCAATGGATTAGAAATGCTTTGATTATAAAGATGATCCAATAACGTGGTGAATTCTTTATAAATCTCTAATCTATATACAAAAAATTATTTGAATAATTAGAATATGTGATATATTAAACATACAATTATTAAAATGTTATTTTATAATCAGTACCTTTTTATGTAAGCAAATCTTCCTTCTTGATCTTCGATTGGTTCATTATTTTTATAATAATGTAAGGCAGCATTATTAGGGTCTACTCTTTCTGCACAACAGAGACATAACTCGAGTACACCCGAATAAAATTGACAAGCGATAAATTGTTGGCATACTGCACTTAAATTTAGTCTGGGAGCAACTTCTTTGCAAAGCTAAGGATGTGAATGTAAACAGAGAGCATAAAATTGTACAAATAATGTTATACATAATATTAGAATGTTTACCTTTAAAGCAGATTGTAAATAGCATTCCTTCTCTTCTGGATTTGTACAACTTTTTGCTTTCAAAATTATTTCATTAGCCTACGATTTATAAAAATGTTAGCAATATATAAAAATAAAATCATGATTCTTTTAATTTTACTTCTTGTACCTTAGAACAAACAGCATCCTCGCTTCTATATAAATTTGGACAAACTTCTCGTAATCTTTGACTAACAGCATCAACAGATGCATTATCTCCAAGATAACTGTAGATTTGTAAAAATTAGTACACCGGATTTTTATTATTTATTTAGTTCACTTACCTATCTATAAGATGAATGATCAATAATGAAGAAATTTCATGTCCAATTAAAATTAAATCTCGAAATGTAGCTGTAGAAAATTGATTAATTTGGTCCTATAAATTATAAATATTAATATAAAATTTTCAACTTAAAGAAAATTGTAATATGTAATTGACTAACCTTTGATAAACAATTTACAATATTATTTAAATGGTTTTCACATAAAATTTTCCAAAGTTCTAACACTTCACAAGCATGAGTAATGAAAATTTTTAATGCAGCTAAAGAATTCCTTTCTTCGACTATTGGTTCTTGGTAATGACTAGGTATAGTTGTTTCAAATCCATCAGTTATTCTAGTAGTACCGTGTCTAAAAATCGATAAATAGTTCAAATAAAATTTAATCATTTGTAAAGCTGTTGAAATAGTATATAGATACATACTGCTTAGTAATGTGAGTATTTTTATTGAGAAACGATCTTAATGCTTGCAGAAGACTTAGAATCCAGCTAACTTGTCTTGTTGAAATTGTACTAGAGATCTGAAATTATAATATGAGTAAAGGTTAATATACAGAAACAAAAACAATGAAAAAAATTTATACCAATTTAAGTCACCTGAGTTTTGTTGTTTATAACTTCTTGTTTAATACAACGCATGTTCCATATTGGTCGAAGTATTCTTCCTACATACAGATATAAACCATTATGTTTTGCAGAAAACTGTTGTAGAGAAATGTCTGTATTAAGTCCAACTGGTGCATGAGGTCGAAATCCTTGAAGCCTTAAATCATAGTTTGGAACTCTTGGTGTCGATGTGCGCATATCTCCTATGACATTCATAAACTATATAAAGAAAAACTTATAAAGAAAAATAAAACTTTCATATAAAATTAATGTAATACCTGTATTTATATTAGTAAAGTTAGTACCATGTACATCAATTGCAGGCCCAATGCTTGTCGTTCGTTGACTACCATATAAAAAGAATGCTCTTGTTGCCCATTCTGCCAACTATACAAATTATAATTAAATATTACTTTCTAATTTTACAAAACTTAATTTTTATAATTAAATTTTGATCTTAATTTTTAATTTGAATCAGGACCTCAGCATTTTGAGAACTTTCAAGCGTGGCTAAAATAAGACAAGTCGCACATGCTTGTTCCAATGATTGCGACTGAAAATATGCGCGAACGGCTTCTGTATCAGGACCACGTTGTTCTAATAGAAGCTGCTTTAAGATATCCATTGGACGAACTTGAACATAAATAATGGCACCCTGTAAGTAAAGAAATAAACAACTTGTAAATAACTACATCTAATAGATTTACAGACCTTTAATTAATTATATACCTGAGAAGTCAAAAAGATAAATTTTCGTGGCGCTTCCATGTGCTGCCTTACAAGAAGAGGAGGTTCTTCTTGTGTAATACTTTGTTTTTCAATACATATAGCTGGTTCTACAAGAATTTCTGCCATTGCCCATACGGGACTATCGAGGGATAAAGGACTTTGAGTTTCAGCTAAATAATTTGTGAATGGATAAGCATCATTACTTAAACATAAAGCAGTTTCTGTATCTCCACCGCAAACAAGAATTAATGTTCCTATAACAGATATATACTGCATAGTATATAAATTTTAATATTATGTCCTTAGCAAAAAAATATTGGAATGTATACCTTTCCTATAATGTGCCATTTGTACTTTCCTTGGCCTCATTACTGTAGCATTAGCAGCATAACCTGGTGGCAATCTAACATGTATTAACTGCAGACCTTGAGGTCTTATTGTTGGATTAGCAACTGCAGTGCAACTGAAGTAAAAGCGTGTTCCAGTAGCTGCAACTACAACTAAGTTTAAATGTACTGACTCTGACTCTGTAATAGCTGATATGCTCACCAATGGTCGAAAATTATTACTATCCAGTGTTCTAAAAATGATAAATGTAATATGAATTATAATTTCAATTATTTAAAAATAGGTTTTGTATAAATATACATACTTAACAACATGAACAGCGTTTTGTACTAAGGAAGCTTGTGACAAAGACGCGACTTTGGACGCACCATTATTATCGATATCCCAAACTGTAATTGTTCCCTTATCACCGAGTGTGTATAAAATATTTCGTGAATCATCAACAGAAATTTGTATTATTGCTTCTTCTTCTGATAAAGCTATAGTAACAAATGATGGAACTAAAAATGATAATGGACCTTCAGAATGATTTATTTTTTTACAACGTTTCCCAAACCAGCTACTTTCTGCCTACATAACGAGCAGATATTAAAGTGATTAATTATGATTTTTATATTGATTATTTTTATATTCATATTTGTGTAGCATGTTTACCTGATAATATATTTCATAAAGGGATCCATTTCTACCACCAAGGAAAATTCTCCCACTATTAGTGTTAGCTATTGTTGTAATGCCAATCCCATCCGTAGCAACTGTGAAAATTGGTTCAGGAACTAGTTGCATTTCTGGTGAAGTGCCTAAATTGAAAATTGAAACAGTAAATAAGGTTTAGTAAATAAGGTAACAATAAGATTTAGAAAAGATGTAATCTTCAAGTAAAACTGAAACTGTATTATACCATCACTGGTTTCTGTTAATGTAACTCCAAGAATAGTTATTTCCACTGTAGTTGTAAGAATCAACAAATATTTTACATAAGATTGGAACACCCCTGCTTTGGGTTTTACTAAACCTACACTTATAATAGTTTCATTTAACCCATCAAAATATGCAACATCAGACCTAAAAACATATCATTATAAATATTAATTACTTAATTATGATACCTTGAGAAAATATTTTATAAACTTTAAATAAATTTTTACTCATTTTCATATGACCAAACATATATATCACTATCAATTGTAAGCCAAGCTTTTGAAATTTCTGTAAAAAGACCCATCATACAATGACATTGCATATCTAATCAAATATTAAGAAATTATATTTTTTATATAAGGAAGCAAACGAAACATGCATATTACGAATATTAAAGAATGATCAATTATATAAAAGGATACGATGAAAATGTTCCATTATCTCAGATGGCAAAGAAATTTTACTATATGCTTTCATTTGATTTATATTAGGAAAACATAATGACATCCCATTTAAATTTGGATAATCATGATCATCAAGACCACTAACAGTTGGTCCACCTAAAACAAAAAAGAGTTTCTTTATAGAACATAGAATAATAAAAAAATATGCAAGAGACAAGAGAACAACAAATTTACCTTGTACGTTATATCTCATAAGATTAATTAAGGATGGAAAGTTGCTATCAGCTGTAATGTGTATATCAACCACTTTCCCTGCCATTTCTAAGGCATCTAAGTGTATTTTAAGCGGTTCCATTTCAGTGAGGGTCATGTTTGTACGGTACAGGGAAAAATTAAATATTAAATACACACAGAACTAAATTCAAACAAAAAGATAGAAATAAGATAATAGTAAGGGTATTAACAAGTTTTAACGTGAATTATTATTATATAATTATTATCAACTAATATCATTATCCTTATGTACTTATAAATAATTATCTGACTTTTTCGTCTAAACATCCTGTGATTAAAGGTTAGACTTATTTATTTATCTAAACATTGAATAATATTGAAAATAATAGGATCTACTGTATTGTTTTTTAAAAACATAATTGCATCTTAAAAATAAAAACGTATTCATTTTACTTAAGAAACACTTACTACAATTTATTAGAACTATTTGTATATTTTTAATGACATTCACGAGGCTTATGCCGCTCGCGCCACACAGGTAAATTTTAAGTTGTATTATCATACAAACTATATACGCATACGCGAAACTAATGAATCTTATTGGCTTGAATTTATCTGGTACATAGGAGATAAATATGTTTGAATTCAAATTGAATCTCTTTATGCATTAAACAATTTACGCTTAAAATAGGAATATACTAAATATAAAATATAACTTATCTTTTTTTATGATTCAGTACTTTTAGTAGATAATACAATAATAATAATTATATTTTATTTTCTAAATTATTACATATAATGAAAATCTTGCCATCTACAATATTTTTCCTAATATTTCTCATTTCACCGATTTTTCTTGGTGCCACTGGTAAGAGATTTATCAGATATGTTTCATATTAATAATTTAATATATTGTTAATACTTTTATTGCAGATAATGTAATGAATGCAATGCAAAACCTTTACTGCAATCTTGGATTAAAACTTGATAATTCATGTCCCATTGATGGTGGCTGGACATTTTGGAGTCCATGGGGTTCTTGTTCTGGGAAATGTGGATTTAAAGGAAAAAGAATGAGACGACGTACTTGTGATAATCCTGTGCCTTCAAATAATGGAGCCCCTTGTATTGGTCCTAGTTATCAAATTGAAAATTGTCAAATTACTGGTACAACCTAAAGTAATAGAATATCAATATAATTTTACATGTAATTTAATGTAATAAATATTTTTTTAGGATGCATGATGAATGATTACGAAACAGTTGTAAATGCTCATCCTATACGTAAAGGAGAATTGAAAATTGTAAAGAAATTTCATAAAAAATTACCAGCTTTAATAGAATTGTGTTTTCTTGTCGATTGTACATTTTCTGTTGTAGAAAAGATTCTTGGAAAAAATGTGGTAATAAACAATAGAATTTGTAGTTATTTAAAGAACAATCTAAAAATAATATTTTTATATACCTTCTATAAAGATGCTTTACTGGAATGCTATGAATTGTGTTAAATATGATATTGGATGTCCAAGTAAATAAATAATTAAATACATATGAATATTTACATAAATGTATGAATGCATGTGAATAATAAAACATTTTCAGACTCTGGTGGTTGGAGTGTTTGGGGAGTTTGGTCGGTATGTACTGCAACTTGTGGCAAAGGACAAAAATATCGTACAAGAATTTGTAATAGTCCAACTCCTTCAAATTTTAAATTAATGTGTAGTGGTTTGGCATTTGAAATGAAAAGCTGTGTGGGGATTAACTGCAGGAAACTCTCAGGTATAAATTCCCAAGGTCTGAGTGTTAATTTATATGGAATATAATTTCTAAATTATATATTATCTCATTGTTTTCAATAGGGAGTACTTGGAGTAATTGGAATGAGTGGAGCACATGTAGTGTAAAATGTGGTAGTGGAGTTCAAACCAGAAAACGCTTATGTTCAGAAACGCAAAATTTGCAAGGAACTTCATGTAAAGGTCCATCCAAAGATATAAAAGGCTGTATAATTAATAATTGTTCTAGTAAGAATGTTATTTTATATAAATACAATATTGTACATTTTCTAGAAATAACTTGTACAATCTGTAAAAATTATTTTATAATTATCAATTTTTATTAGTAAATGGAATGTGGTCAACATGGATGGTTTGGTCACCTTGTACTTCAAGTTGTGGGATTGGTACACAATTGAGAAATCGAATGTGTACCAATCCTTCTCCGAGTGGTAATGGTACATCTTGTGTTGGTTCAGCTTCTGAAGTTCGCCAGTGTTTTACTAAACCATGTATAAATAAATTACATGAAGTAGTACACTTCACAGAAAGGAGTAGTCTTCAGTATGACAAAACTGGAAGACCTTCACGGTTGCTTCATATGTATCTAAGGTTTTTACCACTGTCTCCTTTTGGTATGATTATTTATCGTTTTGAAAAGGATTGTAAAGGATCGATGTGTGACTTCGTAAAATTGTTTCTGCAAAATGGGAAGATAGTACTTTTATCTCAAATTGCTGACTGTACATTAGCTTTAATTCATGAGACCAAATTGGAAGTAAGAAATGTTCTATTTTATACATTAATTGTTTTGTATTTGATTTATGTTGTTTTTTAGATTGGACAATGGCATGTAATATTAATTGCAATATATGGGACACATGGAGTATTACGTATTGATGATGGTTTTCATAAAGTTACTTCTTTTTCATGCATTCCAATTTCATATGACTTGGATCATGCAATGGAAGTCGGAGGATTTCAAGGACAAATTCAAGAACTAACAATTAATTTTGCACTTGTTCAACTCCATACATCAAAAGTTATTCATATTTATTCAGTTCTGCAATATTAAGTGAATAAATATATTTTAAATATAAAATATCATTTAGGATAATCACAGTACAAAATATGTAAATCTTTTATCCAGTAGTAACAATGTTCGATATTTGATGGGAGATGACAATGAAGGTTTTATTAACATTGGTTTAACAGATTCAGTTGCAGTATCATGTCCAGAAAGTATAGAATATTGGCAAGTAAGAAATTAACAATTGCTATTTAATCAATAATATTTTCAAAGCTATTATTTAATAATAATTTTATAATCATTATAATTTAGATTATAATTGCTATAAAAATAGAGAGCCTGAATGGACTTATAGCAACAATACCAGGTGATTTCTTCAATAAATATATCTTATTATTGTTAGAAGAGGGAAAAGTAAAGCTGAAATTTTATCAAGGAGAAACTTCTACTGCAATTGAAAGTATGGAACATATTTTAATAGGAGAATGGTTTGAAATAGTAATAGCTCATGATGGTAAAAACATATATATGCAAATTAATGGAAATGAAAAGAGATATGTACCTTTAACTTTGTCAAAGACAATAATTACATCAAGAACTGACATATTCTTAGGAGCTATACGCGATGATATGAGAGTAAATAACTTTATTTAAAAGAAAAAATCTGTTTCATATATGAAATTCACAATTTTTTATAATAGGGGAAGATATGTTCTAACTGTGTAGACATACCACAAATAAGTTTTACTCTTGGATATCTCAACATAAATGGAAAAGAAATAGATCTTATATCATTACCAGTTCTAGAAATAAGTAGCAACCGATTTTCTAGCCGTACTATTAGTATATCTGGTAATAATTCTTAATATAGTATTATAAAGATATCTAAAACTCAATAATATAATTCCACATAATAATATTTTAGATTATTATGAAGAAATACCATTACTCTTAGGTCAAGAACTTAAATTATCATGTGTCTATAATACAATTCCTCTTGAAAAAGAACACACATTTTCTAAACAGACATATGTTCTATGGTTGATAATGGATAAATTATTAAAATCTTATGGAAACAAGTAAATATGTCAAATTCACTATTGTACTTTTTATATTGATTTTGTAATATTTAATTTTCCATCAAGCAATGATTTTTTCAATCTGAAAGATGATGGACGAGTTAGTACCGTTAGTATTGCAAGCTATATAACTCGTGATACAATAGAAAACTTTTATTCGTGTCATATTTATCATCCTAGAAATAAAACAAATAAAGATTTAGGTCCAACTCTCTTTACATTTGGTATTACTGTGATGAACAAAAGTGAAGGTAATACAGTCGTTTTTAAATAAAATAATTTATTTATGTTTTGTAAAAAACTTTGATCTCTTAGAATTTGAAAGTACAATTTGGAAACAATGGAGTCTTATCTGTAAAGTTGTGATCATGTGTTTCATATTCTTGATAATTTGGTGTTTATTAGAAATATTTCAGGATGCTCGAAATGGGTAATTAATTAATGAACTATTTTACAAAACTAGAAGTTAGAACTGAAATAAAATAAAGCATATGATATTTTAGGCATGGTTTTTATAGACTTCCACAAATGCTTAACATCAATCCCACATCCACTATAAATTTCATCTTATCTAAGAATGGTGTAACATTACTTGGTAGTCAGCAAGCTGCAAATGAAGTTGTATCAAGAATTTTAGAAGATAACTGAGCTTTTTAATTAGATAAAGGACAAGAAATAATATTAATAATATAATTAACATATTAGTACACTAATAACTTATTTTGTAATACAGAATTTATAAAAAACAGAAGTATTAATTAGTGAATTAATAAAATTCCCATATTCTTTTAATGTTATTACAAAATACATTTATATAAATTTCTAATTGTAACAGTAGACATAACTACTTTCAAGAATATTGAAGGTAATATCAATATTCTCTAAGTCACAGTAGTATGAAATAATACGACTTTTGTAGGAAAATATTTAGAAGCTACAAATTAATATAAAAAATATATTTATACAAGTATTGTCTTACAGTGATGGCAGCTTATATTTACAGTTTAAAGACAATACAGCAAAAAATGTTGCAAGTGTCAATTATTTAATATAAGACAAAACAGCCAATATATGAATCTTTACCAAAAAATCATAAATTTATTTCACGCTTTGTATTGTTTACGTGAATTGATGTTCGTTCAGGTAATTCCGAATAAATGCTGTTTTATAATAAAACAAGGCAAGCAAGTACCCCTGTTAACATAACATTAAAATTTACAATAATATTAAAAAATATAAGATAATATATAAATACATTACACAGGACGTATAGCTACATCTTTTTTTATATTTCAACTAATTATGAGAATATAATTATTCAATTTGTTTCTCAGGATTCACTATTACCATTACTAATCACAGAGGAATGTTGTGTTAATTGAGACAATTCAATATGCAATTTTGCATCTTCATCTATACTGAGTTAGTAACTCCTCAGTTAGTTATTAGCTATTTCATAATTTAATAATGGTGGCTTTGCTTTAATGCCTAATGTTGTAGGTCTTTTACTAGGATTTTCATCTAACATCATGTTCAACAAATTGTACTAAAAATAAGATGTTTGCAATTGATATATTTTAGCCAAAACAGAAATTAAGATTATTTAAGGATAGACTATATGATTTCCTTACCTCGGCCGGATAATCGTTACTGAAATCTTTTGGAAACACTGACTTTCTTAAGTTTATAAGGGCAACAATTCTTTCCATTTCAGTAACAAATGGAATGAGGAGTTCAAATAAAATAATTCCTAAAGAATAGATATCGACCTTATAATTATAGCCCTGACCATTTATTTGTTCAGGAGACATATAAAGATGAGTACCGACATATGCGGTATGTAAATTATTTCTAAATGTAACGTCTTCGTTCTCTGAAGGAGTATGAGCTTCATTGTAACCTTCTGTTATTGCAGTTACAAGGCCAAAATCTCCAACTTTTATTTTATTATCGAAAGAGAAAAATATATTTGAAGGCTGAAATTCATTTCGTTTAAGACAACAATTTTTACTTTCGCGGAATAAAATATTATTTCAGATTACCTTCAAATCACGATGAATAAGTCCTTGTAAGTGAACATATTCCACAGCATCAACTATTTGCTGAAATATGTTTAATACACGACGATAATCTCGTATTGACTGCATTTTTAGCCATTCTCTGAGACTTAACCTTTGGCACAATTGCATTTGTATGTAAAGGAACATTTTTGGAGATTTACGTGTATTCGACTTATTATTCAGATCTAAAGAAAATGATCTTTGGCGTTTTTTCTTCACTTCTTTTCCTGGCACTCTACTGCCAGTGTCTTTGAATATAATGCTTTCAGAATATGAACGATTAGTAGCTTTTGACTTTACTTTTTCAACTCTGTTACTGGAATGAGATGAACTAGAACTCTTAGTAGTAGAGTTACTGATACTAACAAGATTTTCATCCTGACTTTCTGATTGGGATTTTACAAACACAATAAAGGAATCGTCATTCGAATCATTATTCAATTCATAGGCCTCACAAGCACTATCTATCGATGATTGATCAGTCTGACTGACATTAATGCAAACAGAATTATTCATTTTTGTTTCCGTATGAATTTCTTCTGAAGTAAAATCTAAGTTTGGCGATGTAATCTTGTTTATCCACTGAGGATCATGTTTTTCTTGCCATCCTAAGGGTGGACACTCGAGCCATGCATTAAAGTACCTTACAATATTTTGATGATCCAATTTAGCCAATGCTTTTACTTCTCGCATTACACGTTCTCTTGAATATGTACTGTTGAACAAAACAAAGGAAGAGCTTGTAAATTTGGTTGTACTTATTTTTCATGTTTGACTGTACTGTATCAAATCGCACTGTAGAATTTTATACCTGTTTGGTAGAGCAATCCTTTTAATAGCATAATTGCAATCATCTATTTTATTTTTTGCCTCAAAAACAACACCATAACCACCTTTTCCCAAACAATCCACTGGTTCAAAATCTGTGAGATAACGTGATTTAAAATTATCGATTTCCTTTTCATCAGTAGGTTGGTTATTTTTATTTGTCTCTATATGTCTTTCAACTATTAAAGGCTAAAATTCCATATAAATATAAATATTTTTAATTCATGTTCAAGATCAATATTTTTAAACTTTATAATATTAAAAAGATTTATAATATTCTTTACCGGAAACGCTGCATCTTTAGCAACTGTTGTAGCATTTAATAGACGTTGTGTCAACATAAAATTTAATAAAATCGCAGTAGTAATAGATATTATTAAAACTTCCTTCCTAATGAAAAGATTTTAGGTTAAGAATTAATATTTTATACCTTTTTTATTTCATTTTACATACCACCAATACCATAATGATACAATGATAATTTGAACAGGAGTATCCTCATCCTCTCCTTGAGTATTATTTTCCTTAAACGATTTCCGTTCTTCTTTGATAACCATCAAATTTGAAGTAGTATGATTACATTGTTTGTTATTGTCCAATTCTAACTGATCTGTTGAATACAAATAAAATCCATTTCCTAAAAAAAATTTGTATCAAAGAAATTAATGCCAAATGTTGAAAGTATGAGTCTGTTTTTTACTATTAACAAAATCTTAATATTTTATATGTATATACCATTTACATATTCCGAATTATATAAAACTGATAATGCAGTGATGCTTTGGGCATCAGTTATTTCAAATAATACATCATCTTCCTTATTATTGTTTATTGAATGATCTGGAAGAGCTTGTTTAATTACATTATCTGAGATATATTATGTTCTACCATAATATTATATTTGTAGACATATTTAATGAAGGATAAAACCAAGCTCTCATACCAATAGCAGGGTGAGGTTGCCATGGATATTTCGTATGCTGCATATACCTTGGTGATGCATCTAATGATTTATAGAGTTCTGTATTTTCTTGTACATATAACTGCCTGTTGTGCATGCCCAAATAAAGTGCTGGACTAGCTGAAAAATCTGTACTCCAAAATCGTTGTGTACTATCAAATAAATTAATTTCCTTCAAATTTTTATACTCATTGCCTTTTGTACTTGCATCTTCACGCCATATAGTAACAACTGGAGAATCAAACTAACAATACCAATATATGTAATCAGTACAGCTTAGCAAATATATTTTATTCCTATAATTAATTAAATTACCTTATATTGCCACAATTTCACGGTAGGGTCATTCTTATTAACAGCCCAAACCAAACCATCAGGTACAATAACTTTAATTTCAATATCTAAACTATGAGGTGTTACTTTATTTTGGCAATACATATCAGAATAAGGAACAAGTACTAGGTCATGTTGCCCTACACTGAAGTTCCATCTATTCCAATGTAAATTCATTTAATATAATATTTTTCATTAACAACATTTAATGAATTTTATATTTTATGAAATTTACCTCTCAATACCAGTACGAGGTTCAACTGCTCTTACAGTTTGTTGAAATCTTTGAACAATGATCACTTCTTGTTTGATATATGTTTCTCCATCTGTGATGTTAATACAACCAGTGATACCACATTCATATAAAATTTTCCCTGTTATGCTTGAAACACCTAGTAAGAATACATATTTAATTTTTCTCTTCTATGTTTTATATATTACTAATTATTTATTTATAGATATATATTAGCAATATTTACCATATGATTTTACTTCTCTACCACCCGAGAATATTAAATCATCAGAGTAACGGAAAGATGAATGCAACAACTGGCTTGCAGATACTGGTACTGCTTCTAAACTTTCTTCATCAAATTGATACAATCCACCACTTAAAGATGGAATTAGACGAACCCATTTTCCATTATTATTAAGCTATAACAAAAAGAAAGTTTAATATTTCTCCATAAAATTAAAAATGTAAAATATATTCAATATTTATTTACTTCTCTATGATGAATATTTGATGATAGCATAGGTTCATTAAATTCTAATGTCCATTGTTTCTCCCCAAGATTGTTAGCATCTAAAGCAGATATCTTCCCATCCAACGTACTTACAAATAATAAACTGCAAAAAAGATATAAAAAAATTATATTTTATTACATTGAAAACATAATATGATGCTTTATCTACAAATATAATAAAATAAAATAAAAATAAAATTATGTAATAGAATGTAGTACAATATTCAGAATATAATTCTCCTTTATATAACATAAAATTCTCTTTTTTGATTGATTGTGTTTATTTTACATGACATATTTTACAAAGTTTCAATAATTAATAAAAATAATAATTTATTTCATAAATAAAATATTTTTAAAAGTGATACAGTAAAGTATAATAAAACTTCTACGTCTTCTTACAAGTGTAAAAAGTAATTCGCAGTAAAATTTCATGGTATCTAATAAGCATATACATTTTTTAATCATTTCAGGTATTTGTTCATACAAACACTCCATAATATAATAAATACCTTAATGGGCTGGTGTACAACAATTGAACGGTGTTATCATTCATTTTGATTCAAGTAATGTTGGTCAAATTATAAATATGCGTAACAGGTACATTGAATTCAACATTAAATATGTGCACAAAGCAATTTGTATTTATTTACCTGCGAGATGATTTCTGTTCACAAAACGTTAACTGTTTGATATCGCCGCTATCGATGAATGGAAATCTGAATGAAATTATACATAACAAATGAAGTGTTAGTCTCCATAAGTGTGTAAAAGACATCTTTTAAGTTCGAAGCGATTGATTAACTAAACACATTTTGCTCTGACATTTACGCTAAAATATAATACGTATAATATTTTTATCGAATATTACGATAAAAATAAGCCAGATATTGCTCGTTCAACATACAACAACGAATCATGGTAAACTGATAAATCGCAAAAAACATAAGTTCTAGCGCCATCTCACCTGTGCATACGTGCAAAATAACATACAAGAGAAATAGCATACGATTAAATATTTTAAAATATTGTTTACATCTTCAATTACGTTATTTATAAGTAATAATAATGATATAAATGAATGAATTAAAGAGTGATATGAATTCAAAGAAAAAGAGACTGGAAGAGATTTAAAGAGATTAACAGAGAAGAATATATATATTTAGAAATACCTCACATCAATCAGCAAAACATATAATGTACAAATGCATTTGCAAAACTATTAATCAGTCAATAATATAATTTATAACGATATAAAATAATCTTTCTTATTAAACAACATGAATTTAAGGGATTTAAAAGGTACATAATATGAATTGTATTACAAATGTTCTATAAAGATTACAATTTAATAAAATTAAGAGATTAAAAAAAATTTTCTCTAAAACGCAATTATATACATGTTGCATAAAGAAAATTGTATAGTATTTTAAGATATAAAAATATAGAGTACAGAATATTTTTTTATTAATCTTTTTCTTTTTTTAAATATAACATTTTCAATTTAATAATTTAAGTTCCATTTATTTAAAAATTTTCTAGATTTCATATAATATAAGAATAGTTAGTTCTTCTTTCATAAAAAAAATTTAAAAAGGCTATAGAGATAACAAAAACGAATAGTTTTTTTAATATAATATTTTTAATTTAATAATTCAAAATCCATTTATTCCAAAATTTTCTAGACTTCATATAACGTAGTATAACAATACCTTTTAATTAATTATTTAATTTACATATGTAAATAATTTTCTGTAAGTTTATCAGATATCAAATTCCGTATTTATAATTAAATATTTTGTAATGTCCATTACTGGCAAAATTTAAAAAAGCCATATCTATAAAGGAGACTAGAAATCAATATTCATAATGAATAAAAGAAGATGATCCACTAAAGCGAATAATAAAAAGAAATAATAATTAAAAAGAAATAATCAAATAAATCATTTTCTTGCTCGTGTTTTTCAGCGATGATTTCGAATACTTCTGTAATATGTCGATAGGTGACAGTGTATGTCGACGTTGAATAGGCTACTATACTTTTTCTACATTACTGGTGATTATGGCGAAGTTTGCCAAATGGATGTGAAGTGTCTCGTAAAGAATATCATTGGCGATTTTATCAAATAATCTTTATCGAGGTAAGAACAAGTGACGCGTAGAATTCTAATTCTAATTCGGTGACGTTGACGAATTATTATAAGAATGATAAGTGGTAAAAATGTTTGATTGTTTCATATGAATTGCGAGTCAATATTTGTTCTTTCCTCCAGCCATACCTGAAAGTACAATAATAGACTTGGCTGGAACCTGCAGCCTGATTAAATAAATAGTATTGTCTGTCTCTTGAACTGCTCTACCAGCAGTAACCCAACTACCATCCCGTCCGGCGCAAATAGATCAAATCAGATCTACAACCAAATTTTTTTCATCTTTTATTAACAGTTTTGGACACATAACCTTCTTAAGGCGGTGCATTGTGCATTTGAAGGTTCAATTTTCTTATATTCTAATTTAATTATTTTCTTTTTCTTTCAGTAAAGATATATGTATATGATTAGAAGATGGTATAGAAAAATATAGTATTCTTGTACCTACTTTATGTAACTTTTTGTTCATAGTTATGGATGTTTATTTTATTTTAAGATAGCTTTGTTTGTGTAATTTATGGTCTTATGATTATATCATAAATAGAGAGCGGATTTTTATGCATTTATGTATATTGAAATTTGAAGATGCAAAAATATACAGAATATATAATATATCTACAGTAAAATACTTGTTATAGCTTTAAATAAAGAAAATAAATCTTTATTAATTGTATTCATAAAAATATAAATTTGCATAGAAATCCACAGTCTAATTATAAATTTCATTTTCTGCTTAATCGTTATGTTTGGAAATTTTGGAATTTTGCAAATTATGTTGAACAAATAATAATTATTAAATTTGTGTAATTCTATATGTATGATAATGTAACCATTGTAAAATATGAAATGTTATTTTAAAAGATTGTGCAATTTTGGTTTACAGTATATAAAACATGGAGGGCCAACAATTTTGTTTACGATGGCACAATTTTCAAAATACATTGTTGAGTTCTCTTCCTAAACTGCTTGATGGTGGTTATTTAACAGATGTCACATTAAGTGCTGGTGGTAGACACATACATGCACATAAAATTATCCTTTCTGCTTGTAGTTACTACTTTAAAGAATTATTTAAGGTATTAGATGCATTTTTTAAATTGCTAAACATTTTCTTTTTTTACCTTTTGTTTTTTTGTTAAATTTAATCAACAAAAATTATATGAATCAACTTTTAGGATTTAAGTTCTTTGCAACATCCTGTAATTGTATTACCAGGAATGGAATATGCAAATTTATGTGCACTTGTCACATTTATGTATAATGGTGAAGTAAATATTTATCAAGAGCAATTACCTGCACTTTTGGCTATGGCAGATACTTTACATATTCGTGGATTAGCTGATATAGCTGGGGTAAGGAAATTCATCTACGTTTTTGATTAATATAGTAAAAATACAAAGCAATGGTTACACAAAACATTTTGGATTGGTAAGTTTGTACTGTAGTTAATATTGCGCTGTAAGAATTTCTTAATGTACACATATAAATTTTTTTTCTGAATGCATATTTTGAACTTTGAAAATTTATATTCTTCTCTATTTTTCTTTCACGACTGTTCTACCAAACCTCTTATATTAATGCTTTATACATCAAGTAGCATGACTGCATTTTAAATGTAATTTTTATGCAATTAACTGTTCTTAAAGTGTAGAAAAATGTGGTAATATATGAATAGTAAAATTTGATGATTAATTTTCAGTTGGATACAAAATTCTTATCTTAAAATTTAAAACTGTGAATAGAATTTAGCTTTTGTCAAATTAATTTAGAAATGTTAATAGCACTATGTGCAGCTGGTTCTTAAACAAATGTTACTCACTAATTGTTATTAAATCTTATTAAATTAATTATTGTTTATTAATTACATAATAGGGACAGGTAATAGTATTATTTGATAAATCATTATTCCTTATCTGGTGAAGCTTGTCTCAGTGTGAATTGTAAAAAACATACATAACAAAGCATGTATCTTCTTCAGTGCCTTAAACATTAGCAATTCCTTGCTGATAATTGTAATTTCCTTGTAACCTGTTTTCCAAAAACATGTAGACTTATTTATATATTGACAAAATTACACTTTCACTTATAATAATTATGTCAATATTAATGACTTGTTGATTGAATTTGTTCAAATATTCAGTAAGTGCAATTATTTAATACTTGTTAATTTAATATAATGCTCAACAAAATGATTTTTATGCTCATTGGTATTTTTCAAAGATCATATTATTTTATAAAGCAAAAATTTTTGTTCAAAGGATGTCTATCATTTCTATTTAATTTAATTAAAGTTGATTGTTTCATCATTTACTATATAATATGGTACATTCACACATATAATAAACATAAACAACTTAACATTGCAAAAATAATACATAGACATTAATAAAATACCTCTTCCTTTATACAGAATTGCAACAGAGTAATTTCTAAAGCTAGTTGCATATTCGCTTTTCCCTTCTTTAATCTTTATATTACCCTCTGATCGTGTTGTTTTGTTCAGGTCACTTAAATACATTCACTGTCGTTCCTCAAGAAGTATCACACGAAGGAATTACCTACTACACATATTATGTTCATGCGTGCATCGAAGGAACGATAATGAATATAAACGATATCCACGAGATCAAGATCGTTGTGTGTGTTGCAACTAAATGCAAGTGGATGCATCCCATGGAACCTTTCCCCATAGAATGAGTTTACAGGTATAAAATAGCTTTATCCAAAAATCTCTCTACATGACTAAAACTTTCAGTAGATATATTAGAACAGTTAAATCTCTTTTCTACATATTGTGTATCTTTTTTTGCATTAAAATAATGCTTCATATTTTAGTCAAGGGTGATTATAACAAAAATTTAGAATTAATAAATTTAGAATTAATGTATAAATACTTAACAGTCCTATTTTCTATACAAGAAAAAAAAAATACAAGTGAATAAAGAAAGCAGTGCATGAAAATTGTTCTACAGAATAACTTACTGCAAAAATAAAATTGTAAAGATGTGTTTGAATAATTAAAAAATTAAATTTCAATTCTTTCTTGTAATTAAAAGATCTTTAATCTTAGAGGCTAGGTAGAACAGGAATATTTTGGAATACTTGATAAAACGTAAAAGTGTAATTATATGAAAGATAAAGGGAATTCAAATATATTAATTCAATTTTAATATTCTAATTTTTTTACAATTACGATACATTCTTCCCCTGGCTTTTTTTTACAGAAAAATTCGAGACACGATAATGGTTTATACGTTCAACCTTCACCAACGCAACTGCAGGAAAAAACATCAGCCGAAACGCCGATAAAAAAAGAAAATAAAGACAGTGTCATAAGCGGTGGAGAACCTTTAGAAACGGTTCTAGATACAGATGTAGCTGAGAACATGGAAGAACCCTTCAATGATCAAGAAAGTATATCTTATTGTGTGAAGACTAAGCCTTACTACTCCATTAATGCGAAGTTAAATCAAAGAGAAAAAGTCAGTATTCCTTCCATTAATGCTTCTACCAACAAATATGCTGAGAAAGCATATTCGGAAGCTGGAATAGATGAGAGCACACCTGTTTTAGAAGATCAAATTACTCCTGTGGAAGATATAAAGCCTCCTCCTGTTTGGGATGCGAATTTCAAGTTTTTGACAACGTCTGTGGGCAGTAGAACTTCTCAGAATTATAATAAATCTAGTGTCACTTGTCTTATTTGTGGAAAACAATTAAGTAATCAATATAATTTGCGGGTACATATGGAGACACACAGTAACAGTTCGTACAGCTGTACAGCTTGTTCACACGTATCAAGATCACGAGACGCGCTTAGAAAACATGTTTCTTATAGACATCCAGTTGCGTCGTCACAAAAACGTTCACGATATAGTACACCGAAATCATAGAAACTAGATACCTTGGTTTATATTATACCCTTTGTTTTAGACACATCTTATTTAAAACATAAATTTTGTGCTATTTAATTTGACTTAAATACTTTATTGACTAAAAAACTAAAAAAAAAAGGAGGAGAAGAAAATGGTTATAAATCAAAAGTTGAAGATTTAGTTACACATTTCTTGATTTTTTTTGTTATTTATTGTTAGATATGTTTATATCTTTTAATAGATTTATAATTTGAAAGAAGGTTGAATCAATATGAAAGTATTGATTTTTTATTGTAAAATTATTAAAATGCTTCCTTGTTTAAGTGGTACATACTCTGTACAATTGTTTATTTAGTTGAAAGGTGTCCATTATAGCGTGTAATGGATTAAAATGAAGATACATAAAGACTACTTTCCAACTTATATGATCCCTTTTAACTATTTCTTTCTTTTTTTTTTTGGATTTAATACTTAAATGTTGCAATTGAATATAAGAATTGAATATTTTATTATATGAAAATACATTAGGAAAGGATTTAATATGAGAAACTTACGTACCTCATCTTTTTAAGAAATATTCAGTACTAGACTGATTAAGAATAAGGCAAGTAAGATCTTGATTATGTTGTTTTTAAATGTACAAATAACTTAAAGCGTGATGACGTTCCTCGAAACCCTTAGTGTTCGAATTGTTACTGTTTTCTTGTTATCGTTACACTGTTTTAATAAAGACAAAGTAGATGTTAGACAGACATTTTCTGTTTTGATGATTTTTTTTCATAATTAATACTTTTTACAAATCATCCAGTAAAAATCGATGAATCAGAAAAAAGGGCATGTTTCCTTCATTACATTGTAAATATTTAAAAAATACCTGTCGTATAAAAAACTGTTGTTTATAATTCACACTGGCGCAAAAATGTAAAGAGATATTGTTGCAATTTCGTTTGTATATAGTATGTACTTGTTTTGATTATTTCAATATACCGAATGTAAATGATTGTAATATAGACTAATCAATCTTATTTGAAAAGTCGTATTCAAAAATAATATACAATATTATTCAATGACTACAAAATAAATAAAATGCATTCAAAAAATTAAGCTCTTTTAGAAAGGAAAAACAACATATCTTCAGAAAAACATTAATTAAATCTTTTCTATACGCCATATTTTAGTATTACAGTCCTGCCCGACTGAAATCAATGTTTCCTCATCTAACCAAACTAAACGTGTTATTTGACTTTGAGGATGAGCATCTGAAACAAAATTGTTTTTTACAATCGCATACATTTTCTTCCATTGAGATAAAGTATGACAAGTGTAGAAATAAAATAACATTACAAAAAAACGGAGATTATATATGTATACTTACTTTTAATAATAGTATGTTTTGCTGGATTTGTTACGCTCCAAATGATGATCGTCGTATCAAGACTACCGCTTGCAACCATAGCTGAATTAGGACACCATGCTACAGAATTCACTCTTGCGTTATGGAAACCCCACTCCCTATTGTGCGCAAGCTGTAAAGTTATATTTCGTTAATAATTTTTTAATTAAATTACGATCAGACAACATTTATTTCCAAGCGAAAAGCTTTACTCACCCTCTAAAAATCCAACAAGCGTTTAGGAGGAGCAATTGTTACAAAAAAATTAATGTAAATACATATAATATAGCAATCACAATATTTTGCTAATGGTAAATATTAATTACAATATATGCGTTCAAAGCGTGAGATATATTAATAATCTACTAAGTGATGAAGGTTAAATGGGAAAACAGGCAACACCTTTTCTGCAACTTTGTACAAGCGACATGTATGAATTTCAAAGATATTTGAGGTTTGTATAAATTATATAAAACAAACACTTCTTTTTTTACCTTGTATTCTGGTACAGTATAAAGAACCACCTTTCGGTTTGTGTCACAAGCAACCAAGTATTTGCTATCAGGACTATAAGCAGCGTCTGTAACTGTACCTAAATGTTCTAATTCCATTTTCGGAGTTAGATTCGTACCTGATAAGGTATATATACGAATCTGAAAATTACATAAGAAATCAATGCACTATATTTTCTACTATTTTACTAACTTTTACGAAATTATATATAAATTAAAAAAAAATATACCATATTGTCTGATGTCGCTCCTATAGCTACATCACCATTTTCTTGATTAATTGACACACAAGATGGTTCGTAATCGATTGATGTATTTGATACCTTTCGTCCATCTTGTGTAACTGTTATCTAGAATATACACCTACTGTTAATTTAACTAGTTTTTAAATTAAAATAAAATGAAATGATAATCTTACCTGGCGAACGGTTGCAATTACAGCTAGATCTGTGTAAATATCTAGACCCCGCGGCTGCGAGTCCAGTTTAACTATAGCTGTATCTGTATACGTGTTTGTATCAATATCAACCGATCTTAAAGTATCATCGATACCAGCGGTATAAAGCAAATTTTTTGTAGCTTTCATTCCATTAATTTGATTTCCATGCCCGTGACCTTGGACACGGTCATTATCTCCCGTTTTTGCATTCCAGTTGGTAATATACCCATCATGAGATCCAGTATAAATTGTACCTCTATCAGGACTCAAAGTTAATACTGTTATTGGTTTATTATGGCCCTAGAAGTGTCCAAAAATTAAAAATTCATCCTATAAAAGCATTCTTACTATGGGTACTATTGTTACCTTTATTATTCTAAGAGGTTTCGTTGGATTAGCAACATCCAGATAATTAATAAAGCCACTTAGAGATACAGATAGTAAATGTTTGTCTTGCCAAAGGCAACTGACCTAAAAGAAAATTGATCTTATTACCGATTTTACTTTTATTTTTTCAAAATCGCTATCGATTGTTTGTTGTATCGCAAAATTAAAGGATTACATACTTGTTGATCATCAACTGTCGATCCCATATTGAATTCACTAACCAATGAGCGAGTTTCTACGTCCCAAAGTTTACACGTTTTATCACCAGATGCAGTTAATAACTGCGTTCCATCTGGCTTCCAAGCCACCTGTGAGATTATGAAGAAATGTTAAAAATGAGTACATCATTATCTTTAGAATAATTTGGCATTAAATGATTTCATTTATTTACTCCGTATACTCCGCCTTGGTGAGCTGGAGATCCTACTTCTCCAACTAAATCGGAGCTTGTACCATCATAAATAAATACTTTCCCGTCAAATCCTGCAGATGCAAATAAATTACCACTAGGCGAATAACGTACAGCTTGAACGAATCGAGTATGCTCCTGCTTGGTCATTCTGCATATATCATAAATTTATTATTTAAATAAAAATTTCAAAATTTTCATATCTCAAATACATAAAGTTTTTATTTAAGATTTGCGGGTGACGAAGCTGATTGTTAATAAAATGTTTCTTTTTACAAAGACGTTGCTTATACTCGGAAATCTTACATACAAAACTTATTATTACCAATTTATATTAAACCATTTAACTTTCATATACATACTTAAATTTAAATGGCGGTCCTTCAAAAACAGCAATAGTATTGTCCTCACTTCCTGTGATTAATCTAAATGGTCTAGCAGGTCTGAAGTCACATGAATTAATAGGCTTACTCTGGCCTGAGATTTCACCTACAGATGTACCGGTTTCCGCCATAAATACATGACCAAATCTAAATTTATATATAAAAATAAAGTTGTTACTAAAATTAAAACCATACTAGAGCTATAAATTATTTACCTTTCTCTTCCTTCTCCAACAACTACCATACGCTGATTATCAGGTGACCATGCTATGTCTTTAATAGGCCCTCCAATAGGATGGAATTCATTTTTTAAAATATGTTCTTTATTGACAGTGTCCCAAATACGTACTTTGCCTGATTGATCTATTATAAAAAATCATATAAAGTTTTAAGTCTATATTGGGTTCTTATATATATTATCTTTTTATAAATAGTTATCTATGATTGTACATACCACCTGATGCTATATAAAACCCACTTGGGGAATATTTTGCAACATTGACTGGACATGAATGTTCTGTATAAATATCTGCAATAGCTGGATTCTAAAAATAAAAAATGAATAAGATAACATTGCATTTTAGTATTTCATATAGGACTTGAATATATTATTTTATATATTATACTTACATCAATATTTCTAATGATTACACTGTTACCATTAGTATACAAAAAATTTTTCCCTTTAGGATCACCTCCTAATACAAGAGGCTGTCCCCTTTGTGTCCTGGGTAGTGTAGCAAATATGTATTCTGCAAACATATGAAATTAAGACTAATATTTTAATATGAGACTAATATAAAAAAGGTCTTATAGCATGTTATTTGTAATAAGATCTGAAAATTGTATAATAGAATGCATTTTCTCATGAGAACTAAAATATACTTCCTTGATTCATTGGCATAAGTCCAATATGCAATATTTCAAATTATTTTAAGTATGAAAACTGTATCTTGGCCTAAAGTTATTGCTTGCTTTCTATATTCCCAAAAAAATCTACTTTTGGTCAAAAGTTAATTAATACAACCAAACATAATTAAAAAAGTTACATTAAAAATAATATAAAAATATAATTCAAATGCTTAAAACTATCCTCAAAATATTAAAATATATTTGTAGTCTTTGTTTAAAAATTACAACTTATAGTATTTCTTTTTGGAAATTTAATTATGTGTACAATTTATAATTAAGTTTCAATGTCAACATTTATTTTCATATTATAACCATTCATTTTTTCGTTCTATTTCATACTATACACCACAGTAAATTGAACTTGATCTGATAAGCTACAGTTATCGTAAGCATAATTACGCCAATTTAGATAGAAAAGCAAATATATTTAAAGCAAGAAATGCAAAACAACTACTTCATGATACGGTACAGTAAAACTGTACAAAATAAAAAATGAAAAATCCGGTGATTTAATGAATAATCAGTTCTGTATATATGGTTGTATCTGAAAAAAATTGATAATTAATTTAATTGCAATCAATCGTGACATTACATACATATGTGAATCATTGATGCACTTCAAGTGTTATGATTTGGCTCGAGATAAGACCGGAAAATTGGATAGCTCGATATTCACACAAAATACAGGGTAATAAGTTGTCGGTGATACACGAAAAATAGGTAAAATCTGTAGGTGTCACTTACTTGTTTCATAGGACATTTTTATTCCGTTTCTTTCTTTTAAATAATACTTGAAAAAACTCAACAATGGGAATCGGTTCAATGCCTCCCTCGTATCTTTCTCTGTCTCCCCCCCCACACACTTTCCATCGAAATGCTTGTTCCGCCCTTGCCTTATTTAGCTGAAGCATTGATAATACTGAAACAAGATCGGCGAATAACTATACAGCTGACGTCGCTAAAGCCCCGTTTCCATATTGATAAAAAATTCTGTCGTCAACAAAATAGTTGTTATCAATAGGTAAAAAATCAACAGAAACAATTTAAATTTCATTTAATCATTTATTATAAGAAATAAAATGTTTTAAAATGACGATGAAGGAAATGAACTTTTCTCAAATTAAATATCACATTTTATTTTAAATCATCTGTAGCTTAAAAATATTTATAATGACAAACTATCTCTCTCACTTTAATATTAATCTTACCACATCTTACAAATATTTATGAGCAGTTTTATACAAAATCTAGACTACATATTTGTATAACATATGGGCTCATCATCCTAAAATAAATTCTAATATTGTGCTCTATGCAAATATAAATCTCGAAATTGCACATTATGTACAAAATTTTCATAAAATATAAAATACCAAAACTCAAATTATATATTTACAAATCGCCACTTTCACCATTTTCGAAATTTATTACACGACTGCAATAAATATAATATTTTAACGAACGCAAATATTATTGTATACAAAAAAATATATTTCATTATATTATGACTTTTGTACGTATATTCACTCAGCATGAAAAATAATAAATTTTCAGCGAGGTAAGTTCCCTTATGCCACAAAGATATGTACCTTAAAAGCAAACAAAACAACTGAAAATCTAATTGAGACTTGGAAATATCTCAAATAACAAAAAGAACTGGTCTATTTTCATGCTTATTTGAATAGTGTGTGAAATTATAAATGAAATCAATGTAAAAATAAATGATACTTTTATAGATGATGAAATAAATAATAAATTAATGGAAAACTGTGTGATTAACAACATTCATGGTCGACATTATTTACGTATAAAAGAGTGTGCAGAAATATAAAAAAAGAGGAGTACATATACTAATTTGAAGTACTTATTAATATACTTATTTAAGGTTGAAAACTACGAACGATTCAACCGTCGACCAATCGTCAATTAACTTCCTAAATATTACATTCTGTAGTAAATGTTTTTAGAAGTTGGTATGATCATTAACACGAAACATATGAATACCATTATCAAAAGCAGTCTTTTCAAACTCATCGCTATTAAGCTTTACGAGATTATTATCTAAGAATGTGCACATAAACAATTAAAATTATCGAAAAGTATCACTCTCCATTCATTCTCTTACATGCAATAAATTGTTCAAAACGACTAAATGATTGAAATATTAACTCTTCATCAAGAAATAATCTTCAATTATAATCTATAACAAACAACTATCTCTTTTATGAAAGACCAGTTTTTCATAACTACAAGAAATAACCACGACAGCTCTGAATATAGAAACTGAATAGAATATAAATTGACCCAAATTCTTGCAAATGTGTCTTCATTATACCTACCGAAGATATTATTTTCCATATAAGACTTTCAACATCTCAAAGTAAATTTCATTCTGAGACTACAGATTTTTATGCAAATTCATATTTTTGAGAATATAATAAAAAACGAAAACTTCAATGAAAATATCGTTTTATCTGCCAAGTATTAGGTCGTCCGAAAAGTTCCTTTTGTTTTATAAGGAAATAATGGATGCACAACATTTTCCGTTTTATATTATTTTATCGAATTACGTATGATCTATTTTGTTCTATCAAAATAAAGATCACAACGTTCGACAGATTAGGTTTCATGTTTGTATAAAGATGTATCGTTGTAAAAGACGTGTCTGTAAAAGAAAGACACTTTTCTGACAATCTAATATTATAGAGAGCACTACTATACTTTGTATATTTTATATATTTTTTCATATTTTGAGTGCATTCTGTGCAATTTCCTATAAATGCATAAAAATCTGCAGTTTATTCATTACCTCTTCCTATACCTTCCAATTAGTTTTAACTTTCTGAAGAACAAACATAATTTCTTATTCTGTCATTACTTCTAACAACATTCAACAAATTTTATAGCCGCCTACATGACGAGGCTCTTCGACTCTTTATCGCCAGTCCAAACTCTTCTTGTTCAATGGTGCCGTATCTTACGCTTTGCAGTTACTTCTTGAAGTAATCGTCTCTTAAATGGTGAATGACTACTTCGGAATCGAGTAGATTCCTCTTGAGACTGTCGATGACTATTGGCTTCCGCGAATGAGTTTCCTTTCAATTGTTTCTCATAGAATTCACTATCAGTTTTAATTTCCTCGACTGAAGGTACTCTGGAGCGCCTGAATTCTTCCATATCTTCATCGCGAGGTAGAGGACGCGTTGTGTCTTCCGGAACTGGTCGACCATCCGGATACACTCTAATCACCATTGGTCCAACTAGATATGGACCAGTGTGCTCAGAGGATGGTTGTATATAATCGTGTGTTGCCATTGTTTCTTCTCCTATGCCGTTTACATCGCTATCACCGACAGCTGAAAGATAAGAACAATAAATATATGATTTCTTTAAAATTAGGAACCGATTACAAATGGTTCTATGAAAAAAGTAAGAATAATGAATACGTTTAGAATAGCAAAATTATTTTAGATAATTCATTTTCGCTTGATATGAATCAGGATTCTCAAATTGCTTAAAAAGATCAGTTATGTGTCTTCTGCGATTATACTTTTAAATTTCCCTTCGTAATTTCTCTATATGATTCGATATGAAGAAAGAGATTCCCATAATGGCCTTTAGTAACCTTTCAACTTGTATATTCTAACGATTTTTATAATTGTAAGCTATTTCTTAAAAGATTCGAGAGGAACTTATTGATCTTCTAAATAGTTCTATTAACAAAATTGATTAACTATTCTGTTTGTCTAAAAACTGCGTCAAAATTTTTTTAACATAATCAATAATCTTAAAGAAGAGAACGAATCTATCAATAATTTAAATAATCGAATTAATATTATTATAATATCAAATAATTAGTTAATATTAAATAATTGCTTAATCCGAATGAACATTGTGACTTAAGTAATTCATGTTCTTGTTGTTCACGTTAATAAATGAATGCAATCACGTAATAATACGTGACAAAAAAGTCATTCCTTTTTTCGCGTATATGACCTCCGCATTATGATAATTGAACGTCTAATATTTTTATGTCAGTATCCTATGATACTACTTCCTACTTCCGTCAGATCGTTGTCGAATGTTTCTTCTCCGCAAGGACTTTCGGAAGAGACGTGCAAGAATTTAAACGACTAAGAATTCCATCTCTCTCTGACATATTCAACCTAAACAGGCTTTAGGCGAATATTTCGTACATTCTTTTTCATAGAAAAATTATGATTTATGTTAAAACTTGTAGTTTCCTACTATATTAACTATTAAATTTAATTCAATAGATATATAGAATAAGACATAATTCGCAACATAATTGAAAAGAAAAATTATTTTAATAAAAAGTACTGACACATCCCTTATTTTCCTATGAAATGTTTTTCTTATTAGGTCCCACATGATATTATCATAGCATAACATTTTTATAAACGTGTAAAATTTAATATACTTGGATTTAATTAATTAGTTTGAAAATTATAATAAATACAATGATGTGCTATTACTTCTTGTAGCCATTGTAATATCATCTTTTTTACAATTATACTATCATTTTCAAAAAATTTACATCATAAACCTATATACACAATGATCTGGGCAATAGAAATTCAATAAAATCAATTAAAATATCAATCTGAAGTAGAAGGTCTTAAAGATCAATTAAAATAAATTTCCATCTAACATCTCTTCTAATTTCTTTTCTTTTATTCTTCTCTAAAATCTACGGGGGAAACTAGAACATCGAATGAGATTTCTCAGATCCTCGCAGTAAATAAACATTTTTCATAGCATTCAAAAAGCCTCCCCGAACTTCGGTTGACTCGTTCAGATGATCAGGTGAAAGTGCAGTTAAAAGAAGCTGGTCCAATTGAAAACAACCGTTCTGCTATCAAACGCGATCTCGTTCGGTTAAAGAAAAAAAAAACTTTCTATAGTGGAACGTGCGCGATTGAGACTTGGAACTTTCTCACAACAGTATTTGTTCTCCTTCATTTCGGATCGTGCAGATAATAATCTCTTTCAACGCTTACATTTCTTTTTAATCATTAACAAACGTCATGCGAACTTGATTTTCACGGTTAACATTTTTCTCGACTATTATGTAGTCGGTTCGAGTACAGGTTTTTTTCGTTCTTTTCTTTTTCCTTGTCAATTAGTACTTTCACCTGTATTAATGAACTTCATAAGGTAATTAGAAAATTAACAGGGGTCAAGAAAATGATTCTAGAATGTAATTGTGGAATGTTTTTCTACATGTCTTTAGACATCTTGTTTTAATTGAAAATATTTGTATTAATTAACTTTATGAGGCAATTAGAAAATTACAAAGGTCAAGAAAGTGATCCTAGAACGCAATTTTAAACTATTTTTATCTTTCAATCATCTTTACAAAATTTTATTTCTATCGTAAATACATACCTAATGAATCTGTTCCGATGGAGAAATAGAATTCATCTGGCTTAGGAGCAAGTCTCGGAAAATATGCGTTTTTTATCATGGCCCGCCAAACTATAAACAAGAAATAGTAAGTTAACGTAAATAGAATTAATTTTTAATATTATGTTCGGTTTATTCCATGTAGTGAAACTGGAAATCTTACTAAGTCCTTTCGCATCACGTTGATATGGATCCAATTGATCGAGTATGTTATTGTCCATGTTAGCTAAGTTCCGCATCCCGGCAACCAATAAATTTTTGTTGCAATCCGGCATGGATGAATCCGCACAATACTTGGCTACTTGCATGCTGAATACTCTTAACAAGTAACTCGCCTGAAATTAAACATTGTATAGGTTATCTTTAAAAAGAAATTTAAATAATCTCTTTCAATATTATATATATATTCGATGCAATATATATCGTTACTGACCAAATAAATATTATGTGACAAGAAGTAATTCTTCAGTAATGACTGCAAATATTTCGTTCAATTATATTTAAATATTATTTCCCGCCGAGTAACATCCTTAAATCCGATCTTTAAAATTCTCCCTTTCATTTCTAAGATATTATTATTAAAATATGGTTCAAATATAAAGCACTATGCATAATATAATATATACAATGAACAAATTCAAATATTGTATTATTAAAATATATAAGTCTTTAAGAATATATCTTTGCAACATCGATTTTCAATATTCTATTCTTTAGTGCCAATAAAACCCTTTTTTCCTCCTTTTATTTCACTACATTATCAATCAGAATACAATTCTGCGAGCTAATTTGCTTGGGTACTATCTACAGCATCATTTATGTCAAATCAAATATCAAATGAAACTATGAAGATCAATATATGAGCTGTTTATTTGCCAAAAAACAAATTATATAATATAAACATCAATCAAGTGCTTTAGTACTAAAATTTCAGGAAAGGGAGTTAATAACTTTGACCTGTGAATAGCTCATACATATCGTATACAGAAGATGGATACATTTTTCTCTGAGTAAATCATCATGACGATCATCGCGAAAGCTATTTTCCATTCCGTCGGAGCAAATGCATTCTACACGCGTCCGGTGAAACTCGGCAATGTGTAACATACAGGATATCGAACACTACAGTTATAACAAACAAATATATATGCGTGTCGCAGCCTGTACCGTACATCACGTATCGGGCTTTGATTGCGATACACACGTTTTTTTATTTTTCGTCACGAGAAATTCTGTCTGCCACGTGAAACATGCCCCCGTTCGTGGTGCGTCTACGTAAAGCACAATGATCGATGTCCACATACTTTTAGCTCTATCTATGGCTCAACGATTACGCGAATATTCAACCTTAGAATTTCTAATGACATTTCTGTAACGTCTTTTGGACAACAACAAAATATTTCGAAATTTAATAATAATGACAATCGATAAGTGTTGCCAATCAAACAGTGTTGGCAAGCTCACTTGCGTAACGATACAATTTCTTTCGTAGACATTTTTTGTAGTAATATTTTTGATGAATCAATCTTTTATAATTTTTGTCATTCATTATTTGTACAATTATATTGGGCGAATTATTTTATTTTTGGAACGTTATTTCTATATTTCAGAATTCGTATGTCTAGATTTTGAAATATTTAATTCTATGATTTGGAATACTTATTTCTGTTTCTTTTTTTTCATTTTTATTTTTATTTCATATATTCATATAAAGATAAATTCTGAAAATGAGAAATTTGTCTTAAAATAAAGTAATAATTTTTAACAATAATTACTTTCTCAATGAAATGTTTAAAAATATACTAATTTTGTGTTTGAGTTTATTTATTCATGCACATAGAAAAATGATACTTATAAAGAAGAAAATATTTTTATGTACGATATAGAACGTGATAAGTTTCAATCTCGACAAGTTGTGCTCGTTCGTACATCCATGTATTCCGATGCTGACCTACATAAATTTGCTGCGTGATCGATGGTGGATCATTGTGTTATTTTTTAAAAGATCTCGAAAATAAGAGAGTCTAAATGGACAGAGAATCGTTCGATAAAAAATTCCCGTGAACAGAAAATGAATACAGATGGTAATCTTTCTATATAAACATAAAGATTAGCAAATTTTCAGATTTTAAAAATGTTACATATATTGAAATATCTTAAGTTACAAGTATGAGTTACAAGTTCAATCTCTCCATAGATAGAGAGCACGTACTTGAACTTCAACTTACGTACAATCAGTTTTACCAACATATATTACGAACATATTACAGATATTGCGCATAAGGCTATTTTCACGCCTTTTTCTTTTACCAAGATTATCGCGTGTTTGGATGATTAAAGCTTTATTAAATTATTATATTAAATTACTCTAATAGGAAATTTAATATTAGTTAATATTGTTAAGTATTTCTTAAAATAAGAAATACTTAATTTGTATATACATATATGTATATATATAAAATGTATAATAATTTTTATACCGAGTTTAATGAACTGTATATATATATATATTAGGATGTGCAATGCGAGAATGTTGAAGAATAATGTAACATATTTTTCTTGCTCTCTTGCTACCGTATTTGATTACCACATTCTTTCTTCACTGATAAACAGTAACCCGTTTAGCGACTGTAAGAAATATAGAAATGTATTCAGAATAATGAATTATCGTACTTATATGCTACTTGAAGATTCAAATAATCTTAAGATTAATTAAAAAGAATAAGTAAAAATAAAAAAAACATATTAACGAATAATCATGATTGACTAATTTTGCTTCTACATATTTGACATCCATAAACGGTATTGTTATGAGATTAACAATCTCCATCAGTCTTATGAATTAAAAATTCTAACTTTTATAATTAACGTTGTATTGTAAAAAGATTATTGAAAAAAATTAATGAATTAAATTTTTCCAAATATTCTATGGCTATTGTTGACAGCAAAGCTACTATCAACAGATGGCAAAATCATTGATCGCAAACTGTTGCGTTTGAGACCGTTTCTATGAAAAAAAAGAAGTATTACGAGAAGAAGGGCACAATGTCATGAGAAAAGTCAACGTCCGATGCGCACTCACGCAATTACACTCGACCGGTCTGCACAAGTGCACGAGCAGAGCATTTTCAGCGAATGCACTCGATCGTGTTCGGTGAAAGTCTGCTGTTGTTGATATCATCCACAAACTACTGTGGTGCGAAGTTTATTTTATGTAAAAGAAAAAACTTAATTTTCCTACAAAATACATCAGTCATATATTTTTTAAGATTCAAGTGAAATAGAAATAAACAATAAGTTTATCCATGAAAGATTAAATAATGCAAATCCAAGTTCCATATATATAAGTAGTGTTTGTCCCAATAAATGATCATTAAAATAACAATTAAAAATCAAATTTTATTCAAATATAATTTTTTTGAGAAAGATTTACTCTATAACGTCTTCAATTTAGAAATGAAAATAATCCTTACTTTCTCACCCCTGGAGAGGAATTCCCACATGGGAATCGCAGAAGCAGTGACACTCAAGGTATAGCATCCCAGAACAAAGGTGAACAGCATAGCAGTTCTAAGAATCTTCATATTTGCTATTTCACTTATCTTTAGTAGCTTTCACGAACACACTTTTTATACGTATTGTTAATCTAGGGAATTCGATCTATCACAGATATACTACCAACGAAAACACTTGTTTTATGATTCAGAATATATATACAAATGATATGATAACGAGTCTAAAAATTATTTACTAACTAACCAAATATTAGTAGTAATATTGGATAAAATTCACGTGGACTCGAATGGACGCAAATGATGAAACGACTTTATCACGTTCAATGGTCTTTGCAAACTGGCTGAATTTCCTTCAAACCCCGGTTATATGTATGTTGTGTATGCCAGTGACGTCCATGAAACACCAGGTCCCCCACTCCTACTTTCAGGAACAGAGTCCACTGCTTATTCCATAATGTTTACTTCTTTCCAGGATGTCACCTAATTAATAGATACTTCTGTGTAGCAAAAAATATATTCATTACTTTTATGTTCTCTGAATCAAAATCTTTAATTCATATTTTTTAAGATTCATTGGATTATATATGTAATACAATATCAAAAATACAATGCCTACAAAAGGTATTTGCACACTGTTGTATTTTTTACAGCATTTACATAATAATTAATTAGGTTCAAGTATATTAAATTTTATATTATGTAATAGTAATTTCATATAACTACAAAAATTTAATATTTTAAAAATGAGGTGACAATCCTGATAGAAAAAGAGGTTTCATTGTATATCAACTTTTTTGTTTATTTGGAACATTAAATTATGAGAGTTTTACAATAGAATTAAAAATTGTAGACACAGAGAAAATCAATTGAAAACGAGTTTAAATGTAAGAGGAAGTCCGTGGTGCTCACTGTCATGAAAGGATCCAATCTTGCTTATCAGGTTCCTCCAGCTACTTTAACAATAAGCCCTTAGAATCACATTCTTCAAGATCCTAACTCTACTCACCAAAAATTACTATTATTGAATTTCCACATATAAAAGAATGAAAGTACAATACAAATATTAAAAGATAAATATTGTTCAAAATGAAATATAATTGTAAATATGTGATTTTCTGTATCGCATTCATGGTGTGTTTTTCAAAATATTTACTATGATTTATTTCAGTGTGAATACATATACGTATATGGTTTATTTTCGTATAAAAGTTTATGACTGCTTAAAGATGTACGTGACATAGGTCAATAATCGAACTATAAATTAATATTCGCCTAGAAATGTTTCCAGTCACTCACATCGCAATTTTTTGGAATTTCCACACAAAAAGAAGTGTAATTCAAATAAAATGATTTTTCATTTACATCATAGAAATATATTCTATTACTAGAGGGCAATAATATAGAACAATAACATTTCAGCTTATGACGTTCCGTCACTTAATTAACAATTTGCGAATTTGGAAGTACAAATTGATTTTCTATGTAGGACAGATGATGTATGAAATATTAAAAATGATTCTACTATTTGTATCTACTCGAGCACGTTGGGAAGACACGTGGATGGAATATTAAGAGTACCAATTATAACCTTTTAATAGCAATAAGAAAGATATATGAGTTTTTGATACTTTTTAGCTATATTTTCTTACAGGTATAGTATATATTAGTATGCTTTTTATAGTAATATTTAGATTGCGAATATACATGCATTTATAAGATCTTTAAAAGTATAAAAATGTACAAAATGCACATAATATCTAAAAACATAAGAAATATTTAAAATGAAGTACATAGTTGTTACATTTATCCCTGAATGGGTAACTTATGTTAATAAAGATGTATATAAAAGTGTATAAAAATCCATAATCTAGTATATTGTTCAAGTCTGTACAATTACGCTATTAATGCTGAAAATGATTCCTATAAGCTTTCATTTAAGATGATGAGAAATTTAGATATCTTTATGAAAACTTCAAAAGAAAAATTGGCGATGAATCTTTTTTATGATAATAGCGAATGTGAGAATTGAAATATGTACCACAAACATACTTTCACGCACATATTGTCGATGCAAGCGTACATTGACGAATAAGGGGCCCTGTACGTATTTTGTATTATTCGTGCAGCTAAATACAGACAATGCGAATAGTCGTCTGTTTAAGTCAATTACTATAACCAGCGTCATTCCAGGTAATCTCGACTATCTCGTAGGTTTGCTGCACATTTAACAGTCAGCATGCAGTCATCCAACTATTATGTCATTCGGAACCTATAAGAATAGATCTACAACAGTGGTTCTCAAATTATTCTTTATGAATTTGGGAGATGAAAATTATAACACAAATCAGTCCACTATTAATTTTTATAAAACGACATTCTGCATTTATTATTATAAAAATTTATATTTTTACAACTCATGAAAACTCGTCGTAACAGTAAATAAAATTATAACATAATTTAATTAAGTACAAAACTAAAGATATAATACGTTTAAAAATTAACATATATATAGGATTGTGTGAATTCAAATTCTCAAAATCTTAATCTTAATTTATATTACCATGATTTTGAGTTTGTCAATTTTATTAAGAATCGATTTCGATCATTTTCCTATATATCGAAAAACATAACCTATAATATAGATGATACTCTAAAGTTTAACAACCAAATTTTCTAATTATACTCCATGACTATGATTAATAAAAGAATATTATATAAACACAAAATATTGAATTTATTATTCTATGAAGCTCATTCTTGTTTTATTTAATAAATTTTGTTTTATTTAATAAAATTATGCACGTACAAAAGTTCTTATGCACGTTCAAAAGGTTTATTCTTTATGGTTGAAAATCACTGCTGTACAATTTCATGAATGTAATTGTAATATATTTTCGATCGATAAATCAGCGTAAAAACAATTGATTGTGAAAAACAATTTACTTGAAAATGAATGACCTTAGAAAAATCGTATATGGAGATTCGTTGACTGAATGAGTCATTCTACTTTCCAAATCTATTGATTGTGGCATTCATGACATATGATCCAACATGATTGCACGTGCACAATTTGTCTATGATTTTCGTCCATGAAAATCTCATGAACCTAAGAAACTTCCTTACTACGTTATATAGAGTAAGGGAGTAAAAGAAGTCCATGATAAATTCTGATTAATTTTTAATCGATCAACTGTATTCTTATCAATTACGGTCTCCTAAGGTTATGTTTCTCTTAGCTATATGAAAAATGCATTAAGATGCTAAAAACGAAAGTCTAATGAAGGTAAATCTAGAACATGCACGTTGCATGATGATGAGAAGGTAAGATAAGATAAGAGAATTATAAAATAAGTTACAAAGTTGTTTTACTCAACATAACTAATATACATATATTCTTTATTTTTGTTTGCCTTTCAACTTTGCAGTAATCTCCTACTCCACATAATCAACATGTTTTGCTTATTACTATTTTACGTTAGCAAGAAAATTCATTAATTAAGTTATTATAATGTAACATTTGTAATTAAAAGGTGGTGTGATTAAAACATTTTGAGCATTACTATGTAAAAAGTAGTTAATTTATATTCATTATTTGATTTATTTAAACTTATGAAACTTACATTACTATGTAAAAAGCAGTTAATTTATATTCATTGTTTGATTTATTTAAACTTATGAAACTTCATACTCGTTCATATAAATGTGTGTTTTAGTATTTTTAATATGTAAATATATGTATAGTATGTTAGATAAAAATGTTGCCCCTCCAACAATTTAACTTTTTCACAAAACTGAGCAATGAAGCTTGACAACCGTTTTTCTTGGTTCGCGAACTATGAATTACTTGTAGTTGTTACAAGTGCATCTCGCTTTTATTTCCCATTTAGATGTTAAATTGATCGAATAAAAATGTATACTTCACTTGTTTTGTTATAGAAAAGAAGAAAACAGTGAATCCGCTTTGTACAATTAATATTTTATCTGCTATTCTAAAACAATTTTGTAAATATTAATAAATAAATTAACACAAAAAATATCATTTTATTTTTATTGTTTGTTTTTATTATTTATTGTCAGTTGTGTCAAAATGGAATGTAGGACGATTGTCAATCGTGAAATGAATATCGTAATGCAAGATTATGGAAATCGCTTCCGCTTTTCATCACAACGATCGTCATCCGAGATAGCGAGGTGCAGAATTTGTTCCGGTTGACATAATAGTTACAGGATGTTTCACTCTTTTTAAAAATTTCTGGTGTGAATTTCAAGTATTTGTATTAATGTAAAATAAAATTACGGTTTTCCAAACCGAGGTAGATGAAACATAAAATACCTAAAAAATCACGTATTTAACAAATCATTTTTATATTAAAGTTATTTTAATATTATATTAAAGTATTAAATTGAATCCTTTAAATAATCTAAAATTGTATCTATAATAATTGTAGAATTATTAAATATTAAGAGATTATTTCAACCAGGATGCAAGGAAAAATTTCCCATTTTTTTAATCCTATAAAAAATATTCCATAAACAAAAAGAACTAATAAACATTGATATTTCGACTAACGTAGCCTCATGGGTTAATAATGTGGCGCCACGAAAATATTTGCCGCGTCTTACAAATGTATAAAAACAATATTAATTCATAAGAAAAAAAGATGAGTATGCAACGATTTAATGGCGCAGTATATCGAAATGAAGCCGGAGAGAGTTAAATGAGTTACGATTTGTTGCCGGTAACGGTGTCAGCGAGTTGAAATGATTATGCGTGAATTTTTTGGCGCGCTGAGTGATGCGAGAATGTGGCGCCTCTAAGGAATGCAGAATTACTACTACTACTACTATATATGGAACAATATTAGGATTGATTAATGAGTGTAGAAACCTTATAGCTGAAAATTCCTGAGGATTGCCACGTCTTTTCGATATGGCGATTTGTTAGAGAATGAGTTAAATTTATCATGCTAAGATCTGCAGGCTCATCATTGGGATACAATTACATTTTTTTATGAGAATTCCTTCTTCGGCCTCTAAAGGTTGTCGCAGATACCTGGCCAATAATTTATCTTGAAATAAAATTACTATTATATACACACAGAAATAATTTATCTATCGTCATTTCGTGTATGAGAAAAATCTAGTTCTCCTCAATTTGAATTGGATAATGTATTCTTTATTTACGAATAGTCTAACCTTTTTCATAATACAAAATACCTTATGCTAATGTGTAGATGCGTATGATAATCTGTTGAATAAAGTTAATTTAACTATTTGTAAATTAACTATGTACGTTATTTCTACGTCGTTTCGTGAAGGGTAATTTATTACTGGCTGATTATAATGAAATATCAATTTTAATCAACTATTATAACGAAATGTAGTGTATTGTGTATTGGTTTATAGCAATGAAGTTAAAGATTAAATTAGATAAAATAACGCATAAAATATATATAAATATCTTACGAAAATATTACCTTTCCAAGATAGAAAAAATGCATTAGAATAATAGACACTTTACAAAATTCCACTACATAAATCAGAGGTGCAAAAGAATTTCTATGATTAAGTAAGAAGAAAGATAGGTTATCAAAGGAATTTCTTGAAACCATCGACTAATTTTATAAAATTCTAGGACCCAGATGAAAGAAGAAATTATGACGTAAAAAGTCATAATTAAATTCTTGGAATTTCCTTTCATAATCACACTGTGTAAAAGTCAAAATTCAACAATGTAAATTGGCTGAAAAAAGATTGTAAATGAAACGAGTTAATGTAATGTTGATTTTTAGAGGAAAATCAACATCGATTAAGAACTTTATATGAAGCAAATTTTCTTACTCTGTCATCTTTATCTATATGAGATAATTAATTCTCCCATTGTATTAACTTTTAAATAGTATTGAATTATTTATGACTATAATAATTTAGATCACTACTCTATTGAATATTTAATTTTATTTTGTATTGTACATTTCTAACGATAGAGATTAGTAATTAAAATAGATTAAATTAAAAATTAAAAATTAAGTAATCTGATTCTAAATTGTCATGATCTCCATTGGCCCAATATCAATAATACCAATGAAGAGTTACTGATAGCGCGAAAATAAATGCCGGATCTACCTATCGAACGGTTTTGCATATGAGTGCAATAAATTTCACAAGTTTTGAATTCCAAAGACATATAACAGTACGTCTGGTCACGTGTACAAACCTACGCAAATCTTATTGACAGCGTTATTCCGAATTCAGGAAATTCCAAGTTTTCGTTTTAACCTGAGATTTTACTGACTGATGCCAAATAGCATTTTAGTCGAACGAGAGATACCGAATAAAAGTAATATAATAATTTTATTCACATTTTCAATTTCGAAAGGTGAAATGTACAAGATTGAGAGAATTTTTTGTTACGGAATTCGTATTTTGCAAATAATTGCATATGATGACTTATGTTTTTGATAACACACGTCTAAGTTCAGTGGTTTTTATTTTCGTCTTCCTGACATTAACGCAACCTTATTAATCTTGGCTATGTACATACATGCATTATACTACTTACTTGAATGTATCCGTAAAGCTATTTACAAGGACGTGTTGGTGCTGTTGCATTTTTTGTGAATAAATTACTATAAAAAGTTATTGATAAATTTTGAACAAATATTGTATCGTAACGCATTTCTCTTAATATTTAGTTTAAAAATTGTATTAGTTTAATAATTAAATTTAAAAGCTATGTTAGTTCAAAAATCAAACTAAAAAATTTTAAACATACTAGTCTATTAATTAAATAATTAGAAATTTAAAAACTATATTAGTTTAAAAATTATGTTAAAAGTTTAAATATTTTATATAGAATATTATTTTAAATTTAAAAATTAAAACTGGTCCAATACTTAAATTTAAAAATTTAAAAATTATATTAGAGTTTAGTTTAATAGTTAAATTTAAAAATTTATAGTTTAAAAATGATAGAAAGTTTACGTAAAAAAATGGAGAAAGACTCGTATTACATAATTTTGAAAAAATACGAAGTAAAATTTTTGACAGAGAATACAGAAGCCTATAATTGATTTGCATATTTTTTGAAGATTGGGGAATACATGGGTGATGTAAACGGTGAAACATCTTCGTGTGGGACATAATTTAAATGCAATTTAAAACTAGTTTAATGGAGTTTCGTATACGAATAAACTTCTTAATTTTCGAGGTATTCGTTCACTGACGTCAATACGAGGAATATTGAAAAGCAGTAAAAAGTTAAACTGGCGCCGTTTTGCCGGGCAACGAATCGTCTTTATAGACGTATAATTAGAGATTCAAATATCTGCTTTTAAAAGTATGTGAAAGAAGTTGCTTGTCACCATCTCTTCTTTTTGTCGGTATAGCGGAATACGAAAAGGGTCGCATACCTACACCTATTTTATTGAAATACTATAAATGCGGTTGTTTTTATACTGCGTCATTATTATTAAATTAATATTTATTACTATAAATTATCTTCATATGTCAGTGATGAATATTTCAAGATGAATCAAATAAATCGTACAAAAATTTATTGCAGATAATGAAATAAAGGCATTTTATACAAGGCAAATGAAAAAAGATACTTAATGGAAAATTTTTGGATAATACAAAATAATTTGCATTATTATATAAATATAAAGCAGTCAGAAATATATTTCTAAATATAAAAATATATTTGACAGTTTAATGTTACAATTTCAGCGATATTTGTACGCTTATAAATGATTTACATACTTAACTAACGTTAATAAACAATTCAATATCAACAAATTAAAAATCTATATAACTTTTATAGTAAAGTAAACGTATAGAAATTTTCTTATATAATTAGAATCTGCATTCGCATTCCTATATTAACATTTATTATTACATATTAACATTTTAATAACACTAACACTTCTTCAACGACGGCCATAGGCATGATGTGATTGATGTGCTATAAAATACAAATATCACAGAACAGAATAAAAAACAAAGACATATAAAAATATAATCCTAGCAAGCTTACGTTTATAAAATTCAGAGAAGTTTACATTAGGTAAGAGAGAATGAACTTTGTTTAAAACTGTAGCTTTTGATGCTAATTTAGCATTTGCATTCCATATCTGGAAAGAAGGGAGGAAAATTTTGTAGCATAGTGTTGTAGCATATGACTTTAGTTCAACTAGTTTTTACTTTGTCTAAGTCATTACTTGGACAAGATCTTCTCTCTCCCTAATAGATACAGTTACTCCACAAACTTCATCACCTTCTGCAACGCAATCAGTAAATTGTTCTCCAATAGCTGCAAGCACTATTTCTTTCCATATTTTTTCCTGAAATTATTGTTATTAATATACATGTGTTAAATAACAATGACAATTCGAATACCTACAGTATCAGATTTATGGCACTTTAATCTCCATGTTCCACCATTTTGATTGACTGGTTCCTCCCATAATGGATATCTTTCATCTCTCATTAAATGGTAACTATATCTGACCTATTGTAGAAACAATTTATTCATGTTTATATCAATATTAACCAACATATTATAAAATATACTTACTTGTACAGCACTAGCATTTGGTATATTGTTGAAAACAGCCCAAAAACTTTGCACAGTGTTCACAGTATAAATCTTCGTTAAATTTTCTTTATATTCTTCGACAGTTGTGCCAGAAATAGCTCTGTCAATTTTACCAACTCTTTAGAACTTTCTATATACACTATGAGCAAACAATGATTCAATTTTTTCAGGATTATGTTTTATTACATTTCTTTTTGTAATATAACAAAAGACCAAAGAAAATATTATTTAAAATATACATACAATAAAGGAAGATATATAAGGAAATTATTCATTTAAATATATCATATTGTACATTACATACACTTTATACAATACAAACAATTCCATCTTCCTAACCAAATATCTATAAAACAACAAAAACTGTTTCCTGAATTAATATAATAAAACACTAACATGAGATACAATTATTGTTGAATATATATTAAATCATATTAAACTGCAGTTTTATCATAAAAAGCCTATATAGATTGACGTATAGTGATATAGGTTATAAATAAAGATGAAACGATACTAATACCACCTAATACTGTTTCACATCGTTACATTGTTTTCTTGTACGTCTAACTAGTTTTTTCATCATCTATAATAATTTTACGATATTAAAAAAAGTAAACATTACTCCGATATATTTTCTTAATGTCTCATAAAAATGAAACAAAAAAGAAATTATATACGCACTGCAATAATATACTCTACATTGGATCAGTAAATTTACAAAATTGTAAGTAATTTAGTCTTCTTACTTGTCCAACCAAAATGTCCAAGACGATTGCAAGGGTATTCCCGACGTTTTATGTTTCTCGATCGTTTTCACCGTTTCATCCGACAATACCGATGTTTCCGACAGGTCGGTCGAAGTATTGTCTTTCGTTTCGTACTCTACCGCGGCCATGTTCGAAATAATGATGCGCATACATAAGTATAGGTTGCGTTGTAACGTCAAAAATCATGTGACCGAACGAGAATGATAACAAAAACAAACGATTTTGTTGTTTGAAAAATGTTCAGCGATATAGATAATCCATCTTTAAGAGCAAATGTATGTAACGTGAATTGTATAGTTTAGGGAACTTATCAAGTAGCTTTGCGAATTTATCAACAGTTTCGAAAATTAGCAATAGTACAGATGTGGATACAAACAGATATTAATGACATATTATTATGAGTTAACAGTAGAATTGTTTTCAATTAGTGGTTTACATGTTTTATATTAACGGTATATATTTTTTTCGATCCGCACTGTACAAAGGCTCAATTTTATTTCAGTTCGCTTCCAAGTTTAATGCTCCTTAAATACAAGGTGACATACCCTTGGCAAGGTTGTCCGATAATCAACGGTCTTTGCCGATGTTATAAAAAATGATTTTTCCATTATAACGCAATCAAATTTAATAATTTTCCAATTTTCATTGTAAATTTATGCCTGCAACAATTTATTATAATCATCGTTGTTATAATTTTCTATTTTTTATAAGCTAAAACAAAATTTACATTTCTGTGGTATTAGATTGTAACTTATAGCGGTAGAATTCCATTTATTTGAATTTACCGTGGGACAAATACTTATGTCCTCACTACTTACGATTTCTCATCCACATAATAGTATTTCATGCCCAGATAAATCAATTCAATGGCCAGAAGTTTATTTAATCGAGCATTAATTAAAATTTTGTTTAAATAAACAGAGTGCATTCAAAAGGACTAATTACACTCGCGCCATGTTATAAATTGTAGGGGGCGTAATAAAAACTCTGATTAATCGATATTACAGAGCATGCAGGATATTCTGTTAAATGCCAAATCCATTTTTATCGATATCAAGAATCGAATCACTCAAGTTGAATATAATTTTTACATATATTCGCCATAGCAAATCGCAGATATAATGTGAAATTCACAATCGTGGTGAGATCTATCTTACAGTGAGTTATCTAATTAATGACTTTAGAGTATAACATAGCATGGTATATCAGATTTCTGCTATGTCTTGCCTGCAATCTTAAAGGTAGAGAAATTATGTCACTGAATTATATAGTGCTGCTGTAGACGGATATATTAGGAAATAAATTGAAACTTTTCTTTAATACCGAATTTAAATAATTCATAATCTTTCACATCAAAAACTATCACTTATCATTATTATCATATATCCAATATTAGTTTCCCACCTTTTATAAATATTCAATTGTTCTTTTTAATTTTAATTTATGTACATACCTATACAATTTAGTTAATTTTTCCAGAATTGTAAATATTTATTTACAATATATAATAATGGATAATTACGAATTTTTTCTTTAGTTTATATACGTTAGTCTAATTAATGTATATTGCTTTACTGTTAAAAATATAATTTTACGAGTAATTATATTTATTAGCAACAATTACAAATTTTTGCCAATTTATTCACCTGTCAGAATGGTTTGAATGGTCTTTCTAGTGTTAATATTTAACATGTACAATTTTATAGTATATAATATAAAAAGATTATAAATAAAATTAACATATATATATATTTTTTTTTTCATAGAAAAGTTATAAAACTGCGGCTCGTATAGAATTATGGGGGTACATTGCGGATTTTTATGCATTTATAGGAAATTTGATAGGACATAAATATAAACGCATATAATATACAAAAATATGTAAAATATCCAAAATAAAGTATTTACTACAATATTTGGTAGATTAAACAAATTTCTATTTAAATTCCATTTCTTTAATTATGTTCATAAAAATATAAAAATGCATAAAAGTTGTGGTCTAATTATAAGACATTCAAATAACATGCGCCAATCGACGATTTGTAAGTCGTGCGGTGCTGTACGCTTGCGTGCAGAAGGGACAGAGAAAGAAATAAATTGAGAGAGCACGTCGTAACATAACGGCAACGACATAGTCAGTCTTCTGCGAACGTTCGGGTGTTTTGGTTGTTTTGTTTGTTCATTGTCAGCCAAATTTCATGTTATTCGTTCTCAACATACATCACACATAGTTCATCCCAAAATTAATTTTATATTTCAATCCTACGCTTCGACGATTCCTATAACAATACGGTAAGATTAATTAATAATCAATCTTAACAATATAAATGTGTCAACATTCATTTTTGGTTGTCGTTGCTTGTGACGAAATTGTGACTTAACATTATTTCTTTAATAAAATCTAAGCTGTGAAAATAGACTGATGTGCGCATGTGAATCTGTCATTCGTTTTAAAAGCGGATCGAAGTGTTAGGGATCTGTTTTCTCTTAGCTTTTACAATAACGTTTTCTCTTCCTCCTTAATATCTTTTCTTTCAGTTTTACTGTATGTATATATATCATGTTACTTATCTAGGAATATAGAGATGTAGTGTAATTATACCCAAATTTGATTGGTCGCGTTTTCACGCATGCGTTTATTATCTATTATGAAATTGTTTTATCACAAATTAATATAGATGTCTAATATTCTTTATCTTAGAAAAATATAATTATTTATGAATTTTATCAATTAGTAGAATTTATATTAGAAATTAGGAGAAGGATTTATACGAATCTATACGAAATATTTTATTATAAAGAATGTGACTAAAGAGTGTGACAGATTTGAAGACGTAAATATCTAACTTCATATTGAGAAAATGATTATTTGTGGGAACTAGGAAAACGATAATTTGATAAGAAATAATTTATATAATAAACAGTATGTAACACATACATACACTTTGCAATTGCTGTTGAGATGATAGTTAATCAAATGCTTGACAAAGCAATGAATTTGAATAAAGCTTATAATTAATATTGACTATCACTGTCTTGTGACAAGTATACACAATATATACATACTGTAACAAGTAATATATACAATTATGTATGTATTATTGTAAATTCTAAATAATCCCGAATAAAAATTAAAAACAATTTACTTCAGTTAATCGAAATGAGCGTCTAACATGGCTTCTCCTCATGTTATGTTACATCTCTATGTTTCCTACATTCCTAAGCATGTAATATAGTTGATAGATCTAAAATTCTTGATAGCTTGATAGCTTGAAACATTTCTGTAAAAATTCACTAGTAATCGAAATCAGGTTAAATTGTGTAGTATATGTACACTCATACTTCGAGTTGTATATTCATACAAGTAGGTGGTTTTATTTATAGGCTTGATCGATTAATGCAACGTTGGTAATTTTTGAAGTAAATGAGCTCGCTCTTATAGTGGTTATTGTCTAGAAGCGTGTTTATGAGACGATATTCAATAAAATGTGAATAGAATATACATGCATGGCGTCGAATATATATACATATATATGTATTCCATTAATCTTCGCAATTGAAAATCTTGAATAGTGATTGACATACAGTAGGATGCAAAAATAAGTGGACGAAGGAAATAGGAATCGATAAAGTTCTGTTAAATACCGCTTATTTATACAAAATGTAAAGGTTAATTTCAATTATTTATTAAATAATCTATGTAATATAACGGTATACATAAAACTTAAAGATGTAATGTTAGTATTGGTTAGATTAAACTTCACTGATATCTAAGTATACACATATATACTTACTTCCATTACTTGTTTAGTTATTTTTGTTTCCGACAGTATATATATTGTAAGTATATTCTTGTAGAAACGTAGTGCAGAGGCTCATATTTGTATGTGTAAACACTGATAGGTAAAGTATATATACTAAAAAGACAGTTACGAGTGCACCTTGGCAGTTTCTACGACCGCGTTTCACCAATTACGTGATAAACCGTGGCAAAGTCACGGTTTTCAGGTCTAGACCTGTTAGTATCGATTTTATTGAATCGTTAAGACAAAAGTGAACTATTCAAAAACCATACTAATGAGCTCTTCTTTGTACATTATATGATTGCATTTAACAACAATATTATTCTAACGACATTAAAAATATTATTAATGACAAAATATTTTTTCATAAAATAATTATAAATTAGGATCAAGAGAATTAAGTTATGAAATATAATTTTAAATTGAAATTTTGTGACAAATATATCTTACTCTAATATATCTTACTATATTCAATTATTTGAATTATGATTTTTGTATTTAGCTTGTATTGTTGGCACTATTGGTTGTACCAACATATACCAACATATGAAATTTTTAATAATCGATATTTTTCTTCATAAGATATCTTTATTTACTTTTCCTACTAATGCAATAAAAATCTTTATCCGAGTTCAACTCTTATTAAATTCAATATTGATCTTGGACGTGACCTGAGTTAATCATCGTAATAATCATGTATGGAATATATATTTACATTATATATAGTATACATGTAGTAGTATACGTGTAGTATATATTATATAGTAGTATACATAGAGTATATTATAAAGTATAGTATAGTAGTAGTATACATAGAGTATACATTATGTACTGTATACTTAAAGCCTTCTTTGCATTTGACATAGGTATTTCTCTTGTCTTGTCTTGTTCTTCGTTACCATGATTATTGCTGATTTTATGAACAATGACAGTGTGTATATATACACATATTATATATCATCGTCTGATACAATTACAATATAACCATCTGATACAATTTATAATTAATGAAAAATGATGGAAACAATTAACTTAGAATAATCAAGCTGAGCTTTCAGAAATAGAAATAGATTTGAAATATCACTATAGTTTCCTCTGAAACGGACATGAAATAATTTTAAAGAAAGTAATACGAAAAACGCACATATGTATACAGTGGCTATAAAGTGTGCATATTCTTATTTTCCAAAAAAGCTTTTTTCTATTTTGTACTACATTTAATTCCCAAAATATCAAATTTTTGTAAGTATTACTAAATGATACAGAGTTGGATCTAATTAGATAGTACATAAATATAATAAATGCAGTGGTGCAGAAATACTTTTGTAGCTACTTTATATACTATAATAATGTACAGTGTGAAAATGACGTTACAAAATGCCGTGAAACTATCCTTACGAAATTTAAGTTACCTAATATATAAATTTTTAAGATTGGTTAATACAATTTTTCTTTTCCCCAAATGTGAAATTCGAAACGTTTCATTTTAATTTTTATTATTGAAACCATGACCATATTATTTTTGTGCGATTGAAATAAAGAAATCAGAAAAATCGTGAAAATTTTCTTGCGCCACGGTGCATGAGACGCGCATGCGCATATCATATATATATGTCGGATCTTCATGAAAATTAAATTTTTCGCCACTTATGAAATTTTATGTCAAACGGTCAAATGTGTGTCCATCGCGAATTATATACATGAAAACATAAATCTTTATAAGGAAAGTTCATTACTATTTGATAAGTTAGTCGAAATGAAGTCCTACAAATTCTACGAATCTAAGGTATCCTAATTGTCTTTCCAGAAATAATAAAGTACAATGTAGATAATAAATAGATTCATATTGAGGCAAAATATTTTGAAATTTCAGATATAAATTTTTCAAATTTTTAGTTTTCAAACATCTTTATTCCGAAATTATATTTTAAACTATATAGTGATCAGTTGTTTATTATAATCTTTCTGCTTGTTAATTCTAGGTTACCTACTGAATCTCATAACTCCTATGAAAAATGGTTCATTGCCCTTCCGGTGTCGTATTATTGATAGTTGATTAGGAATGAAAGGATAACATTTAACACGTTCCGTTCCGCATGGAGCGTATCCTCCCCATGCTGAACTTTCCATTTAAGCCATTTGGAATTTGGTAGAGCAAATGTTCAACCATGTGTTTGTTAAAACAATTCCTTAAAAATTAAGTTTGTTGCTTTGATGTCTAATACATTTTAGACAATACACTTTTTTCTTGATAATTATGTTGTTTGCACTACTAAAAAAATTGTGTGGCATAAGCAAAGCTATTATTCGTAATAACGTGTAGTATATATGCCCAACGTCTGAACGGAAAATAACCAAAGATCGGTCTGGCAAGTAACGTGTTAATGAGATCCGAATCTTAGAAGGTCGAATTTAATTACAAATCTACGATATCTTAATGAATATACATATAAATTACGTTTGAGCTGTCGAAAACTATAGGTATTTTATTTAATATCTTTTAATCTTGTAAATTTAGAGATTTATGTGTCTATATGAATTCTAATTACACTTCCAAAAGTGACTACTTAAACGTGAATAATTTCCTCCTCAAATATACCATTCATTTAAGGACACCATTTATAATGCACTGATAATGTGTATGGAATTGTAATAATTAATAAAATTGCTTTAAAAATCGCTCAATAACCATTTTAATGCATAAAACAATTGTTGTGGTGTAATTCGCAACGTTTGTTGCGAAAAAATGTGACTAAAAAATTCAAGATAATCTTAAAATTTCGAAATATACGAGTGATAGGAAAGATCATTGTGTCGTTAAATCATCAAATTTCCATGAGAAATATGTACCCAGATTATCTTTGTTGTTTACCAACATAACTGTTTTTTATCGCTCATACGTATAACGTAATATTTAACGATAACAGGAAGATATGTTTTGTTATTGAAATATTAACTAAAAGTGGGTGTCTAGCAGCTTTTGTAGCACATTCTAGTATAGCGTTTTTTAACCTTTTTTGAATCAGGACTCCTTCTATAATATTCACCTGATCTGGAATTCTCATAGGTTAGGAATGTGTATTCTATTACATTGCATATAGTAATAGTTTTACTGCATCCTGTTTCGCTATTTAATATTATTTATCTTATAGCAATAGTTAATAGCATATAGTAATAGTTTTACTGCATCCTATTTCACTATTTAATATTAGTTATCTTGGCAACATATATTACCACAAACATTTCATAAAATCGTAAAATACTCGTCAAGGTATCATACTACCTAGGTTATGTTTACATGGTGGTGACAGACCTGGCACTGTTGCCATATCTACTCTTATTATGGCGCGTACCGTGTGTATTTAAAGTAGACTATGACGAGGTTAGGGTTGTAACACAAGGCTGTGATCCAATGTGTGACAACACTGGAAGGATAGGAAAACGTAGGCGTACTTATACCCGAAGGTTGGGCTGTGTGAGATCGATGTGCACGGTTATATGTACATGGATTTTAAATATGCTTCTGACAATTTACGAACAACGCATAACGCACGAAAAATACCAGTCGCGAACGAAATAAAAATTCACGTGAAAGTTGATGCAATGCGGTACAACAAATTAAAATAAAGCTATGCTATTTTTGAAAAAAATAAAGCTAGGAGATTGTTATACGAGCCCCTTTCTTTGTTATTAATCTCTTAGTTTGATTTCATAATTAAGTACAAGATTAATGTTTAATTTTTTAAAAACAAATTACTTCCGTAAGTTCATTTATTACCAAATAAAAAAATATTAATAGCAAATTCCAAGGTAAATTTAACAAATAGCGTGTGCAACATCATCACTTTTTTCTACTTTTCAGTTTATAGAGTTAATCAAGTACCTTCTGTGAGGCTTATATGTATATTTTCTTAATCCTTTTTCGATTTTCCTATTCTTTTATTTCTGGAATCTAAAGAACGTGAATATTTCGTTCCTGGAATTAGCAAGTATGTAAATAAAACTTGTGATACTTATTTTCAATTATTTTGAACAATCATATGGCATTAACAATATGAAACTAAAATGAAACGAAGATTAAACTAAACTGAATGTTTGAAACGTGAACAATAAAGGAGACGAATAATATTAAAATAATAAAAATTCATAGGACAAAATAAGAAAAAACAAATACGAGTACAATACATACTTTTATTTATTAAATACTGTTTTTTGTTAAATAGAAGCACGACTGTCTATAATTGTAGCACATGTGTTTTTTTACGCTGACATAGTTGCCAACGTGACAACTATACTCCCACGTGAAACAGACTATCAAAATGGGGGAATCGGTTTGATAATTATAACATAAAAACACTATCAACTCGAGATTATTACTTTGCACTGCGAGATTCGTAGAATATAATAATAGGTAAATGACTCATGGTTTTTTTGTGAAAAACATATTATTGGAATTGTAATTTAAGTTCCAATGTGAAACTATAATACGTATATTTATTTTCTAATATATAAAGTAATAACCAAAAGCTCTCAGGCGTCTTAACATAATTTGTGTTAACTTTACAGTGAAATTTTGCACGATTTTATTTCTATAAAAAGTGTCTTTTTAGGTATACGAATATTTTTGCATTTCCTACGTTATATTTCTACTAATATATATTTTATTTTTTAATCTTTCTTTAATATATACTTTATTAATTCTATATTTCTAATATTTCTACGTTAACATGTATATTGAGTGGATTTATATAGAGTACGTGGCATTAGAAACTGTTGATTCGCTACTGCTGTAGATTAGAAATCAAAATAATAAATATTTTTTAAAATAATTTTCTAGATACGAGTCTATAATCTCATATAAAGTATGTTCAATATGTAACATGATCTGAAACTTTTGCAAGATTATATTATATTACTATCGATAAAAAGATTCCATGAACTTTCCTGTGAATTAACAAAAATATTGCCATCTCACAATGTTTAGAAATGTTTGCGTAACTTCGTATTGGTCTCGCTTCCGTACGCAAAGGAGGACGGGAGAAGAAAAGCGTAATAGCGCATGTCACATAACATTACGCAGACTAGGGAATATTAACGAAATCGCGCTCGATTATTCGATGTTGACGAAATCGCATATAGTAGGCGAATTAAAATAGCTTATTACCACTGAATTACATTAGAATAATTGAACATGGACTACCTATCGCGGGATCGATAACGTCTGAAGTAAATATTTCACATGGCCTGTTGCTTTCACGATTTCCAATTCAATGAAGAAACGCGTGAGTGATATATAGCTTGAAACTATAATGACTCTGCAAGAATTATTACTTATGACTATAACTGGTAAATAAACAAAAGTCAAAAATTCGATTTGTTCAAAGTGCGCTTTCGACTGGCTGTTTCATGTTTGACTCATTTCCAGGAGAAAAAATAGAATGTTATAAAAGATACGGGATATCAATATCTTTTATAGCTGTATGATTTCACTGTAATGCTATTCGGTTAGAATTGTCAATAAATTTTACTAGAAGCAAGTTCGTCGATCATAAGGCGTCATTCATCTTCTTTTTGACATACAGCGACCTTAATCTAAATCGTATTCTTGATAAGCAACTTCTTAACTTTAAGATTAAAAACTGATAACTAACATTCATTATGTCATGTTCAATATTATTAGTTCAGTATCAATTATTTTCATATAGATGTGATTACAAGCCACTTGAAATGGAAAGAAATTGTAATTACATTCGAATATATTAAAAATTTCACAAAAATATAAAAATTAAAGCACATTAGAAAAAGAAAAATATTACGTAAATATTAAAAAGTCTTAGAGAATGATGTTTTCTCTAATTTACTAGCATATATACAGATATCTCTTTTATCTACATATATTAAGAAACATTGAATACTAATAGGTTGATATCTTTCTCCTTTATAATTACATTCCTAATGTTCTTGTAACCAACTCATAGATACTAATTTGTATACCAAGAAAAAAAATAATAAATGTTAATAAAAAGAAGAATCCTGTTAAATTCTAGTACTTACGTAATATAATATTTTCACTATCAATTAATTGATATGACATTACTCGTTACCGTGGTACGCGACGCCTCATTCTATTTGTCATTACCAATTTACCATACGTCGAATACAACCATGATATTAATTGCACTCTTTAAAGTGAAAACACGGGGCATTCAGGGGACAACGAAGAACGTTGTCGACGTCTCAAACATTTTACCGAGAACAACCGTGCACCGCTGTAAAACTTTCTAAAAATATGATGTGAAATAGGATTTGCTTTCTTCTCCGGAAACAGAGTGAAAGCGATTCTTCTTTTTAACTCTATTCATTTCTAGTCAGAGTTCAAACAAATAGAAAATGACAAGCTTTCTATGAAAAAAGTTCATGAAACAAAATGTAAGCGTATTGTAAGTTGTATTGTTTTTATAGTAAAGATTGTAATTTTAGTTCTAGTTTTTTTATTATTTACATGTTACAATCATAGCTTTTAAAGAACTTTGTTATTTTTATATTTGAAAACTAAATGAAAATTCCACAATAATTTTACTATTTGATTAAAAAACAGACTTGGCACCTATAATGGTATTTAAAAGTTTCAGGTTAGATATATTTCTCACCTTACATCTCAAAAGCTATATTGTAAAGAATCTTAACTAACATTATATAAATTTAAAACACCGTTTATTTGTCGTACTGTCTTTTTCTATTCGATATTAGTTAAAATTCTTTTAAATATCATTTTTTAGAATACAAAGAGAAAAATCCATCTTAAATTTATGTATAGTACTGTGTATGTATGTAAGTACATTTATTATTGATTTATAAATCCTCTTTTTTAGAAAGTTCCTCAACTTGTTCGATCAATGTCTAATAGTTTGATGAGAGAAATTCAATAGTGTAACATTAGAAACCATATAAGAAATTTATGTTTATTACGATAGTACGTGCAATAGAATGACGTTAGGACCATTATCACAACTAGTATATTTACCGGATAAGTTTTCGTAATTTTTGAAGGGGAGTTGCTAAGTTGATTGCAAAACCTCGACCAGAATGTTATTTTGCGCAAGTATCTGTTCACGGATGAGATAGATACTTTCCATCCTTCTCACGGAATATCGAAATCCTTGTAATTTTCAATCGTCTCTACTTCTTAAAACAATTGCATCAATCGAATGTGCGCATTAAAGCGGCCGTTCACCGGAATGACCTCGATTTAAGCTTCAATGCTGATTCTACGTATAGTTCAGTGATGTAGCGATTTCGAAGTTCCTATTATGCTTAATCTTTACTATCACAGCATTAAAGTATTATAACATATAGACCTGGGTTAAATGTTTGTTACTTTTATTCATATATAAAGAAAAGATTTTTGTGTGAGCAGATCATTAAAAAATGTTGGACTTTAACTTTTCAGTTAACTTTTCAGAATTATAAATGTTTCAACAAAGGCATAAAGCATAGCGAACGCTCGGTGATTAAGTGATTCATAGTCAGCACAATTTAATGATTATAGTCACACGTAGTAACATATATAGTGGACGTTTACTCTTGGACGTTTATAGTCAGGTACAGCATACAGTGAATATGATACATTCAACGGTAACACAGTTCAATATCAGTACATAGTTATAGTCACTTATAGTCAACAAATATAGTTGTTGTCACGCGTAATTTATAGCGAACGCTCAATATTGAACAACTGAAGTAGCTATAGTCATCCATAAAGAACAATGGACATTTAGCGATGAAGTGTTTGAGAGTACAGTTGTCGTTCAGTGACTATAACGAAGCATAGTATTCGTTAAACGCTTAACGCGGGATGTTTATACATTGCCAGGCACAGACAATATTCTATGTTAGATATTTATAGCTATGCATAGTATACTCATAACGCTCAACACTGAGAGATTATTGTCACGTATAATATTCGTTAAACGCTCAGCATTGAATAACTATAGTCACGATAAGATTCCTTGAACATTCACCATTGGATAATTATAGTCACATATAGTATACAATAAATATTCAACACTGAGTAATTATGGTCATGCAGAGTATGCAGTGAATGTCCATCCTTGGCCTTTTATAGACAGGACAATGAAAATATTTGAATCCATTTCCTTTCAAATAATTGTTTAATAAAACAAATAATTTTTTATTATTTCGAATGACAGAATACTATCTTTGTTAGGAGTGGATTGTAATCGTAAAGGAGGAGGGCACATTGAAAGATGGAGAAGTAATTTGTTTCGGCTGTATTCATTCAGGATACGATACGAGCAAGATAAGCGTGATACGAAGTTATAGATAAATGACCTCGGCTCCGGGTGCTTTTATATGTACATATGAATCAGAGAACTTGTAGTTCAAGATCATTATGCTTCTGTGATTAATCTGTTTTCCCCAGGATACATAACCGTGAAGTCTTCTATCAATTACAGGGTTATCAATAATTGATACATCCTTGACAAATCTCTTTAGCAATATCTTCAATACTATTCGTTAATTTGTTACTTGCTTATTATTCATTTCCTTTGTTCATTCTCTAACAATGTTTTTAATACTCCGATATCTTTTTTGCTCCACCTGTAGATGTATCTAACGGAATTCTGAAATTTTTATTGTCGTATCGTAACGAAGATCTTTTTTTTCCGAATGCTAAAATTTTCTAGTATTTGTTCATCGCGTGAAGATCGCTATAAAATTCATTTTTATTTCATTTTTGTTGTTGTGCACGTTTCTTATGACACATATTATGAATTCAAATTGTTCTGGACGGTTATGTTTGATATAAACTGATTGTACGGCAATTATTATATAAAAATATCATGAATCATAATTTATGAATCATAATTTATGAATCATACGTCGCTGTAAACAGAATACAAATCATATAAAGATATGTAACATATCTATTTATATATAAAGCATGGAAGACATGTAACATAAAAAATAAGTACAATTTGCGTCAAATTCTGCAGTCTGTTAATATTTCAATGAATTTGTAGAATCGTTCCCTTCTCCTCGATTTCAATAATTTTTTAATATGTTATAGAAATCAAGGTTTGAACAATTTTTTTCTATACGTGTAATTGTCGGTCTCATTTAGTTTTCGAGATATTTGCAAAAAATTGTAGGTGTTTTATATATATACACACATATATACATACACATATATATTATATATATATACATTATATATATATATACATATTACATATATATTATATTAACATATACATTATATATATACATACACATATATATATACATACACACTATTACAGTGTGTGTGTATATATATACTGTATATAATCAGTTCTATATATATATGTATATATAACATATATATAACAGTATATATATACTGTATATAATCAGTTTCAATAAATTAGACTTATATTATATAATAAGATATATATATATTTTTTATTTATATAATTTTATATACAGCGAAGAACTCCTAAAAGCTTATTGGTTTTTATATTAATCATATGATCATTTAATATAACTTATTCTTTTAACTCTCTTTTGTTGCTAGGTTATATAATGTTAAATGATTTGATCATTAACACTTTACATTAGATTATTTGAAGTTACAATTTCTTAATTTTAAAATATATAATTCTAAATAATTTCTACAATGATTATTCAATAATTTTCGAATATTGCAATTTATATATTCTCCTCAATGCAAATGATAATATTAATCGCTTAAAATACGTGTTCGGTTAAACAAACTGAGAGCAGTGTAGGATATCCGAGACGTGGTAACTTTTGCTATCTGTGAATTTTTAAGTTTCTTATCGCATGCTTTTCGTGTTTCGTGTTTCATGACTTCTTCGCTCAGGATTATCTTTCAGTCTTCGTTGCTTTTTAGTTACTCGCAATAAGGAATGTTTCGTTCGCAAAGAAATCAAAGACGCAAAATGTTAAGGCACCCATGTTAATCTGTTAAAAATAAAGTAATGAAATGATGTGTAAAAATTGCGCAAATGCAACATTATCAAACAAACTTATTATATATGTAAATATATTAACATTATTATTAAACCAATGATAAAGTAAGCTGTAAAATGTATGCAAGAAAAGAAGTTTTACAATTTGAGAAAAAAGTAATTTGTCATAGTACTATAAAATATTGCAATTTCTTCAAACTTCATAAAATTACTAAATCTAGATGAAAGAAGAAATAGTAAATACGAAACGAAGAAAACATGTTTAGTAAATTTTTGGAATTTCTTTTCGTGATCATAATGTGAATACGATAGAGTTAAATAATGTGAATTGACTATAAAAAAAATTATAAATTAAATGTCCTGAATAGATTAACAGAGTTGAGCTATGGATAGTCGATGAGGTTCAGGTTGCTGAATAAAAGTAACATTTCGCTGCGTCACTACAACGTCAACTCGTCCATTGTCAAGACAACATTAGCGGAAGTTATGTGGAAATAATTCATGAATTCTGATGCTATTCGTGTTACTTCTCGAACATTGTTTTATTTTTATATTTCATAAAAAATTCGAAAGAGGAGATTACTATGGTATAAAGGTGAAATTACTTATTGTTTATTAAATTTTCAAAATTTTATTATAAGCTTTGTATTGTTTATATAAAATTGGAAATTGGGACAAGAACTGACACTTGACTTAACACTGATGTATAATACAAATCGTTAAAAACGAAAGAAAGAAGGAAAAAGGATGAAAGTATCAGCTTTTCAATAATTACAATACAACAAACCTTAACGCATAATCAGCGACGTTTGTCATTTATTCTTCTCGTTACTGGACAATCAATATACGTATTCTATTCGAGACATTTATCCGCAACTACAAGTAATAAATCATCGTAATCAGTTTCTCCCATTTTCTCTCTATCTCCTTGAATTTATAATCTGAAAAAATTGCAATTAATTCACTTATTAAATCCCGCTTTTCAGCCTTGATTTGTATTATAATAAACATATATTTTAATAAATATATTATAATAAAAATTATAATACAATTACTACACAAAGATATATATAATATATATCTTTAATAATAATAATAGTAATTGTTAAGATTTCATTAACCCTGTGACAATAAATTACGTTATATCTATAAAAATCATTTGGAAAATTAAAAATACAAGACCAACGGATGGTACAAAAAATATATATATATATATATATATATTATATTGTTATACTCATTTATAGATAAATCTACAAATAAACTTAAATTGTAGATTTGTATTAAGTATGTTGTCTTCGAAGGTTTCTTTTAACGTCTGAGTATCCGCACTCGTTTCAGCTGCTCACTCCCACCATAAGCACTTCTTTTGTGTGTAGGCTGGAGCGTGTATGGAAGATGAAACCGATAATGACGTGTCTCGATCGCGTATAATCTCACGAAAAAGCTTTATGTCGATGACTAGACTATTTCTGTAACTTCATGTTTTTATAAATAAAATTAATAAAATAGAATTTTGGATTAGATTATTTTATTCTTAGCGAGTATTATACTTTACATATTTTATATGAGAAGCATATGGCTAAAGCATAAGTTGTTTTTATCTTTTATAGAAGAACACAATTTCATATTTCCATAAATTAAAGAATAAAATTAAACAAATGGTATTTTAATGGAGATTTTTTTCATACTGTAAGTATCACACCAGGTACTATATTTCAGGTGTTCTATATATATTGCTGCACATTGTGTACGTTCTATACATTTTTTAAGTTTTCAATTTCCTATAAAACGAAGTTAAAATATTCATTTGTAAAAATAAAATTTTCGTCGAGCGAATAATCAAGAACATTTTTATGGTACTGTAGTTGGATTTTCCGTTGTATTGTGTCTAAGTTTCAACGTAATCTTAATCTTAAGTATCAACGTATCCGTTGAAGATATCTCAAGCGATTTGCATATGCATTTGATTTATTTACGCTGGTTCTATATTTTCTTCTAATGTCTTTTTTTACTTTTCTTAATGTTGAGCTTGCTAATCGTGGGGAAACCACGCAAAGATAAATATTTATTACCTTAACTATGATTGACAAGCATTTTATTGCAATTTGCTAAAAAACTTATTACATGTCAACATTGGAAATGTTAATAATCAATGTTATAAAGATTATTTCTATTATTAACTTTACCTTTACTATGTTTATATTTTATATTGTAGTTTTTATTACTATTTCTATTGTTTTATTACTTAACGAAAAAAGATGATATATATAGTTCGTTTTAGCAACATTAAGCGTGTTACAAGTTTATGGTTAGAATTTCAATTGCAAGGATACGTTGTGCACCTTACAAACATTTTCTCAACCTTCTTATGATTTCAAGTCTGCTTATTATACACATAGTATACATTTACATACGTATATACAAGTATTATGCCACCAATACCAGCGACCTCTAGTTTTACGATACTTTCATTACTACATCAGATGAAATCATATTAATTCCTTAAAGCTGAATCGGTGACGTACCTTCTATAACGTTACGTAACCTCAAAGTGTAATAATATTTTCAAGGTAATATAAGCAAATAAATTAAGTTGGGATAGAAAATTAAAATATTTGTATAGTCGTATATATTAATAATCAAAACTATCGACCTTTAGTATATATTTCTCCTAAAGAGTTCCAGTAAACAGTAAATCAAGATTAAAAAGATATGACAAAAATAATTATATGCATAGAAATACGAAGGTGCATATCTTTTTTATATTATTATAATAAATTAATATAGCCCAAAGGTTAAATTTTCATATTGGTTCTCTTACGTTTGTTTACGTTATTATGTACCTCTATATAGAAAATCTAAGTATACGAAAATGTGCAGAATGCACATAACGTAGAAAAATATCTAAACTAAACCATTCATTATTACATTTAATAGACAAAACAAATGTTTACTTAGATACTATGTAAAGAACGAAAGTGTTACAAAACTCTATTTACCGTATAAACCCTTTGTTATAGTACCAGGACTGCGACATATTCGACTAGAATGATACTTTTTAGTTGTTTTTTCACATAAACAAGGCGCAAAAAATTTTAATCAGCCTGCTGATGTATGACGTTCTTATGGATTTTACCGACTCTTTTTTTACAATTTAATATCCTTAACCTGTTTTATAGCGTACTCTGTAGTGGATTAAATTTTGATTATCCTTTATTTTCTGGAATTTTTATGGCATTGGCTGTGCCATAACTTTGCCGCTTACCGCTTACCGCTCAATATGAACATGATATTATGCAGATTTTTATAATTAATACTTAAGACCGCAGTTAACCAAATGTTTATAAAGTCGAATTTTCAAAATTGCTCATTGCCATGAAAAATGTCCTCACTTTCGGTTGTAGTATTCTAAAGTATCTCTCAGAGCACATATTCAGCATCAAAAATTTTGTAATCCGGATACTATACTTTATCAAAAATATGGATAATTTACAATGGATAATCACATGGATGGATAAACATCCGCAGTCTAATTATTATTGTCTGTATAATATAGTAACTATAAAAAATATTTGCACACTGTTGAATTTACTATATCATTTACATACTGATTAATAAGGTCAAAGTACATTATAATTGTCATATCGTTTGATAATACGTACTTTCGTATAACTACAACAATTTGATACTAAAATAAATTGTTTAAAAAATGTTACTCCGTTAGAAATCGGTAGTTGTAGTGATCAAAGAAAAAGATAAGGATTATGAATTATTAAATTTATTTGCATGTTTAGATTGGTTTTCCTATATCTGTTCACGTTATCATTTAAAAGAATGTCATTATAAGTATGATGCGAATGTATTAATTATACCTATGTATGTTTTACCTTATTGCAGAAGAGCACGTGGCTTAATAATGTGCGAATAGTAATCGGTTGGAAATCAAAACCATCGGGACTCGACCAATCGAAAGGGAGGGAAGAAGGACAGAATCATTGGTGCTGTGTTAGACATGCGATTACAGACGTGAATTGTGGTCAGAACGAACGCAGCGACACTCGTGGAAAGAAACCCCAAACGTAGTTTATCGAACGATGACCACTTCTGCCCACTGTTCTCCATCCCGATCGTCGTTAAGCTGCTGTCAGGTCGAACACAACAGCCGCGATGACGTACACGGAGTGACAGTTGCCGCGAAAGACAGTTATTTCGTAGAAGATAAATACTCTTTCCCCAGAAAGCCCGAGGTGGACCTCGCTTTTTATGACGTCCGATATAGAGTAAAAGAATGGACCTTTCGACAGTTAAGACCCAGTAAGTTCACGTTATTTTTTCTATTTTATTGTGAAAAACTTAGTAGATTAGATAAAATGTCTAATACGAATAGACGTGTTTTGAACATTTTAAAATTGATGTGAATTCTTACATATATAGAAAAATAATTAGATTTTGAAAGTATATATAAAGGGATCATTCAGTATTTTAGAGTTGTTTGACACTATTTGTTTCGTTTTATTATAAGAAACCTAATGCATAAGTTATGTATAGCCATGTATTCCGAGAAGCGAAACAATATTATTGTCAAATAAAAAAAAAATCATAAGATAAAGAGATTAATTGAAATAGATAATTTGATAGATTCAATGAGTTAACGTAATTTTTTCTATTTTATTATAAAAAATTTAATAGATTAGGAAACACTTTTATGGGTACACTACAGCCATTAATTACTTACTAAAATTATTATAATTTTACAAGATTTTCTAAATGTCTATGTCATTTTTTCTATGTTTATCGATATATGTAATTTATACAAAATTTAATGCGTCCTCAAATATTTTATTTTATCCCTGTTGAGAACCACTACCCTAAAGCATTATTTTTCCCGAAAGAATTCTCTCCGAAAGAATACAAAGCCATGGACGAAAGTAGGTTAGTTGAGGTACGTCAAACGCGCATAGATCTCAGCATCATGGTGATGCATGCTGCATGACTACCGAAACTCCTTGACCGGATGATTTTGTTACATTTCATTAAAATTATATCATACAAAGAGCTTCGTAATTCGAATATCGAAAGGAAATAAAATTCAGAATACGAAATATCTATATAAATCGAATCTCTTATCGTTTATTCAAGATCTAATGTTAGAATTCTAATATAATGTCTATTGTATTCAATCCGAATACAGTGATTTGTGTTGCCTTTCATATAAGGTGAGAATAAAAACTTCTATTTTCTTCTACTGTGATGGTAACTTTATTGCAACGATGTCTTAATGTTCAGAATCATCCTTTATGAATATGGTAATATTAATAGATCTCTTTTTTCCCATTTATGCTTTTCTTTACTTCGGAGCGACAATAGCAACATAGATGAATATCATATTGCAGTATAGTATTATATTTATAAGATGTTAAACATTAAGAAATGATGTACATAAGCTTCCTCCGTTGTTCTTATGTCTAGATTCACATCTTTTGAATATCGCCCAACTTTTTTAATACCTTGTATGGTAATTATAATAATGATATTTTAATCTCTTCATGAATAAATTCGCTTTCCGATAGAATTATTATACATATATTAAAGGCGATCATATTTGTTTCTGAAAATGCAACGTACAAAAACTTTTATTTTATCGGTTATTTTTGGAATAGTTCACCTCGTAGGTTAGTGCTTGATAATAGTTTATCCGATTGGATCGCGTTTCTCCGCTTTTTAGCGTAATAAATGTCGTCGTGACTCTGAGAGAAAGCGATGTTGAAGTGGTCCTGAGAGTAGCAAAGAAAGTTTTGAGCGGAGAAAGTTAATGTTGGGCATTTTGGAAACATTTCGCCATTATTAGATGTTGGCAGAAAACGTTATAATCGATCGAAAAGGAGATTCAGGTGGCAAGAGGTCGCCACCATAGACGTCAGTACATGTGTAGGAAATTATGATTGACTACAATAATTTTTAATTAATTACAATAAACGTGTAGTTGACGTTCTATGCTTATAAACAAACATTTTTTATTGTTAAATGGGCCAAGAGTATGTATTTAGACAAGAACAGTAAATATAAGAGTGCATATATGACATCAGCTAATTCTAATTTGTTTTATTAAAAGTCGATCCAGGCTTTTGACCGCAAACATTTATCTATGTTCCAGATTTTAACTAATTTGAATCTTAATCGATTTTGACTATTTTATTATTCTATTCGATTGTTCATCTTTAAAATTATTTCAATCCTTTTTTTAATGTTATATTTATATTTTTGTGTGTTATATTTTTCTAGTTTTACCATTTACTACACGTGTTATACAAATCATTTACTAGAATTGTTATTCATAAAAATTCAAAGGAATAAGGAAGACTCATAGCATGTATAGTTAAATATAACCATAAATTCGTTTTTATTGCACACTACTCGATGGCATGCGGGCATGTATATACGTACATACGTAATATATATAGTTTGCGACGCTTGGGATGATTTCTTGGATCGTCCATTGCTTGACAAAGGAAAAGATGCGTCATCACTGCTAGAGCAGAACAATTGACGGCTTGAAGTTGCAAATTTTTATCAAGTGATTTCTATGTGCGACTAATATTTGACCTTAATATTCAATCATTGAATCAGTTCTATATAGATTTGCATATTGAATTATTCCTACGTTGTATTGTCAGGATTAAATATTCTCTAAATATCGAAAATCACTATTGTAAAATTCGATATAACGAACTCCAGGACAACACCAACAAAAATAAAATAATAGTATTCTGCAAATCCGGCAAACTAAAGAGGAAAATGGAGCCAAAATATAATGAGAACGAATTAAAAGTGTTAAAATACTACATCTACTGCATCTAGATGTTACTTTTACGTTCTTAGGGGCATTCAATAAGGCCTGCGAACAGTTCCTAGCAAAAGTTAAACTGCTCTGTGGGAGTACTTTGGAAACCACTCATGAAGATAAAAATATACAACTGGAAAGCAAAAATGAAAATATTCAAACGAGACGGCGCTGAGAAAGGTGAAAACGTAAGAAATTGGTATACACAAATGAAAAATATATTTAATAAAATGGGTTATAGTAAATTATACAATCCATCAGCAAAGAGGGAACTTACCAAACATCCTAAAGAAAATCAGGGAGAAATATATCCTAGAGAAGAAACATAGTATCTTAAATTCCAATTATAATCCGATGTACAAAAGTATCAAGGATTTGCAGGCATATAAATGTGAAGACTACATATATTCAATTTCAACTGCCAATAAACATAATAAGAAACATAGTGCAGCTCAGACTAGCTGGAAATGAAGAAGCTCATTTAAGTAACAAAAACGACGACATATTCAATAATTATGAACTTGAAACCAAAGAACATATACTGTACTAATGTCCAAGGAATCAGCGAGCAGATTGCATATTACAATGGAATACTCTGAGACACCGTGAATAGCAAAAAAAAGCGGAAACAGTATATTATTTTGAACAAACAATATTGAAAATAGAAGTCTTTTATTTAAACTATTAATTTTAAGGATGCTTAAAATATAAGAGTAACAAATAAGAACAATCTCTGTACCGAGACAGAATCGTAATAAACGACTATTATTATTATTTATTATTATTAAATTCGATATAATATATATGCGAAATATGCGGTTGATGTGGCATTAAATAATAGAAATAAGATAACATAAAACAGAATGAATGATAATAAATGTTTTAAATATTACAATTCTTTATTATACGCTTGCCCGTGCTAGGAATAATGAATTCGACTTCCGTTTGAAAATTGATAAATGCGAAACGACATAATATAGATGACAACAGCGCATGCATTTCATATGACGATGTTCCGAGAAAAACCTGTTCAATAGAGTATTGTTTTTTTCTTTTCTTTGTGTGTGCACATCTCATCAATATGAATGTCTGCGATGAACACTTTATTTACGCGTGTTTTTACTAATTTTATGATTTATGTATGCATATAAATGACAAAATATATAATGAAAAAATATTAGATTATATAATATAATATGTAGTAAAAATATATTTAGCATAGTAAACTATAGTAGTTATTATAGCAATAATTATTAGTACACATAGCATAACTATATAGGCTTTATAATAATGTGAACTTTTTATTTTTATTTATAATTTAAATCTTCAAATATTCGTTCGCTTTAATGAACTGAATTTTCGTTAATAAATGAAACTGCAGAAACGTTTATTTTGAAATTAATGTAAGCCGTTTTTCTGTAATCTGTACTCTGACCAAACAGTCGACGTACCTAATCAAAAGCGAATGATAGCGAATATAATTCTAATCTCTGTATCCAACATAATATTCCATGTACGGATGTGAACAACTTGTTTAAATGCGATTAGGTAGTATACTTGTAAATAATTATTACATTTATTAATTTATTATTATCATTAAATTAAATTGTTATAATTAAATGTATGTATTATTACGCTTAAAGCATTATTAAATTAATAATAGTTTTATATTTATATCGGTTCGTATCGAAGTGTAAATTTCAAATTCGAGAAAGTATTACGTATTCTTGTTATCTTGCTTTCTTATCTCAATGGATAAGTTCGCGTTAACATTAGAATCTGATAATGATACAGGTATATTTACTGTAGTCCAATATAATAATATTATGTTAATTTCAATTTATTTACAGTTACATTCTATTTGTCTTCAAATATCAAACATAAATTTTAAATAATCAAAATTTATTCAATTCTACAATTCTCTAATTTTGAAAATAGAGTAAGCTCACTTATGACCCTGAAAAGAGATATTAGGCTAGGTAATTCTCAAAAAAACTATTTGTGTAATGAATTCACATCTATTTAAACATCTAGAGACATGGACGAATTAAGTAGACCTTATTAGGATTTTTCAGTTGATGGAAACGCAAACACTTTAATACTTCAAAATGAAAGAAGACAGATTTATACCACTTTCAAAATAAGCCATCGATATTATAACTATATCTATATATACGGAATGAGTCAGTAATAATGTCCACCTGAAAAAATTCGTTTATCTATTGACTTCATCAAAAAATGATTGAAATAAGATTTATTGTTTTCGAAAGATCTGATCAGGTGAATATAGTTCCATTTTTTTGTTATACTATATATATTCTGATATCTTAAGGTGGTTCTGAGACTTTTTAATGGCACCGTATATTTTTTCATACACATTTATAATTTGTCAAATTTAACGCATGGTAGATAAAAACAATATAAATGCAAGAATATCGCTTCGCGTCTTTTCGTGTTTTACTTTCTTGTAGAGAATATCCATTTAGATTGACTAATGTTATAAAAAATATATGGTGCTATTTAAAAAACTTAAGGTCACCTTAATATCTCAAAAATATAAGATATGTATTAAAAAGTCGAACTATATTCACTTGATCATCTCCCTCGAATGCAATAAATTTTATTTCAAATATCTTTTGATGTAGTTAATAAGTAATGAGTTATCTCAGGTGGTGATTCTTACTGTCTTACCCTGTATATACGACTATAATATACTATAATAATATATATCATAGAAATATATACTATATACTAGATATATATATATACTATATATACTAGAAATATATATATATAATACAGTAACTTTATACTTATACTTTAATACCATGTTGTTATTACAAGAGCTTACAATTATTTACATTACTAAAAAAGCAAATATGTGCATATTTGTCTTGGACAAAAATGCACTCTGTTATGGAAATGTACGACTTAGTGCAAAGTCATCGATTGTTTGTGTCGTTAATTTCATTTTCATTATTGTCTTCTTTTGTCCTTCGTTTCGACGTGGCATTTATATTTGTTTATACGGATAAATATTCCACGTAGATAAATACAAGAACAAAATTTTTCTCATGAATTAATGCAACGCAAATTAAATGACATAGAAAGTTCCATCTTAAATGTTATGCATTAATAGAGTCTACTATAAGATCATTTTATAAATCTGATAGATTAATACAATTCATAAAAGACTAATTAATATTGCATTTCAACCAATTTTGACAAAAAATTGGTACGATGAATCAAACAGGATTAAAATATGACAAATTTTAGTATATTGATTAACGAAGAATCGTTTTCTGCATCACTGAACCATGTCGTTGATTACTATGGTTTCTCAGAATGTGCGAACCAATTTTTTTGTGAAGTTGGAGTCTCTTAAAAGAGCGAATATTTTTCAAGGAGAAATTCTACTAAAAATATTGGCACAAAAAGACCGTGTTAAATTTAAGTACAATTGCTTCTATTAATAAAGCGAGGATTAATGAGACGAAATGCTTCGAATAGATATTATAGATAAATGATCTGAAGATAAATCGTAATATCAGTTCATTGATGTCTCCGTGTTTTAGTTTGTTAATTTAACATTTGATGGAAGCCATTGAAGCTCATCCTATTTTTCCGTTCATTGACTCTTCTTCAGCAAAAATTTAAGAAATTTATTTGGTAGAACTAATTTGAATCTTTCTAAAATAAAACAATTTAAGATTTCTTATTTGTTGCTAAGAATTGAAAATTGCACAATTGTTATAATACAACTATTTAAATCCAAGGATAGTATAGAGATCTCTGTTTTTCATGTATGTTTAAGAAAATTAATCATATTTTAAGAAACAAAGATTAAGGAATATAAAGAATAGAAACAATTTTTCCATCTTCTTATTGAAAAAATCCTATTAATCATCGTTATGATTACTAATTTGTGGTCTATCTTTAAAGCAGAATGCGACAAAATTCTACTTTGAAAATAGAGATTATAGAATGTAGGCAATATAATGCAGAGAATAAAGAAAAATGTTCTTTTTCCTCAGTATAGAATGCGAAGAAATTTTATCTTACAAATAGAGATTAGGAAATATAGAAAACATAATTATAGGGAATAAAACTAGTTTTTCCTTTCTCTTATAGCAGGAAGCAAAGAAACAAATACAGACTACATGTAGACTACAATGTAGACAGTATAGTATAGAGAGTGAAAACAATTTTTCCTTTCCTAATTGCAGAATCCAAAGAAATTCTTCATGGTATCAGTGGGGAATTCAAAGCTGGCGAACTAGTCGCCATAATGGGGCCTTCTGGGGCCGGGAAGTCGACTTTGTTGAACGTCTTAGCCGGCTATACGTGAGTATTTATTAGCCTAAGCCAAGGACGCTAAGAACATGATTTAGCGGCTTCTAGTTATCGGTACACTTGAACGTGAACGTACTGCGTACATACTGTTCTTTACTACATTAATATTCGTATCACGAGTTTCAATATTCATGCACATTGCTTTTTGTGCTTTAATGATTATTGAATTTTCGCATGCAAAAAAGATTTTTAATGTTTCAGAAAGATATTTAATTTTATTATTATTATTTATCTATCCTATTTAATTTCAGTTTCATCGGTCTAGAGATAAATTTCGCTTACAAGTTTGTTCATTCATTCTTCCATACTTATAATATCTGCCTTATTATCGTTTCTTAGTTAACTAATTACTTCCTTACTTAACCAAGAGGATGTTTTATATACGATTGAAATCATGCATACCAGTCAGAATTTTCTCACATTCTGTCCAAACTTGGAATATTTTTTAAAGCTAGAAAATTGGATCGAAACTGACTGAAAGAACGCAGCACGATCAAAAAGATCATTATGTTATACTGATTGTTCTCTTATACTATAAGGAATCTATTAATGAAACATATTGTATATTATATTATTATTATATTATTATTTATCTATTGATAAAATATATTATATTATTATTTATCTATTGATAAAATATATTATATTAAATTATCATAATATGATAATGAAGTACAATCACAATTTAACTCACATATTGCATTCGCTTTTTAGATGATTAATTCATTCGAACACGAATCCACTATATATCATAGCACACGTAGTTACTCATGGAGGTATATAAACACCTGTTATACAAACTTATGTATTATGTGTTGCATTGAATTCTCTTTTTTTTAAGTTATGATTCAGATATTTAAACTAACTCATCTAGACAACATAAGTATATAAAAGAGAGTAAATATTTACAAAAAAAGGAGGCACCTTTGTTTTCGCCGATTTTGAAATGTGTTGTAAAGCTCAATATTTTAAATAACTTTCCTATATATCTAACCTATACATATAATCGGCCGTCGGCATTAGTTTTCCAGCTATACGCAAAAATATCCCTCTGGTAGGTTTCAGTTCAGAATTGGGTTAGTATGGTTACTGGCTGCAACAACAGCAATGTTTTGTTATATCTACCCTTTCGTTTCGTTGGACAAACCATATTAACATTAACCCGGTCTGCACGCCGTGATGTAACCGGCCAGCATTGTTATATATTCATTATATGTTACATATTCATATTATATATTCATGTTTACATAAACAAGTCTCGACACTAATATGTTGAAAGCATAGAAGAAATCGTTCGAAAATTAAGTCGTGAAAAATCAACATGGAAGAGTAGAAAGGTCTCGTTACGCATGCGCAACATGCTATAAATGCTAAGACGAGAAACACTCTACTCATCTTTGTCTGTCTCACAGTGCGTGAACTTTGTTATCTTCCTTGTTGGCTTTTTCATGATCCAATTTTCAGATGATTTTCCATAGTGAGTATCGAGATCTCTTTATATAACTAAGTGCGGCGAGATATTTTTATGTGCAATTCAAAAATCAAGGTTGGCTGCTGGTTATATGTATAGAAAAAAGTTGTTCAAAATGTTGAACCCTACATTATATTTCAAAATCGAAATCGAAGATGACCTTTTTAATGAATATTTATCCCCAAAAGTACAAAATATACATTAACTAATTGTAAGTAAAACGTATGCTTTTAGAAATCATTCTGTCAGCATATTTCTCTGTAGAAATATTTACATATTTAAAAATGTCAATAATAGTGAGAATTACATTATGATTTCTGCGAGTAATTGCTAATACGTTTCTCTAGAATCTGATTCTACTAGAATAAATACTAGGAAGTTGCAATTATATGTTAAATTGTACTTTGTACAACGTCATGAACTATACGTGACGATCATTGAAATCGACGATGAATATCTTAATTAATTTCTGGAACACGAGGAAGTATCGCCTTAGAAATTTACTTTCCAGAAAGCCGTTCGTCTTAATGATTATTATATAACGCATTAAGGGTAATTCATGAGTCATGGATAATTACAAATAGATTGAGTTGATATAGAATCAAATAGGAAAGGAAATTGAAAAATTGATTTGGATGAGGAATTAGTTATGAAAGTGAAATAATAACAGATAAAAAATCAATGAACTAGCTAATCATAAAATTAAGTAACATAATTTATAGATTAATCATTGTTTTTATTATTAATTGAGATTAATCTAAAGAAAATAATCTAAACTAAAATTAATCTAAAACAAATCTTAAAATTAAAACTTATTAATTACCCAATAAGAAAATATTTATTTTAAGAATAATTAATAGTAATAGAAATAGATTTGCGTTTTCTTTATTCAGTCTATAAATTATTATAAATGTGTAAATTTACCATTCCGTTTTCTTTAGATGTTTTAAATAAACATTTATCCCGAGGAAAGTATCGATCGTTTATGCATCTCATAAACAAATGGAAAATTAAATAAAAGGTAATTTTCAACGGAAGAACGGGATTTTTCAGTATATATTTTGAAATATTAACATTTTCACATAAAAAAGAAACATGGTCTAAAGAACAGTAAATATTATCTGAATACAGTTAGATTGCGCAGCACGTGATCCGGAATGAGATTAAATGTTAGTTGATTCAATAATTTATTATACGAAGAAAATCTTGGTAATGAGCTGAAAACGATTACTGAATATTTTACACATGAATGCAATATTATGAGCTTTTTTACCACAATTAATATTTGAATCTATAATTAAATAAATATCAATTTTATTCAGTTTATAAATTTTTATTTATTATATATTTCAAGAATATTGATCATACTAAAATATTCAATACTATTCTAGGGTATTCTCTTAAAAATTAAATAATCATATATAATTAAATAATTATATTATCATAAAAATTAAATAATCTTAATAATGCCATTGAATTAATTAGGAACAAAACGGTGTTTCAGAGTGAAAGGCGTTCGGGGAAAGATTCTAGTGAATGGAAAAGTTAGGGTTCCGTACAGTGAGAGATGGAAGAGAACATCATGCTACATACAACAGGAATCCCTAATGAGAACAAGGATCACCGTGGGAGAAGCCATGACATTAGCTGCACACTTAAAACTTGGCTACAGTATAAATTCAGCCTATAAACACACTCAAGTTTGTAACCTGCTATACAATTCTAAACTACATATTCAAAATCAATTTCAAATGTTCTCCATTATTTAACAACAAAATAATTTATTTGAAAATTGTATAATAGAAAAATGTAAAAATCCTACAAAATTATGAATGATTAAAAACATCATAATGTCTTACAATTGCTACAAGCATTTCTAGAAATTTTTTAAATTACATTTTTGAATAAAAATGTCTAATTTAACAATGTAAAAGTCTACAAAATACTGATACTGTTTCACATTATTAAAGCTTTAAAGATCTCAAAAAATTTTCAAGTAGTTGAAAGAATTAATGATATAAAAATATCTAATTTAATATTAAACTCAATTTATGCAATGTGGATTAATATGACGATAATACATTTAATAAAGGGTAATGTATTTTTTGTTATCAGGTTTTGGAACTCTTAGAAATGTTAGGATTAAGCCATTGCTATGACACCCTTTGTGGAAAGTTGTCCGGCGGACAGAAAAAGCGACTTGACGTCGCTCTGGAGCTTTTAAGTAATCCTTCAGTATTATTCCTCGACGAACCAACAACCGGTAATTACGAAATACTCCTGTACGGACACTAAGCACTAGACGTTGCGTTTAAGATGTTTTTCGAATTTTGCTTTTTACTTAATGCTATCAAGATTATGGTTATAGATATGAAAGAAGGATGGTGCTATTAAGAAATAAATTGGAACTAGACACATATAAATTTATTTTACAATTTCTTAATTCTACATCATCGTGTATTACAAGAATTTCGAACAACTTTTAATATTAATTGCATAAAAATTTCTAATTTAAAATTACAGAAGTTTACAAAATATGATATTAAGAACAATATTGTTTAATCGAAGTTTCTTTATGTAACCAAACATCTTTATCTATCAATAGCTTTTTAATGGATCTTTAACTATAGATTCGAATTTGCGTTGTTTTAATGGATTTAATATCAGTCGCACATGGCAAATTTACGATAGAAAAAAACCGGTAACGACGAACGTGTTTGTTTGAGACAACACTGATAGTCAATTGCTACTAGTTGAATCCATTATAGGTCGTATCATAGAATGCTTGGAACGTTTCATCCTACAAGGTCTTTACTGGTGCGATACAGACGCTTTGCAATAACAAATACAATTTACTATACACGATTCTCATCCATCATTCTATTCTAATTCTACATAAATATTGATATATCAATTGTTAGTTTTAAGATAATTCTAATAAAGAAATATAGATTAAAAAGTTGAGTAACTTTAATTATAGAAAGTATAAGTAAACTAATAATTTGTATATGTATATTGTGCAATAGTATGATAGATCTTTTATGTTGTGGATACAAAATATAAAAATCTCCTATCGGAGTAGGCGGTGCAGCATTTTGTAATGACTAATTTCAGTTTAGTTGCATCATTGCCGCTGATGCATGTTACAAAGCACAACAGCATTTCCGGGTATCGCCAGTTCATGTATCTTAGAAACATGTAAAAATTATTTTTATAATTTAGCGATGTCTTGACAACATATTAGTGACATACTAACTTTTATTGAACATAATTATTTAGACGTTATGATAATAATCCATAATATACATAACTAGATTTCGGATTTATGCAACTATGCATATAAATATATAAAAATACACAGAATGTGTATACGAAAATATATAAAATATACAAAATAGAATATTCGTTATAGTTATATACAATGGATGGAACAAATCTCTATGTAAATTCTATTTTTTAGTTATGATCATAAAAACACAAAACTGCATAAATATCCGCAGTCTATACACAACGATAATTTGAAATCTCAAATTATCTTTAAGTCCTAGTGTTTTAATACTGAATTATGAAAGACAGATACGTAACATGTTTCAGAAATCATTAAGTTCTTAATACTTATATCTTCAGCATTTCAATTAGTTTTAAAATTTTTATCAGTAGACAATGCACATGTTTATGTTATATATAATATATATTATATTTTATTTATTAATTTATAGGTGTATCCAAAGTACTGTATTTCCCAAGTTGTACTCACAAAGATATATTATTTATTTATTATTGTTTAGTCCGTGCCTTTCGGCTTTGGACGAACTTTCGGTTTTACATCTCTTATGTTTATTTCTCTTCTTATATGTCTACCCCCCCCCCCCTCTTTTCCACTCTATTCTATTGCACTCCCTTAATTATTCTATCTCTAAAAACTAAAACTAGAAACTACAAATTAGCAACTAATTACTAAAAACTATTGCAACTTTGGTCTGTAGCCTCCTTGCTGTGGATCCTTCCTGTCGTTTCCCCTTCTCTTCTCTATTATTGCCTTCAGTTCTGTTAAACCTTCTACAGTCTCATTTAGCGTTTTTCCTATGTCCTTTGGTCCTCGCGTTATTTCACATTCTTCTATTACATGTCTCAGATCTTCTTCTTTCCTTCTACATAGTCTGCATCTTTTTTCTCCCTCTTCTTTCCAGTATTTCTTGCTTTGATCTCGTTTCCACATCTGAATCTTGCCAGTATTTTGTCCTTCCATTTCATCCTCCCTTCTAAGTACTTTGGTAATTTTTCTTTGGCTATATTTCTGTGGCATATATTATATATAGATTCCCTTATTCTTTTCCCCCTCTCTTCTGCTCCTTTCTTTCTTTTTTCTTCTATAATTTGGTCTGCTGTCATCCTTTCTTGCTCCTCTCCTGCTTCTATCTGCAACCCTCCCTTTCTCACCTCTTCTAGTTCCTTCTTTCTCTTTCTTGCTCTTTTCTCTTCATGGCCATTTCCCCAGTTTCTCTCTCTTTCCTTTATACACTTCTTTACTAATTCCATTTTTGATTTTAGGGCTTCCTCTTCATACCTTGCTGCTCTTTTTAATGCTTTTTCTTTTATTTCTATTATCTTGCATTCTTTCATCAATATATAATTTGGTGTTGTCATATCTAAGCCTAATATCCATTTCGCATATCTCCTTTGTACTCTATCCAGTCTTTCTTGCATGTTCCAGCCCCATACGTCTGCTCCAAACAACACCACACTCTCTACCAGTGCTCCAAACATCTTCATTCTCCTTTTGTAGTCCTATTTGAATATTCTTTCTCCAACGTTCCATGTTTTCTTCATTGCAATTGTTGCTCTCTTTTTCCTATTTTGTATGTGCTCTCTTTATCCTGTCCTTTATCCTTATTGCTCTCTTCTCCTGTCTTGTATGTGCTTCTCATCATTGCCGTTTTTCTGTAGTATATACCCTAGGTATCTTATCTAGTCCACCTCTTCTAATTCTTGCTCTCCCAATTTCCATTTTCTCACAAAGATATAAAATTCCACAAACGTTAGCAGTCTACTTATAACATAAAAATTATTTAAAGGTTTTATACAAATAATCCTTAAATTTTTTAAAATCTTGAAATCCTAAAAAAAATTCAAAAGTTTTTTTTGTAATTTTAGGTTTGGATTCGTCTTCGTGCAGCCAGTGCGTCGCGTTGTTGAAGCGTCTTGCTAAAATAGAAAGGCGTACGATAATATGCACGATACACCAACCAAGTGCGTTGCTCTTAGAGATGTTTGATGCCATTTACGCGGTTGCCGGTGGATATTGCATATATAGGGGGTCGGTTAAATCTCTGTTGCCTCATATGTCCTCGATCGGTATTGATTGCCCGCCTTACCACAACCCAGCTGACTTTCGTACGTACAGCGACATTCCTTTCGGGTCATTTTCATGTTTACAGTCGAACCACACTGTATGAAATGTGCACTCTGTTCAAGGTCATCAAAGAAAAATCTATCACTACATCGTAAAACTACATACATCAAAAGATGGCATTATGGATCTCTTTTTTATTAATTATTGATTTTATTATCGTGTTTATTTCTCTTTTTACAATTTTGATATTTTATTATTTACTTTATTTTTCACCTTTTTAAATAATATTTATCTGTTATTTCTGTAATATTTCTAATATTTTACATAATGAATTCTGATAATATATGTACTGAGAATCCTATTGGCCTTGAATAGACGTTATTCATTCACAATTTTGCGATGATAATAAAATTGTAATACAACTGTGCACACGTTTATTGTTACAGTTTTAGAAGTAGCGATCGGAGATTACGGCGTTACTGTGGACAAATTAGCAGCTGCTGTGGAAACAGTGTCTAAAGATGACAATAAGGCCGTTACTTACGCGATGAAATCACAGTTAGAAGGTAGTTGTAACATTTCCTTACTCACCTATATCTTTTTATATTCTCATATTTTCCACTTACTATAACTGTACATATCTATGAAGTTTCTTCTACTATAACTGTACATATGTATGAAAGTTAACTCACTCAGAGCAAACACTGGGTTAACACAATATTGCGTTTAAGTACTTTCCAGTCAATTTACATTACATATCTAATTCTTTTTTCTTTACATTGTGGCTATGAAAGAGAATTCTAAAAATTCGTGCGTTAACACAATATTGTGTTTAAGTACTTTTCAGTCAATTTACATTACATATCTAATTCTTTTTTCTTTACATTGTGGTTATGAAAGAGAATTGTAAAAATTCGTGTGATAGTTTTTCGTCGATATATATTTCTTCCAAGAAACCTAGATTCTATAATAGTACGGAATTATTTAAATATTTATAACATTAGAATCACAAGAAATTGAATTATAATATTTATAATATTATGATAAACTACGTATTGTTTGGTCCTTAATCAATGTCCATTCGTAACCCCATAATTCGTTTAATTTTACAGCCCCGCCGATTTATTATGTTATTACTTCGTTTTGTTAACATAGAAAGCGCAAATGAACCACCAACACCTGCAGGATTCATCGCACAATGTTACCTACTTTATAAGAGACAATTACTTTGCCTCAAAAGAGACTACACATTATTGGTAGTACGATTGTTGTGTCACCTGTTAATTGGAATAATCTTCGGCTATCTGTACATGGGAAGCGGTTACAGAGCGAACGGTGTCCTTGCTAATTACGTTTACCTGTATGGATCGTTACTACTACTCGTTTACACGGGTAAAATGGCCGTCACACTTGCCTGTGAGTATTCACTACATTGAATTACTATTCTAAACTTTTATTATTATTAAAATCTTAAATTTGACAGAGAAGTTTTAAGTGTTTCATTCTTTTTACTGAAATAAAGCCTGGGTTTCAGTCCTAAAGTCAAATTTCTTCAGTTGTGCATAAACATATGAACATTTTACTTATAAAATTTATACTAAGTAAGTATATGATACACTAAAATGTATACACATATATGTATAATATAATAGTGGGATTAAGAACTAGGAAACTTTCTCCCCTAAACTACTTACCAATCTCTTTCTCAAGAGCCGTTTCTCTGTATTTCTTTTTTTTTAAATCAATGATCAATAGCTATACTAATTTGTATATATTAAGTACTTTGTTTCTTTCCTTTTTCTCAAAGTACCTGTAATTTCATTTCCATATATATAACAGGTTTTTTTAAAATTTGCCCCCTGCATATTTAACAGCTTTATGAACGCCGACATCGTGAAAAATTTAACACTAATCGTTCTTCTCTTGGAAGATTAGTATAGTATGTATAACTGAACTTTATAAAATTGGAACTTCACCTTTCTCATTAACCAAAATATTTAGAGGAACCAAATTCTGAAATTACTCAATTTTTTCCTAATATTAACTATGACTTTTTGGAGAATTTAAAAATTATATTTAACTCTACTAGTAAGATAGCTACTTATCTATTAACATTTCAGTTATGAACGAGAGAGTATAATTTAATTATTGTTAAATATATTATTAGATTACTAAATAATATAATAATATTAACCCTTTGCACTCCTGTGTCGAATGTGACTCGACATCAGTTTTTATCTCAGGAGCTCCTTTGTTGAGTCCCACTCGACATTCTTTCAATCCCATCTTTTTTTGTGAAACATTCGAAAGAAAAGTAGGATTGCATCCTGGAAATTGTTTCAAGATATATCATACACTTAAAAATTACAAAATACAACGATAGTGTAAATAAAACTGCTATTAAGTGAATTTGTTTCTTCCTTTATTTATTTAAATTGTCTTATTTTTTAGTTAAAGTAAATTTCAAATAAAACACTTAAAAACGTTGGGAGCTGCTGGTAACGAAATTGAAATAAAATTCAGAGTGCAAAGGGTTAAATAATTATTAAAAGGGAGTTACATAGTAACGAAGAAGAAGGAATAGTGCAGTTCAGTTTTCACGGTTTGATCCTTCCTTTACATTGCTATAATTTCGCGCCATCAATAGGGGAAATGTAGGTCAAGGAAGCATGGTGTATGATCATATCTTAGGCTAAGTCGCAAGTCGTAATGCACAGGAGAGTTAACAGTATCTCTAGTGGCCATTCACTCCCATCGGCTATATGTATCTTTTTTGCTTGTGAAGTTACCCGATCGTGTCGACACTCCTGTTTTACCTACGTATACTATATTCTTGCTTATTTAAATTGTAGCCATAAATGGTTGCCATTGCCCTAGTCTATTCAATTTATATGCTTCCTTCTTCTTCGCTTATTTTTTCTTTGCCTTTTTTTTAGAAAGCGTTTCGAGGTAGATTCGATCTAAACTACTATAATCTCTATAACGATAAAAAAAATATCCAAAAACGATGCAATAAAAGCATCAAAATAAATTGTTCTCTGATTTGAATTTTGAAGTTCAAAGACTATTTTGTTTCAATCTTGATTAGAGACTAATTCAATTTAGAATAATCATAACAAGTATCATACATAAAATATAACATCATAACATGTACATAATGTACAAAATTACACAAACTAGAATACTCGTTATAATATCTAGCATGTGAAACAAATCTCTGCATAGATCCAATTTTTTTAATTGCGTTTGTAAAAAATATAATCAAAGTAATTATAATTTCAATTTGTATTTAAGACTTGCATATATGTACTCAAAATATGATATGAATTTATAGTGTTTGAATTACTTTTAGTTCCACAAGAAATGCGGATACTCAGCAGGGAACACTTTAATCGGTGGTATGGGCTAGCACCGTACTATATCAGTCTACTGCTCGTCGAAATACCGTTTCAAGCAGCTTGTGCAGCGACCTATTTAACTGTGAGTTACTGGTTAACAGGGCAACCCATAGAAACTCCTCGCATAATTTCTTTCATGGTTGTCAGCATAGCCGCTAGTTTAACAGCTCAAGCATGGGGCTTTTTTATTGGCGCGACCACGCCAGTGAAGGTGTGTATTATTATAGTGGCCATATGAAATATTTTAATAATATGACAATAGCCATATAAGATTTTTTTTTTTTAATATTTATTAAAATTACAATCAATTCTCGCGTTTTTTCAGTAAGCCATATAAGATGTTCCAAAATATTTAATTGATTGTGCTAATGTCTTTTGTTTGGAACTACATTACACATAAATAATCCATGAGGAATAAAAGGCTCTCTTTCTTATGCAGTATATGGATGTTATGCGCACATAGATGCGCAAAATCTAGACTATCGATTTTTCAAAGCTTGTTAAAATATAGTTCCTAAAATTTACGATGTATTGAGTTTGATTAATTCGTTACGCAATATTAATCTTTACAATAATATCTTGAAATATTTAAGAGTGCTATTGTTGGATAAATATTAAGAAAAAGGGAAATCTTTATTGATAGCTTATGCATCGTTTTATTATGCAAATTTCTCAATATTTCTGAAAACCAAAGTAAAAGATATAAGAGGTATTCTTTTTAAAAAGAGGATTTTAATATTCAATCTTTTTATGTCCCTAGATCGCGGTATTCGCAGGACCCATAATTGCAGTGTTATTTTCCGTATTCGGGTTCTGTATTCGATACATGGATACGCCACAGATGTTCCGATGGATGTTTCATATATCATACTTTCGCGCTAGTTTCCACAGCCTGTTACACACTGTCTACGGTTTCGATCGGATGGACTTGAAATGTGACGACTTCTATTGTCATTATAAGAAACCAACACAATTCCTTAAAGAAATGGAGATAGTCAACATAAGCGTCGCGAACAATCTCATTTTAATTATTGGTATCGGCGTCTTAATGCATTTATTAACTGCCAGTGCTCTCTGGTGCAAGCTTAACAGAAGATAAGAACTACTTATTTTCTATCTTTGATATTTCAATATCGTTATCAGCCAATTATATGCGATCTTCTTTACCATAGAAGATAGCGCTGAAAGACTTCCTTCAAGGCCTTGTAGGAACGGATCGAAAAACGTTGAATTTTTTGTATCAAGAACTATAGAAATTATCTATTAAACGTTTATGAAGTAAATTCTTTTGTACTGTACTTATGAATTGTACAAAAATTGTGTTGATATCTTAACATTTGAAAACGTGTAAAAATTATGGATTAGTTGTCGATGGCAATGTATGAACTTAATCGTACTATTAGCAAGTAGAGTTTCTGAATATAGATGTATCGCTACACGTTATTCAATAATTATCACATTACTCCGTGATTGCCGGGATTATTACCTTATTGTACGTCTTTTTTATCGGATCTCTTATATCAGAGACTTTCGTAGGAAATGAGTCACGAAAGCTTTAAAATGTACTGTAGTCTCGAATACCTTTAAGAGTTACATAAATGTAATGTAGGATGCACATAATAGCTAAGAAAAAATTCTATTTTTTTATCACGTTTTCATATATTACAATGTTATTGATAGTCTAATGGTATTGATAATTAGATTGCAGATTTTTATGCGTTCATACAGAACTTAAAAATGCGAAATGTATACACAATATACAAAAATACATAAATATTTAAAATATAGTACTCATCGTAATATTCAGTAGATGAAATAAATTATATTAGATTTTATTTCTTGTATTCATAAAAGTATAAATTTGCATAAAAACTCGAGATCTATTGATGATAGTATATTAAATCATTCAATATACTATTTATATGCTACGATTAAAAATAAAATCGACGGTCTATGTTAGGTGTAATTATTGCACTGTTTACGATACGATTAATTTGAAAAATTAATCGAGAATCAAGCAAGTTATCAATTTGAAACATTGAAAGTGATATTGGAACATTAACAAAAATTAAGCACTTGGTTATACTAAAAGTATATGACATTATAGAAATTATAATATTAAGATCAGGGCATTGTTTATATCATTTTCCAGTCAGTAGGCGATGGTCTCAAAAAGTTATCGTGTGCTTATTTTGCTTATAGCGGACTAGAAAAATTGTTGGATTAATTCCTCAGAAAACGTCACGTCTTTTTTTCCATTTTTATTATAACAGATGTAACTATTTTCTGTGATATATTTGTTAGACATTTCCATAACTTTACATAAATAGCAGTGTGTAAATGTAATTTTATGTAAATTAAAAATCTAGAATTAATTCGTAAGAATGAACCGTGACAATTTTAGATGTTTATTGAAAAATATATTCCTATTACAAAATATTTGATCTGTATCAATATTGAAATCGGAAGTTTCAATTATATTTTTCACTATTTCAACACTCCTATACTGTATTTATTATTTGTATAAATATCTTTACTTGCGGAAGGATAAGTTATTAATTTATATATGATATTATACAATAAGAAATAAAACTGTTTATGAATAGGTTCTGTCTATTATTCATTAACTTCTACAACAATACTTATCTTACTTATTTACATTTACATTACAATAAAAAAATGTCTGAACTTTTCCTCATAGCAAGTGGAGATAAACAGAATTAAACAAAATGTTACAATCGAAATCTGCATTTTTTTTATGTTAAAAAGAAAAACTAATAGTGATGTAGAAAGAAAAAGGGCTATTTTATATATTTAGTTTTTATTTTACGTTGTGTATCCAATCTGTTTCTATACTCGGATACATTATTAATTTTTTTTCTTGCATTAATATCATATACAGATAAAACACTAATACATTTCCCCTAATCTATCTTAATTGATATCATAAAGTGATCAGGGGAAAAGTGATGATTTCCTTTCGCATAAATTACGTAAGTTTAAGACAAAACTATAGCTCGTCTCACGCGGGCGCACGCACATATCTTTGTTTTCAGAGTTAAATGAAATCTCTACAGGAAACGAATTTCAAGAGATCATGTGAATACCAACAACTCCATAACGAATTTCTTCTACAAATATACATACAGATATATCTTATGATTACTGTTGTGTGTAGTGTTCACTATATTAAGAACATGATACAATCAAACAAAACATACAAGAAAAACATAAAAAAAACATACCGTCATAAGAAAACATACTAAAACGATGCAAGAGTATCGATAGCATGCTTTTCACGTGAATAAAAAATAAAAATAGATTTTCATGGCGATAATACACTCTTCCGTGTTATAAATGTTTATTGAACAATCTTATAATGAACACACACAATCAAGTACTGTGATTTATTAATGATACTCTTCTAAAGCAAAAAAGATAATTAACATGACTTGCCACGTTAAAGGGATCAATAGTCGTCACAGAAAAATTTTAAAAATTTTTAGTTATATTTTTAATTCGTTAAACATTTCTGTAATCAACAGAAATACATTATTAATTTCTATAACGTGAATGAATCAAGGATTATGTATTCGTAAACATCTTATGTAAAAATTGTACTTTAAGGAAATACATCGCACACTGAATTTTTAGGGGTAATTTGTTATATTTTTCAGTATGATAATTTATATATCATATATCATACACATTTGTTATTTATAAAAATTTTACAGAATAAATATGACATGACAAAATACAAAAGGAACTATACATTAAACATATATTCGCAAATAACTACTGAACCCTTCTAACAGTGGTTTATTATAATGAACGCCTTTAAATACAGTTCTACACACGCATTTAGTGACGCATTACAATTTAACATGATCTTTACCAAGATATATGCAATGCAAATCTCTGAAATATTCAATTTTCGATTACTTCTATCCATAAAACAAAGTAAAAAATTCTTTTTCAATTACGAGATTTTATACGAGACTCGCCGCTTAAAAACTTTTCAATTCTATTCATATTCTGCAAATATATACAGAAGTATATAGCATAAAATTTATTATTTCTTCTTTAATCCTTAAGAATTCGCTGAATGACATCATCCTGTCTTTAATAATCTGTCGAATACAATAAATCATTCTAACTGCGTGTAAATACAAGAGAACAAGAAAAAACACTATGCTTTCTTTTCATTTTGCGTAACAAATTCTGAATTTGTATTAGTTCGTTACTAGTTATACTAGTTACGTGATAAATAGTTAAAAACGAAGCTGCTTTAATTATAGCCATGAATGAATGAAACGTGTCGAAGGGAGGTGTAATTTGTAACACTGTGGTTTCCTTAATATCTTTCTTTTCTCGAAGAGATATTGTAACATCAATATTGAACTTCTTTTTCATTCGACAATATTGGAGTATAATTTATTAATTTTTATTACAACGAATCCAATCAATAAACTATGGCATACTTAAAAATAAGGGAGACATTAAAAAAACAGCGAAACGAAACAGAAAGAAAGAATAAAACGAAGAGAAATGAGATAACGAGACGAAAATGAAGAAAAGTAAAAATTTATCAAATTTGGTCTGTTCTTAACAACGTATACGTTTAGAAAAGACCAAATGATTAGGTACAATTGTTTCGTATATGGTATGTACAATAAATTGATTATTTGTCTCTATTGATTATTTACAACGAATCGTATATAATTTTTCGTTCTAATCACAATGTTTCGACTGTTTCACCTTTCTTTGCGCCTCCGATTCATCCTCCGTGCCATACAGATGATACCGGTGCTTCATTTCGGTCGCAACAGACTTCAATAAAAATCAATCGAAACAATAAAAAGTCAACATAAGTTTGTGATAAAGGAATAAAATTATAGATAAAACATAAAACGACAGAAATAAAAAAAAGTCAGGTGAATCGTATAAAAAAAGAATCCTATTTCTAAAAATCCTACCAGAGTATTCACGGCGGAATAAATTAGTTTGTCACTAAACTCACCAAACGTGACCGAACTCTTTTTGGCATATCTTCCTGTAAGCTGTATATGTCGTTTCGCTTCAATGGAAGTTGGGAACCATCCTCAAAAATCACCTAAAATTAAAAACGTTAATAATATCATATAATGATAAGATTTAAAAATGTTACTAATAAAAATTAATATTACGATACTTTTTTTTAGAATTATGAATTACTTACAGTATACATAATCCGGTGATTTGTACCTTCGAAAATACCATTATACATGTTGCCATCTGTCCACTTCACAACAACTGCAGCTCCTTGTTGTGGTGGATTTCCAGGATCGTAATTCTGTAAAGAAGAATAAAATTCTACTTTAAGATAAAATTCATATAGAAAATGAAATTAGAGTGTACAATAAGAACTTACCATAATATCTGATGGATATAAATCATCGCTGAAACTATCATCATTGAACGTCACCATATAAAATAAAGTATCGTGTATGGAATCTACTTTGGCCTTATAATATCGTGTATTTCGATGCTTTGCCCAAACAGTTTCTCCTTGTCGAAGCGGTGGTATTTTTTCTTTTCCATCGTCATGTCCGTCACACGTTACCTATACATAACCCCCATTATAATTTCAACATAGTTTCACATATATTTGATTTTTACACATATATACTAGTAGAACTCTATTTATTGGAACGAAATTTTATGTAATGACCGATTAACTGAACTTTTGGTAGTTGAATTTACTTATGTAAACGTGAGCTTCTATTATGTAAACGAAAAATTATAGATCATGAGGAAAATTGATGAGCTCGTATTATATGAACTCTAATTATATAAATTATTTGTCCCCCAACAAATTCAAATAAATATAGTTCTACTGTATATTGTTTATATATTATATATATTATACCCTTATTCTCTGTGATGTATATACCTGAAGTTCAGGTGAATTGTATACGGGAATCGTAAACGTAGCGCCAGAGACGAGACCACAAGACGGATGAAACAGATTGCTACAGTGACTACATTTAAGACATGCGCCATCCTTTTGCCCACAATAACAACACTGTTGTTTAACATTATCTGGTTTGATAGTCAATACGTTAATGGGGTCCTTATTTATAGCATCCTTAAAAGTGACTCCAGGTAATAAAAGAGCGCATAGTATATGTGCCCAATTACCATCGCTGGTTCGCTTAAGAGCTCCTCCCCGCATAGGACACAAACAACACATCTACGTAATGGTGAAAAGTAATTAGAAAGTTTGTTAAGAACAGAAACAAGACTATGGTTATCCCCAGCGATTTTCAACATTTTTTATCATACATAAATTAATTACTAAAATTTTGCAGTATATATTTGCAGATTGAAGACAGAGCATTCATGCCGGACAGCTATTGTTTTAGTCAGTTTTTTATTTGACAATCTAAAGGAAATGAGGTCAGTGATTCTAGCCAAATAGTAAGGCATTGCATGTTTTAAAAATTCATGGAATACCTATGGACATCGCATGGAACAGTAATTAAAAATCGTTGACTGTAACCATAGTCTACCTATACAAAATGGAAATTCCACAGATACGCACCACTTGTGTTTTACCAGCTTTGCACTTATCGCAAGCCCAATTTCGTAAATCTGTAGGTAAAACAGTGATTCCATAACAGGAGGCATGAACCGTGACATGACACTCTCTACAACGTAAAATCTTATCATTTTCCGGTTCAACCATTTGTTCTTTTGAGTTGGCAACGAATATATTCGCAGATACCTAAAAAAAAAAAAAAACGTTTCTATAATATTTCTTCTAGGTATTTGTATTGTCAAATGAAGAGAAATTCTACCTACCCATATCGGTGAACTCTCTGGTAAAACGGTGGGCTTACAATATTTCCAGTCTGGTGGCATTAACCTGCCATGTCCATTACAACTTGAGGTAAACGGTGCGCAAATGGCACAGTGAGATATTTGAGCACTCCAATAATCATTGAATGCTTTTAGTAAATCATTATTTGGAACGGTAGGATACAACATGTCCGATATATGTCCTGGTACCATTGATACACGATGAGACACCAAAGGTGATTGATCCACAGAGCACGTAACTATATTTGACTCCTCCAAATTCGACGTTGCTGCAACCATTTTCATCTCAGTGGATTCTTTTTTTCTAGTGGTTGCTTTCTTCAATTTTTCTTTTAATTTCCGTCTCGAACTCGTTAACTGCTTCAATGGTAGTGAATTGGTACTCTCCAAACTCTTTTCTATATTCTGAGGTTGCAGTTGATCATCGACTACTTTTACGTTTGAAAATTGTTCCTCCTGTTGCGAGGGTGAAACAGTAATTGATTTTTGAGAATCTTGTAAGTCCGTGCTGGAATGATTTGTAGTGTACTGTGTACCAGTATCTAATGTCGTGATATTTATATTTTTGCTAATAACTTCCAATGAACTGTCCACTTGCGTCGATACGGTCTTTACATTGCTAACAATTGTACCTGTGCTCTTAAAGATCTTGTTACAGATTTCTTCCTTTTGATTAATTGGCTTTTTTATAAATAACTGATCTTGCGATTTTGGTATAATCTTCACGAAGGAACTAGCCGTACTTGGAACGGAAGTAGTGGTCTGTAAATATTTTTTGTTAAAATCGATCATCATCGAGGGCTGAGAATTTAATGCAATGTTTGTGCATTTTGAAGTTGTGGTCAAAAAGAACGTATTGTTGCCCGATAAATTTAACGGGGAAGACGAAACAGAGACTTCAGGTATTTCTGCGTTCGTAACTGTTGAATGAACTTGCTTGTCGTCTCTTATATCCTTCAAGAAGAACACGCTGTTATTACTAGTAGACGGTTGCCAAAATTTGGTTGCTATCATTTTCGATGTATCCGTAGAAGATCTTTTTCCTAATGGTTGTGCCAAAATTGTATTTTTAGTAAAAATACCTTCCAATCGTGGTATCTGAATGGCGCATGGAGTTACAGATTTTGAAACTTTCACGCGTTTCGTTCCGTTCCCTACTTCTTGAGATGTTTCCTTCTGTAAAATCGGTGGCTTAGAGAAATTAGTGTTTAAAAACATTATGCTTGGTCCCGAGAGTTTAGGTTCTTGTGATTTGGCGATAGGCCAACTCTTTGGTGAAATTACTATGCTTTTGGGTGGTACATGAGTATCGCTCTCTGCTCCAATAGATTTCTCAGTGCTAACCTTTGGAGATACTTCGGTCGCTGGTATATTATATGCTGATTTCAGCACACTCAACCTAGGAGCTTTTATGATGTCTTTTTTCGAGTAATTAAGTATCGACCTTTCACTTATAATCGTTCCTACACTTTTACAGCTGGTGTAAATGCCAGGTTTCGTTTCTTGTATAGTGATTTGAGTATCCCCACTGATGAATTCAGATTCCACAGCTTTGTCAATTTTGTTAGCAGCTTTCACTTGATCCAAAGAAATATTCTTCAATGGAATTTGCTTAGAAAATGATGGCTTTATTGTAACTATGCTATCTTTTTTTGTACTCTTCGCATACAAATTTACTTGCTGTTCCACATCATCTTCTAAAATCTCCATTTCTTTTGTATCTCTATATGTAGGAATTGCAACTTGACTGCTATTTGTAATATTTATAACATTCTTCTCTTTGGGACTCATATTAGTATCGTTATCAGCAAAAGTCGTCGTTCCTGATATATGGTTAGTGGTTTCTTTATTAATTGTTGAGGATTTGTGTAAATTAAGACTTGGCATAGCCATAAGTTTCCGCTGTACGTCGGCGTCAGACACATCCAAAGGCTCGTTGGTATCGAAAATAGACACATTCAAATTTTTACGTTTAGTTTTATTTATGTTCTTTGATTTAATCTTCTTTGGCTCTCCACACTTCGAATGTTTTTTCTTCTTTTTCACTGGTTTATCAGTGGTGTCCGAAAAGTCAGATTCTTCTTCCATTTTTATGCTTCCAACGATATCGTCACTTGTTATAATGACGTTGGAACTACCTGGAACTACGTCGCTTTCTAATTGAGCACTTTGCTCCGCAGGAGGCAAGAAGTTATAGCTTTCGTCTACTTCCTCTTTTATTTCAGTCTTTACTGTAACTTCATCAGTAATACTTTTGTTGTAATCTTTCTTGGACTTTGATTTATTTTTATCCGTATTCCTTTTCTTCCTTTTTCTACTCTTTTTACGATTGTAACCGTCATCGTATACAGAAGCCTCATCTACATCTACCAAAGAAGTTATTTATTAAATTAAGTAAAAGGATGAGATCAGAAGAAAATTAAAATAGATTAAAAGAAAATAATCAATATTTTCTATATATACATAAGAATTTAATAGACAAACATGAACATATATTGAGACCAAAAGACTCGATCATAATAAATAGGATAGGTCTTTTACCCATTTCTCCTGCTTTCAGCCATATATCTTCTAAAACTTCCAACTGTTGTTCGTCTGGTTGATCATATGCTTCTTCCAATTCTAAATCTTGTAACACTTTCTTAACATCTGGTGGAATATCAGAACGGTTTACTAATTCTTCCATGTCAACATCCGGATTTGTTGCCATTATATTCTTCTTTTTATGTATAGTGTGTCGTTTATTTTTTGGAGCAGCGTTCAAGTAACTTTGTGGTAATTGACCATTGCTACTATTACTACATAGAAGATCCATTTGAGAAGGCATAGGTGCGGCTGTTTGTTTAGGATCTTCAGGATGAGGACCTATATCTTCTCCGCGTAACCATAATTCATACCTATAATATATCATACCAAATTAATTTTCTTAATCTCTCTTAAAGATGGCAAAATCTATAGATTTTACTTGACTTTTTTTGTAAAAACTTGTTCCTACCTTTCTGGTTGGAAACGTTTCACGAATGTGTCCATAGATATCTTAACCATATCTTTACTACAGGTACATTGTATAGCCCTTTTACCATATTCTACCCATCGTGGTGCAGCGAAATTCGTGGATTCAGCGCAGTTGAATCCATGATTGAAACCCGCATGGTATCCATAAGGGAAAGTGATCATAATTTCTCCAGCTTCTTGCGTTATCTAAAAGATGAAAAGAAAGATGTTAAGTCTAATTTTTATCTCTATACTAACTATTCTAAACAATTTTTAGGGTACATAAATAATTAAAACTTACTTTATTGTATGGAATAGAATGTTGCTTCAATATTTGGGGAGAAATGAGAGACATTTTATGACGTAGAAAAGCCCGACAACTTTGATAACTTGATGGGAAGTAAAAACTAGCTAGTCTCTCTAATCGTCTGCCATGTTCTGGTGGTATAGCATACCATGTTTTTGGAGCTCCAAAATGTAAATAATTTATCGAATACAAATCCATATCCTCTGTATGCCAGGCAAATGTAGTTTTCCACATCCCAAAATACAAGTATGCTGTATTAACACCATCGATAGATATACCATAATCTTTATTCACATAATCAAGTATTGTTCCCAAATGATTAATATTCCACTCTTTCACATCTGGATCGGTTAACGAGCCAGATACATCTGCCCCATATATAGGTGCAACATATGTTATATTCTTCCAGTACTTCCTCTCTAAATCTTCGTAATCAAAGTGACGAGGAGTATTATACCGTTCAGAGTTAGCCAATTTCCTATATTCTTTAACAGTCATTGATTTCTTCTGTATGTTAATTTGCTGATATAGACCTTGTTTGCCAGTTACTACCTGGCAAATTGGTGCAGGAATTGTGAGATCCATATCATCCAAGTTATAGCCTCTTTTTCTTGGGATCCACTCAACCGGAGGAATTACTTTCGCCAAGCCAGCCTTATGAGCTCCTCTGCTTTCCATGTATTCCACATACTTGGTAAAATCTTTGAACTCTTCGTATGTGGGTCTAAAGACTTGGATACGGGGAGTTCCCCGTGAGATATTGCTAACCATTTTTTCCTCAATTTATTCTACTGAAAAGGAAAAAAATGTGAATCTTTTATATTTTATGACATTTTTCGAATTAGTTGATTCAATTAAAGCTTTTATATTAGTATTAAATATTAAACTAAAACATACAAAATATATTATGGCTACTCATAAATATGTATTATTATAGACAAAATATATGATGTAATCTTCCAAATAATTCATTCAGAAATTTGCAAAAACCTGAATCATAAATGTATTGTATAAATAAAACTGTAAGAATCATGACATATAAACATAAAACCAAAACAGTTTCGGGACGTACGTTCCGGTTATTTAACAATAAACAAACATTTACAAAACAGACTAACATAGTACTACAAGTACGGGAAAATGTTATGAATCTTTTCTGTTCATTGATGTTTTCGCAAACAACAACATTCAAAAACGAGAAGTAAAAAACGAAGTACTATATTTTTGAGACGATACGTGCCGGAGATGCATAAACAAAATGGATGGTATCTATTGTCAAGAAATTCTTCTTAAAATAACTTCTCTACGACTTTCTGTTAGTTTTCAGGAAATGGATTGATACATCATTAAACACCAAAAAGTAACTTATGTTAATGATTTGTATCATATGTTTGATTCTTAAAAAGGGATTTTCACCTAAGGATAGCTGTGTTCACGAAATCTCGTGTTGGCAGATATGTATATTGACCGACACAAATCAACGTGTTTCTAGGTTGTACGATCTTTTTATAGCGTCGTTAAACACGATGTGCTACTTACATCAAAATTGGACGTTAAAAATCATCTTTTCTGTATAAACACCATGTTCATCCAAATATTGTGGTGGATTTCACTATTTGACACATCAACCGCTATGCCCCGCGCGTCTCATGCAACTAATAAAGATGGCATTCACTGCTCTATAAGTTTGGGACGCTAGAATAACAGCGCATGCGCGCCAAGCGGGAAATTTGAATTTTTGCATTTTGTCACGTACGTAAAGCTTTATCGAAATTTTCACACAAATTTTGTATTAAATACATTCAAAACGATATATTTATTCTTTCTGTGGATGTTTTTAAATTATAGATATAAATGACAGCGTTAGAAATGTTGGAAATTAATAAATGTATTATACTTTGTAATAATGGAAACGAAATATCTCATTAAAACATATTGGTTTATTAATGTTTATAATTGTAGAAATAGAAAAAAGGTAATTTTCAATGTTTATCACAATTTATTGAATATGTACAGTTACAAATTTTATATACATTTACAATAAAGTTATAGTTCTGTTTCATATCTTTGACATGTGTATATAGTGCTTCGATGTTTAGATACATTTATATGTTTATATTTTATGTAATTTATTTCATTAATTTCATTAATGTAACATTAATCGATACACAAAATAAACGTTCTGAATAAATTTAAATACGTTCATCTAAATAAATGTTTTGATGTTAGTAAATCGCACTCCTATTAAGAAGCTAAAAATTAAAAAAAAAGTTTTATAAGAAAATAATAAATATATAACGTGTTTTGTTTTATATTCTTTTATTGATCCATTTTGTTCTACTACTACGAAATTCTATTACTATCCATTCTATTCTATTGCTCTGACAAAATAATATAAAACAAAGGATGTTGTTACGTCCTGTAACTCAAACAAGACCAAGATGGTCAACAGGAACAACAATAATCCCAAGGAACCATTAATTGCCTTTTCGCCTGTCAAGGCCCTTAATTTATACAATACATTCTTCAAGTCGGGACGTTCCTTAGGGTTATGACTCATCATTGTAAACACGGGAAAAGCAGGTTTTCCGTTACTCGAAGACCACTTCCACCCGAGAGCGATCTTTGGTAGGTAGTGGCCAGTATCCGTCATTAGTTTCCCTTCTCGACATTATCTTCGTCGATCGTCACTTGCTATCAACACACTTTAACTTGCTATTCACTCTTCGGTAAGAACATTATAAATCTCTTCGGTCGTAACACTCATAAACACATACATCATTCAAAAGTTGTTGGAAATAAATAGTGATATTTAAACTGTGAACCCAGTGTTAAAATCATTCAAACTACCTCTATTATGTTAACCGAAATAAGGTATCGGCTGATTTATGGTGGTGACGTGTCGAGACGAGAACTTACGATTCTCGTTGACGCATTATACTGCGAACGCGTCTCTCCGTGAATACGGTCGAACAGTTGTGTATCTATTATTTCCTTATAAAACGAAATAAACTTTTGGGACAATCTGATATTGTTCTATATTTACTATATTTATTACAACATTTGTGTTTTTATAGAATGTAGTATTTTTCTACTACGTTACTACATTATACACAATGATTTATTTGCAGATTAATGATATCAAATCTTGTTTATTACTTCTACAATCAATACGTATCGTTTATTAATAGAGTAGACATGATTTTTAAATGTTGTATCTAATCGTCAAATTTTTTACTATGATCATACATGTCGTTGTTTTGAAACATTTTTATCACAGTCATATAAACGGTCTGGATTTGTCTTCTGCATCTTCCTACAATTATAATATAATAAGTACAATAGGAGCATAGTGTTCTAACAAACAGAATACTTTTTAATAATATTACCTATTTTAAAACTAGTTCTTTGATTAGCTTAAAGTCAATGGAATGGATTGATAGTCTTGATGGTGAATCTAATAATACGCTCTGTATTTCAATATTTCTTTTACTTTAAATATTTTGATTTTTAAGTTTACTATTTAAAACTGTATAGTCCTTCACTATTATATCCAGTAGTATTTATCTTTAATAAAAAATAATTTCTTACAATCTACATAGAATAAAAAGCTAACTACATACTTGCATTCATTTTTAATACCTATTGTATTATCTTTTACCTGATCTCCTTTCCAAATACATGAACATATTTCCACTCTAATAACATGTTCTATGTCTACGTTTCCAACTAAGTTTTCTAATTCATCAATAGGCCGTTTTATATCCGGTTTGCTTAAAAGCCTATTATCAAATATAATAAAGTATATACATAAAAGTACTATTAAGTTAAATGTATTACATTATATCTACAATCGGTAATCTGTGCATGAACAATAATGCAAGCTTAAGCAATATATTTAACTTTCTTACAACAACAATGGCTTTTCTGAAATATATTGATGTGAAATTAATTCACCAAATGGAACTTTATTTTTTGTTAGGTGGAAAATATTACACTAGCAACCACCATGTGTTGCAACAGGTGTTCGACTACTAGTGTCAGGAAATTTAAGAGGTGATTCTTGAAGTCGAACTAAGACGGAAATCAAGAATAAAAAAATTGTGTTTCCGGCTTTAGTTTTTAGTTATTGACAATTAAAAATTGCCCTGCAAAATACCCCTGCACGCGAGCAAACCTCCTTACACGAACGAAAGGAGGTCGACACATGAGCGGTAGTTTAACTTGTACAAGTCGTAGACAAGAATACCATGATATTCAGAGCTGAAAACGAAACAATTTTACAAAAGAAATGATAAATTGAACATTAAACCTGTTTACTCATGGAAATACATAAGAGCATATTGGAAACTATAATATAAATGGCCCTGTGAAATTTCCAAGTAGAGGTGATTAATGTTCCCACTAATCCTTTACATAGTCCTTTCCTAATCCTCTCATAAAAAGGTTGTACACGCACCGTGATTGTCTCGACTGCGAGTGTCCACAAGAAATGGAAAATGGTACTTAGTTTAATGGAAGGGAATATATCCGCTCTTCTCGCTTGAAGGGGTTAATGTACATAAGAGTCTGTCACTACAGGTACTATCTAGATACTACATTATATGAGACAGACCTTAATATGAAGCAATTTAGAACTATATATCTAAATTTTGACAGTCAAAAGATATTAACATTCCAGGTGTCAGCTGAAGGGCAACAATAGAAAGAGATAAAAACAACAACAGAAAAAACAATCTTGAGTTCTGGTTCTGAGCATAGTTTCTTTTCTTTTTATTTTTCCTTAGTATCTTTCTTTTATCATAAACATTTTCCATAGTTTTATATTCCAACTAATGTTTGCATTGTAGTATTTTAATATAATGTTTTAATGTGATTCAGGAATTTGTTGCAATAATAACCACTTATGAGGGGAATCCCTTTATATAAATATATTTCTACATACAATATGTTTGTGCGAGATAATGCACGAATTAAAAAGGTAAATGTATTTTAAAAAAAGTATATAAGTGTATGTATAATATAAATGCAAGAATATTATAGTGATAAGTCCTTGAATGACTGCGTTTAATCACGTTTTCTGACATTCAGACTGCACACCTGTTATTTATCACAGAATGGATTTTCAAACAGGTAGATATTTTAGAGACTGATAGCAAGTGATAAACAATCATTTCACGGAAACATAAATTCTTCGTCTTGATCGGTGTCTACTTTATATTGTATTATTGTTGTTAATTACTTAAAAATAATTAACTAGTCTGTAACTAATCAAAGCCTTAGAAACTCTGTGTAAATGTTTCTATATTACATATACGTTTCATAACGTTTTTTAAGAAAAACAAATGAAATATGGATATTCGACTTAATATGTTTATTCTGTGTGTAGTGAGTATTTTTTAATTATTATTTTTAAACTAGATATTTTTCCAACTTTATCTTTATTATAGTTTTTAAGTTTTTCAAGCTTTTCTGTTTTCGATCATTTAAAGATGATATGTAACGACTCAAAATACATAGTGATTCGCTTAAAGTACATATTAAGTGTCTAGAAGAAAATCTATATACGCCTTTCTTGTGTAAATTTTTATCTAATTTTGTGTTATTGTTAAAAAGGAGAAATTTAATATCAAAATACAAATCAGTTTTATATTCAAGATCGAAATCTTGTGTTAACAAAAATAATTTCTTTTATAGATGCATGAATCATGTTTTATAACGATAATAATTAATGTAAAATGTCAATGTCCAAATCTCGTCGACAAACATTTGTTCTACGATACGTATTCGGAGAAATTCGATTGGCTATAAATAATTTATATCTCAAAAATTAACTTCGGGAATAAATCTATGGCATATTTAACAACTAATAATATTAGTAATATAATCGCAGACTAAGAATAAAGGCAAGAGTCCGTTACAAGTTACAATTAAGTATATTAATTGTAAATATTATACAAACATTGATTGTAATATTAATGCATGTAGTAAAATGAGATAAACCTCATGAAATTCAATAAATTGACCACTTGAAATTGAATAAATACAATACAATATAAATTACAACTTGTAATAATTAAATTGTGGATTTTTATATATTTACAGAAAATTTACAGAATATGCATAAAATGTAAAAATATTAAAAATATCTAAAACAGGTTACTCGTTATAATATTCAATAGATAAAACAAGTTTCTGCTTAAATCATTCAATTTCTTAAGTGTTTATAAGTATCCGCAGTTAGTAATAAGAAATTTAGTAATATTGACGATAACCTACAATTTGTTTAATTTGTAATATAAATTTGTAAATATTTGTAAAGTAAATAACTTGTAATTTGTAGCTCATAAATTATAAAATTTTACCATAATGTCATTATGTACATACATATGAATATATAAACTTTAATTGAATTGACGAAAAGGTATGCTAGGCGACGCAATCGGTAAATAGGGAAACTGTGTGACCAGTAATTGGAAGAAGAGAAGGTGAGACTTTGTCACTTAAAAATTTCATCACGTTCAAACGTGCGCGATTATTAAACGACGAGGAGGAGGGAGTAGTATGAAGTTTTATTTCGCCTTCACCGCTGAGTTGTAGCTCGTGGCCAGTTGTGGCAGTACAGCAGCGCGCCTCCTCTAACAAGGAGTTCGTTCAACACGTCTTCTACTTTTGCATTTATGGTGTTGTCCTCGTGTGGTGAACTTTGTATGCGTTTCACATGTCACCTCCGATAGCAGTACGAGAGCTGTATTGTACAGTATAAAACATCTAGATAAAACATGTCTATCAAAGAAATTTTATTTTTATTTACAATTAAATGCACAGTGTTTATTCTAGTGAATATTTCGTCGACATGTGTTTCTTCACAAATTACTAGATTGTGGATATTTATGCATTTAAGGGAAATTTAACGGTGATATACTGTATAGCATAACAAATTATCAATTATACTACGTACTTATTATAGTTATTGTATAGTATTGTACTTATTAATATTATACTACATATCATATATTATTATACTGTTATAGCTTACTTATAGTATCTAGTAAGTAAAATGAATTTCTATTTGACTTCCACTTTTTTAACATTGTAACTACCATAAATAATAACCAATTTATGACTTTTTATAGAAACCTTATAAACTGATAACAGATTTTTTAAGATTTCAATAACTCATGATGATGTATATAGATAAAGCTTCTTCTTTTGCATTATGTATTTATTCATGTACTTCATTTTGATTTCTTTGTTACGAGTTTCACACTTTAGTCATCGAGTCTGTTAATTATATTTATCAAAGATATGAATTTGTACAAACATCCGCGATCTACAAATTAAGTTACGATATAAACAAAACAAAATTTTTCGGTTAGCCAGATTAAAACATTATTAAACGTAGAATATAGAAAGTTATATAAGTTTGTGTGAATTTGTTGTTTGAATACGATTTGGATGAAAGCGATTAATTTGTATTTTGTTCTCTAATCTTAGAGACACGCGGCAATAGCGCATCATAGGCTGATAATAGAACCAGTCTAGCGATACGAATGTATTGAGAGGACTTTAGATTCCAAATTTTAGCACGTGGAATTTATTTGAAACAATAATACTTCAATGTCATAAATGGTTCAAATACATATATAAAACACCAAATTTATTATATTATACCATTATTATTTACTATATTTATTATCATTATTAAAGTTGAAATTTTTGATGCATTTTATCTATATTTTTCGCTTTCTACAATGGAACTTTTTGACAGCGTTTCAACGTAGACTCATGTTACGTACATCGATATTTACAATTCAAATCGGTAAGAATACGGATAAAATAAGTGTTGCCAACAGTTTTCTTAATCGTCCGTGACTACTAGATTGTAAATCTGTATGTACTTGTAGGAAATAAAAAAATACTAGTTTATGAATATATTATAGAATGGATAAAGTATGACAACATATATATGTACATATAAAATACCAACAGTATAATGCTTTATGTAATGTGTGGTATTAATATTAATAATAGTATATTTAGGTAAAATTTTCTACTGAAATTTTCTTATTCAAATTATATTCTCAAAAATATAAATTCACATAAAAATCCACAATCTAATAACTACTATGTTACGTGAGGCTAAACCAATATAGATATTAGTGAATATTGAAAACATGATCTTTTTTAAATTAAATAAAGAAAATATGGAATAAAGTAAATGCACGAGAGCGTTCGAAGCTCTGGTTGCTTTGTATAAAATTCCATAAACGTCCACCCACGGTATGACGGTTACGAAATGCGACAATCAATTCCTTGAGACTTGCTATACCAACTCGGTCTTTCTTTACTTCTCTTTTAGTTCTCGTTTCGCATATTGTTTATCGCGGTCTCATGTGTGTGTTTCGTTGTGTTTAGTGTTGATAACTCACATCGGCCATTAAGAAAAGAAGGAATTAACAGCACATAGTGAAAAGTCGGATGTGAGGAACCGACGAAGATTGAACAAAGGAAATGAGCACGAAGGTACTCATCGAGATGCAACAGCAGCTGAGGCATATTGTGACCACCTCTGAAAATGCTCCGACCAGTACTAAGAAGCTAGAGGACTTAATGGATATCCAGAAATCGATTTTTTTAGTTTTCGAGGATATTACCTACTGCGCCAGGCCGTGGATACTTTCTGGAAGTAAGTTTTTCACTACAATCCAATTTTTACTAAGTCATTGTTATAAGCAAAATTGTTTGCTATAATAAATTCCGTAAAAAACTTGTTACATAGAAGTTATATAAATAATTTCTTGTTATGTAAAAACTTTCATAAAAAAATTTTTGCTTTTAATGTACATAAATAATTCCTTAATGTAATAAATTTTTTGTTCGTGCTTTTTTATTCGCATTCACATGAAGTTTCTTTAATATTGCAAATTTTATATAAAACTTTTTGTATTGGAAATAAAGTATGAAATGCATTGATTGAATATGTTTGAATAAAGTGACATATTTCACGAAACTTTATTTATAGAAATCTTTACCTGATTTTTCTTATCGTGTAACGTATAACATAATAGGTTTGGCGTCTTGTTTACTCAATCCAAAATGTGTGGTGCATGATGAATTATCTTTTTTTCTTTCAAAGGAGTAATATTAATATCTAATTAGTACACAAGTGTATTGCGACCAACAAAGTCAATATGATGTTTATTCATGAGATAAGATCTTTACGAGTTAACGGAATTGAATGTGATAGCGTCCTAACGGATAACGGTTTTCGAAGTCGGCTAATTTTGTGGCAAACGGGGACGAAAATTTTCGCGTTCCATGTGAGTCAAAGTAGTAAAATAATCGCTTTTAATTAGCACGAATAAACTATATTAACTTTTCTAAAGCACATTCAAGCTGCTAGTAATTATGGAAATTTCACTTTTTTGTATTATTATATGTAAATGTTATATGCATTGTTGTTTATTACCGATGATATTTATTAGTGTTATTATATTTACAAGCGCATATACAAGTGTAGTATTATAACGTGCATTAATTGAATTATAGTAATTATAATAAATTTTTATTTTTTTCTAGATTTCCGAAAAAAATATTTTATAAATCATATTTTATATAATTAATATTTTATTGTATGGTTAGTTTTAAAACCAAAGATAATTGTTGATATCAATTCCAACCAATTTCTATTTATTATCACTTTTAGTTATGTTACCTAACCTAACTGATAGCGATAGGAAATTTAAAAAAGAATCAACTGTGGTGTAGCCTAATGTAAGTAAAGTGAAACGTTAATTTCAATTAGCTCACTTACACGGTAATTATAATACATAAAGGATCATTTCTTGTATTTTTTTAGACTTTAAAATGTGTACAATGATTATCTAGACAACCAATGACCATACTAGAAAATAATCATTTTCTTATCTATCACATTTTTTATGATAGTTTTAGTAAGTATTCGTGGTAAATAACATTCATGTTAAAACAGTGTAGAATTAAATGTACCTAAAATAAAATATTCTTACTATATTTTAGTGCAAATATATCGTGGTAAATAAATTGTTTAGATGATAATACAATAGGAGTTGTTCTTGCTCTCCGAATTGGAATGCTTGAGAATTCCCTTGAGAGAGTACAAATATAGACTGTATCGTCTGTATCTGACTGTATGCACACTCGGACCCTCCCCTACCTCATCTCTCTGTGTTGTATGCGTGCGCCAATGTGTGCCGCCATATGAGTTTATTAACCCTGAAACGGTTAATAAACAGAAACGACAGAGAAGATGACAGAATAATAAACATCGTTGATACTGTCTTTAAAAAACATAATAGAGTCAAATCGTCCTTTACAAATTCAATAAGACCTTCATTATGCTACGGTCAATGATATAAGAAGCATCTTTTATCTTCATCTTTCTCTTTCCACGTAACTTTCTATGTATATATGTGATAAAAATCCTTTTTTATTAAAGATATATATTATTATGTATTTCAAATATATAAATATGGTACATAACCTCAATGAGGGTTTAACATATCACATTAATTAAAAAATGAAATAATAATATCATACTGTTGGTTAGAAAATTATTCTTCCTTTATTTTTATTAGAGATATCGAGTACTTAAGATGATACGTAAATCCAACAGGGACTTAACATAGTATTAATTAAAAAAATAATATTGTAATAAGAAAAGTATGCTTTCCCCCACCACTACTCCCACCTTTGCCATTTTCCGTTCTCTCCTTTAAGTTCTTTTCCGTTGATTTTGCTTTCTAGTTTTACCGAACAGTGAAAACGATCGGTTTTAAGCGAGCCTTGTGAGCTTGTTTGCAAACATCGAGGAATGTAATATGATGCAGATCTCATGATCAGATGAAAACAGGACGAGGTAAACAGGTAAACTATAAATAGGAATTATCACGTGTCTTTATTATCGGCAATTAATAATATACTTACGTAATTAGCAGTTTGGTGCTTTAGATTTATCGACACGCAATGTAGCATGCACTGAATTGGTGTTTTTCACTTTTAGTCGATAATTGACGGGAAGAATTCAAGACGAACAATTTCGAAATTCTTGCAGCGATGCGAGAGAAATGCGTCGGTATTACAGAGTGAAAGTATGGACCGTTTAGTGTTTGCAAAAATTTCATAACATATAGCAGCTGCAGATTGTACTAATATACATATGTATATCTTTTATCGTTTATCTTTCATTAATATTTAGTCTCTCTATTACTTAGCCTCTGTCTTTTTCCTTCTCTCCTATTGAATGTTTTTCGTTTCGCCCTTTTTCCTTCCTCTACTTTTTTTTCTTAAGACATTCTATTTACGGTATACGTTGCACGATGAGACACAAAAGTTGAAATTTCGCCCTTCGGCTGTAATTCTTTCCTTCTGAAGCCCTTCAGGTTCATCACGGATTTCCAAACATAGGATATTAAGCCTAAAAACTTGTAACTTCAAACAAATTTGGGAATTTACTATTTTTATAATTTATCTAGAAAACATTTTAAATTCGTTTTTTTTTCTATTACTATTACTTCATTACTTACTTCATTATATAGACTGCCGATTTTTGTGCAAATTTACATTTTTATGTACATAACCAAAGAAATAGAACTTGAATTTGTTTTACCTATTAAAAAATTATAACGAGTACTCTACTTTCATTTAAATATTTTATATATTTTTGTATATTATACACATCCTATACAGTTGTGTACATCTTTAAATTTCACATAAATACATAAAAATCTAGTTGTTATATAGACTTTGAAGTTCATGCATATCTGTAATTAAAGTTAAGTACTTAACTAAAATATTCGTGCAAAAAAGAAATAATCGTTTAATAAACGTATGTTTTTAATTAATTTATGGAACTACGCAAAGTTATCTAATGTAAAAAGTTTTGAAAAAATCTTACAAAAGTTTGCCATATAGAATACTATTTTTATTAGTGTTATAAATCAACTCATATGCGCGAGCCTTTATAAACTTTATACAGTTTACATTGAAAAGACAGCGTGTTATCGCTATAAAACGAAGCTCAACAATGCATAATATCTATCCAATACTCCAACTTTCGTTGATAATTCAGCGGGCGTTATTTTTTTTAAGTCAGATATCGCTTAATAATATGCATGTCTGCAGAAAATATGTACATAAATGTTTGTTTCAGAAAAGACTGAACTATTAAAAAATTTGAGCGGCGAATTCAGAGCCGGCGAACTTACGGCGATTATGGGATTGTCCGGTGCTGGAAAGTCCACATTGATGGATGTTCTAACTGGCTTTACGTTAGTAGATCTCTTATCTGTATTTTCTTCTGTCTATAATCTCTTTTTATCATTTACATGATACAGAGTAAATAATTTCGATGAAATTTTATATGAATCATCGATAACAATCTGTTGAATTTGGGACAGGAAATGTAGATAACCACTAATGCTAAACAAGACACATTTGTATGAAGTTCCTGGATAAATTGGGCTCAATAGATTCACGTTGATAATAATTATCACTGATGATATTGTGCTATGATGTTAATTAATGATATAATATTATATAACTAGAAAATCAACCATAGAAAACTAAACTTTTTAACGTTTGATGAAGTCTTACACTCTTTCATATTAATATATCATATAATGTGTATTATTTTTATTTAATCTCAGAAATATTATAACTATTATTGATATAAAAATTTCAGGCAAATAATAGTTTGACAAATCTTTTCTATGCACAATAATTTTGAGATTTGATTAAAGTGGAGAAACCCAGTAAAGAAATACAAGATTTCAAATAAATACAAGAAATCAAATGATTTCGCTACAAGTATTCCTCTTTTCAATAATTTTATGCCATTGATATTACATATTAGACTGAACGCTAGAAATATTTGTGGTTATAAAGTAACGTTGGCACGACTGCTATATTATGAGCAATTATTACATTACAGTAATCATAGTAGCATGTAGTGTGAAATTGTAAGTATCAAGTGCGGTCACATGTTCTGTTGCAAACGGTCAATTTCCGGTTGATCTCAAAATATGAGATATCATTGACCTACGGGGACTATGTCGCGATCTTTGTCATTTTTGACAACCATACGATTGACTTTATCAACCACTGATGACGCTATTAACGCTACATCAAATTGAAATTTTCAATGATTTGATATATCTTCGCTGACCTAAAATACATACCAAATACATACTAACTAGAAATTTTTAATCAAAACGAAATTCTCGCTCTACTTTAATAGAATAATGCTGGCAAATGAGTATATAAATACTCACACATTTGCCACATGCCATATAAATTAGATGACAGTTTAACGGTCACAGCAGAAGGGGGAGTTGTACAAAGTTGATACGAGAAACACGTGTTTTTGAAACGAGTGTCTGGCTTGAAAGATGCTAGTATGAAAACTGAACATGTGATACACATGATACGAAGCATAATACAGTTAATATTTTTGTTGATTACTGTTGATATAATTCTATCATTTTATTACTATATTCATTTTATGTATTTTTAGCTGCCTCAAAATTTATTTTTAATAGTAATTTCTATATTGTTTGTTTTAGACAATGAACACATGAATGTTTCAAAACATTACTTCTAAACTATTAATCACAAAGTATTATTAAATGCTCAATTGTGGGAGATTGTAGTAATGAACACATAGTATCCTTTCATTGCTCGATCAAACAGACACGACCTGTATTTCCATTAAGTACGAATCGAAGTATAATTTGATGTTCATTGGATGAAATAGAATTATCACCGATAAACTTGCGTGACCAAAGAAATCTTGTATTTTATAAAAGAACGATAAACTACTATTTGCAACGCGAGTAGTTTCATGCTCTCATGAACGTTTGTTATAAGAAATTCCGTTAACATATTATTTATTCATTAATTAAATTTATATTCCACAATCATTTATTTATTGTCTGTATATTTTTATACTTCATATTATAATTTTTAACATCATATCCATTTTTTACATATAAGAAATCATTGTGTAAATTACCACTAGAAGGTTTAGAAAATGATATATTTAAAGATTCTAAATAACAAATTAGATTTATATAGGTTCATCTTTTTTTAACTAAAGATGATAACGTTACTGAGTAATTTCTTTCTTACAATTTTATTTTTATCTCAATTATTGTTATCCAATATTTTTTTCTTTTATGGTAGTGAATTAAAAATATCAAATTGTGTCTAATGATTCATTATGAAGATTACAAACATACTAAGATCATCTGATTAGTTTATGCGATGTTTTAAGTAGGTTAGCTGAAGGCATTTTAAATCGACCATTGTGTGCTATCACGATGCATTTAACTGCATCGTGTAACTGATGAAAATTGCCACATTTACATAATTTGAATATCGATCCATTATTTTCGGCACATGGACTGCATATAACACAGTTCCTCTGTAAATTAATCCTTCTATCTTCCATAAAATAAGAAAATTAACAAAGGAAATCGAAAAAAAGGAAAAGAAATCTAAAAAATGATGAAGAAAGTAAGAAAATTGGAAACGCGCTACAAATCGTAGGATTAAAAATGTATTTCATTACTTTGGGCCGTTTTCAGAACGACTGGCGTAACCGGGAATATAATGGTCAATTCAAAAGCTAGGAATCTCAATGAATTTCGAAGATTGTTAGCGTATATAATGCAAAACGACAATTTGCAGCCACTGTTGACCGTGCAGGAAGCAATGAACGTTGCTGCCGACCTAAAACTTACCACAAGTCCTCAACAAAAGAAACAAAAGGTATATTACATTTTATTCGTCAATCTGTAATATAATCGCAGAGTTGTTTGTTCTAAGCCACAACGCTCAAAGTAATTGAAAAATTACTCGCCGAAGACTTTGTTGTCTATAGCTTGTTTATAGTCATTTAGTAGCTCAAGGTCAGAGAAGCAGCTCCCCATCATTAAAAATATCTCATTATTCATTCTTTAGGGTTAATTTTACTTTGTTTATTAGTAATTAATTTTTTCTTTGGTTTGAATAAGGTTGATCTAAGTTAAATTGGATATACTCAAATGAAAAATTGTATAATTTCTCTTTAACTTAAGAAAATTCATCATTCAAGAGGTCAAATACAACAGAAATTTTATGATGTTTACAGTATTGGACAAAAGCATAGATCAATGATATAATTATGTTATTATACCAATTACAATTAATGCCGTTAATATACCAATTAATACATATAAATATTATTAATATAATATAATATAATTGTTATGCGTATAATTGTTAAAGAAGTTGAATTAATTGCCCCATTAATTGCTTTATAGTTTCATAGTTTTATATTCTAGTTTATTATACAACATAACAAAAGTATCTCTTTTAGCATTTCATATTACTTAATTTAAAAGAAAACTAATTTTGAATCACGTTTTCAGATTGATCAGATTTTGGTCACAATGAGTCTGGATACATGTCGCCACACACGAACGGGAAAACTTAGCGGTGGAGAAAGGAAAAGACTGGCCATTGCATTGGAATTAATCAACAGTCCTCCGATTCTATTTCTCGATGAACCCACTAGGTATATACTTGTACTTTGATACCTGTATGCTTTATTCATATCAAATTTCACTATAAATTATTTCTTCCTAGAAAACTAATAATAACAATAAAGGTATAATTTGATATTAATTGCAGCGGACTAGACAGTGTGACCTCAAAATATTGTATAACGTTGCTAAAGCAGTTGGCAAAGGCGGGACAAACGGTGATTTGTTCTATTCATCAGCCCAGTGCTTCCTTGTTGAATATGATCGATCATCTTTACGTGGTGGCAGACGGAAATTGTGTGTACAGCGGTAGCACACAGAATTTAGTGCCTTATTTGAGCAGCCTCGGTTTGCAATGTCCAACTCACTATAATCCAGCTGATTATCGTAAGTAAATACTCGTAAGTAAATGGAAATCGGACGTATTTCATACCATTTCCTTGATCATATTGCTAATTTACATTATATCCTATCTATAGTGATATCTCTGAATAAAGAATCACCAAAATAGATATTGTACGAGCATTTTGCATACACATTTAAGAAAGAAAAAGAGAGTATATGATTTATGGAAACGTTAACTATTGCTCCTTGCCTATTTTATTATGTAAAATTGTCGTGATGTACAAGACATTTGATGTACAAGACACAAAGCGCCTTTAATCATTCGTATCATAAGTATCACGCAAAACATTCGTGAATTAGCAAGAAAATTTCTTAAAATATCCACTAACATTTCTTATTCGCTTCCTCAAATCAGTTTAAAAAGTTAAGGGTAACCAAGTTTAAATGATGTTTGAGAAAAAGTCTTTCTCTTTATAGTGATGGAAATCTGCAATGGAGATTACGGCAGATATCTGCCGCAGATGGTGAATGCCATCGAGAATGGAAAAAATAATGCATGGAGGTCAATCAGTAATGTAACCAACGTCAATCACCAAGAGGAAGTGATCGCTTTGAATGTGACAGCTTCGTTCCAAGCACTTCGGCAACGGTCTCCGATGGAGATACAGCACGTTTATGGTAAACATAAAGCTGGTGCTGGGTGTGCGATTGGCTTCTGGAAACAGCTGTTCATTTTACTTAAAAGAAACGCTATCAGACTCTCGAGAGATAAGGTAATGAATAATTCGATCTTGGAATGAAAAATTTATCTAAAATGTAAATACAATGTAAATAAAAAAATATTTGCACTTGTTTATATTTTCCAATAAAGTATTTTTCTATCAGGTGCTACATTTCAATTATACGGTACTTTTTGTAATCTTATGAAAATACTACTAAATGATACGAAAATTAATATACTTGAATCTAATTAATTAGTATGTAATGTGCAAATATTTTTTGCAGCCGCTGTATATTATTTACAAAATAGGTTCGTTGTAACAGACAAAGCATAGAAGAAAGTTATAGTATAACTCAGCCGCCAATTGTAAAATTACTCGCTAGTTGTAAGAAGAGCCAACACAATAGTATTAATAGATTCATTTGGATTTGTTAGTCTTCTCTATTTGTTGTACTTGTGACACGTGTACAGACTAGTCGCGTAAGAATAAAAATAGATATGCGACTGGCCCGTATCTTTTATATATAGATGTCTTCATATTTAGAACGCGAAAATGTACAATAATAATAAAGCGAGTCCCATCTGTGAGATCATTGATTACTGAATCAACGTCTATTAAATGATAAGAGCTGTGAAAGAGTTCTTTGTAATATTACCTTTCTTAAATTCGATTGTATGAGCTGAATTTAATAGTATAATTTGATTAGAATGTTTCGACTAAATTTGAAAATTGATACTAAAATGTTAAAAAAATTTTTTAGTAAATTTCACTGAATAACTCGGGAAATAGAAATGAATATGAAGATACAAAGTTCGTAACATTTCTAGAGAAATCTGATACTTGGAAAACATGTAATAAATAACATTAGTGATATAACCGCAGAAGTAATTGACCTTGGTTAAAGTATGATATTTCAGATACTTCTACCAATTTCAATGAATATATTTATAATAAAATTATATAGAAATTTAAACATCAAAGAAATATTAACTTTTTCAAATATTTTTCATATATAATTTCGATGAACTTATCGAAGTGTGATGCCTTTTTCGATTTCGATGATTTTAAAATATATTGTAAAATTCAATATTTTGAACAATTTTTTCCTATTCGTATAACTGGCGATAAGCGTTAGTTTTAGAGTTATACGCAAAAATACCCTGCCGCTCGGCCTTAATTTTCAAGCTGGTTTGGGTTAGTAGTAATATGCGTCAATCCGACCGTCGCATGAGGCGGTTGACCAGCATTGTTTACACTTTACATTAATACCGATAAGGGGATTCGCAAATTGAGATTACTATTAACCCATCCTAGTTTGAAAAGTAATAGCGAACGGCGGCGTACTGTTGCGTCTAACTGGGAAACTAAGGACGAGTGTTGAATTTTACAACATATTTCAAAAACATCAAAATCGGAGAGAGCGTCACATTTCGATAGATTGACCACAATTTCTTATATATATTTTTTCTTAACAAAGTAAGAAAACTTTCAAATTGCCTCCTGTCCTTTTCACAGGTATTAACATTTACACGACTTTCAATGCATTTTGTAATTGCCTTGATCGTTGGCGTGATCTATTTCAAAATAGGCCAAGATGCTGTCTACGTGTTGGATAACTTCAATCTTCTATTTTTCAATATAATGTTTCTTATGTTCAGTGCCTTCAGCGCAACAGTAACAACATGTAAGCCGAAAACATTTTACCTTGTTTTCTTGAATAAAAATTGTTTATGTTAATCAATAAAAATTGTTATTACATCACAGTTCCCTCGGAGTTACCAATCACCATGCGGGAGCATTTCAATCGCTGGTACAAGTTACACTCTTTTTACCTTGCTAACAAGTTAGCTGACATTCCCATTCAATTCACAGCCATTTCTTTGTATATTCTCATTGTATATTATATGAGTGATCAATTATTAGAACTTCAACGATTTTGTCTCTACACGCTGATGTGTTTTGCCGTCAGTATGGTTGCTCAAACGTTTGGCCTTTTAGTTGGAACAGGAATGAAAGTACAGGTTTGTATGAACGTATATTTTTAAAAATATTTACCATATATTGCATTCTTATTTTATTATTTGTTTCAGCATGGTATGATCTTTGGACCACTCATGATTCTTCCATTTTTGATATTCAGTGGATTCTTCGTTCAATTCAGGGACGCTCATCCGTACTTACGATGGTTATTCCATTTATCGTTTCTTAAATATGGTTTCGAGGGTGTAATGATCGCCATTTATGGGTAAAGTGTACAGCATAAAATTTATTTTATAAAATTTGTTCCTTTCACATAATTGTTAACATAATATTCTTCTGTGATTTCAGGTATGATAGACCAAAGCTTTCTTGTTCAGACGTCTATTGCCATTTTGCTATACCGGAGACGTTGTTAAACGCTGTAGACATGAAGCAAGCTAACTATTGGTTCTGTTTGATTGTATTGGTCGCTCTATATATCGCATTGGATATTGGAACGTACACATTACTGAAATATAAGTTAGAGAAACGTGTATAAAAAGAAACACAAAATTGAAAATATGTGTGAGATGTCGGTGAAACATTTTTTCTACGATCGTGTTGTGTTCAGTGTAAATAGAACAATATAAATGAATTATTGTTAAAGACTGATTTTATTTTAAAACTTCTGTATAAAAAGAAAGAAAGACAAGAATTTATAAGAAAATTTTATTGAAAAAAGAAAAAGAATATATATTTGCATTTAATTGTAGTTTTGTTATGGCAAAAAGAAGCGACGAATAATTATTTGCACAATACGATGTTGTTTGTCGAAACAGAAATAGAAATTCTTATCTTGAGATAGTAAATATCATGAACCAATGTCTTTTGATACTGTGTTTCGTATCGATTGATAACAGCAAATTTTTTGTATAAATTATGTTCGTTTGAAACATATTAAGGTATAATTCTACATATTATTCGTAGATTCCACGCCTATTTCCATAAATTTACGGTATATACGCCTACATTAAATATACTATACAACATTGTTCTAAATTTAAAAAATTAGCAGCCGTTTTATAATTACAGTCGATTTATGTTAGAAAAAACGTAATATTATAAAAACTAAATATATTCATTTATTTTCAATTTATTTCTAGCTTCGCATTTTCATTTCCAACATTTCGCGGAGAACATTTCTTTTGATTGAAAATGTTAAAGATGCTATCCAAAAATTATTAACAATATACATAACATTTTTATTGTACTAATTTTACGGAAATATTTCAAAATGTGATATATTCATACTGTTTAGATTTTTTATAATGAATTATTTAAATATCAAACGTTAACAATAATTTTTTTATTCTGTATTCTTAAAGGTTCAGATAAATAATTAGTTGTCCCAGAAGCTTCTTTCGCTTTGTAAGTAAATAATGGATGCATAATATTTTATATTTTATATCATGTCATTGAGCTATGTACGATTCATTCTTCACATAATATCATTTTCCCAGAATTTTTGGGATTTGCTAGCAAAATATCGTTCTAGATGCATTTTTAGGTCATTTATTGAACTGAATCTTTTACCGTGAAAATAATTTTTTTAATGGAAGGAATGAATAATAATAATCACGTGGAACTACATCCGGAGATTATGGAAAATGAGGTAGAACAACCCAATCAAATGATAATAATTTGTTTCTAACGACTAAAGATATATGGGTCCCGATTAGAAACAGCTTATTAAATTTGATTGCGATGTCTTACCTCCTCCGTACTTCCCGGATATACTACCGTGATTATTATTTATTCTTCTTATTACAAAATTCTCTTCACTGTAAAAGAATCAGTTCAATAGATGATATTAAAATGCCTAAAACGATATTTTTCTAGCAAATCCTGGAAGTTTTGGAAAAATAGTATTATGTCGTTTCTGGAGAGATGGAGGAAAGTAATGGATCATAATATGTCGTACATAACTCAATAATTTGACATAAAACAAAATATTGTACATCTATTATTTATTAATAAAAAGAAAGAATCTTTTGGAACAACCTAATGTAATATTGATAGTGATAACATTTATTAATAATTAGCGGGAACAAACTCTTTGTTAGATACAGTAATTAATAAAAACAGTAAAAAAATATAAAGAATTGTCGATTTATAAAAGTGATCGTGATAGAAATGTTTTAAATGAAAGTACGCATGTAGCATTTCAGATGCAATGAACTCCAGAATGCAAGGTCAAACGGGACTGGACACGTTTCCCGTAGCAAGAGAGTTATACGGCCCTGTAATAAAGAGTTAATCGGCAGTCGCCGTCACGAATTCGTTGGGATCGCATATCGTTTCTATTGCGTTCGCCATTAGATAAAGCGTGCTTTGGAAACAATGCTTCTTCTGCTAAATAAAGTGAATTCAACGAACTACGTGAAAAATTCTTTTTTCATCGCGACATCTAACTATATGCAACTATTGAATCATAGTGAATAATCTTCTTTGTTAGCTTCTTGATGTATTCTCCATCAACTAGTGCAATCTCCTTGTTGTGTATAAAATTCTCATATTTGATGAATCTAAAATTGTGAAAAATTACAGTTAGCTGAACGTGTCCTAAAAATTATTTACTAATTAGTAATAATTGCTAAAAATTTTTAATTAGTATTAACTCACAATAACATTGTGTCTTAAAAATCTATTATTACAAAATATTTTGAAGTTTTAATTTTTGAAAGTGCGAACATATGTATATATATTGTGATATAACATTGCTGGAAGTATATATATATGTATATATTTAGTATTCCTCTCGGTGAAGTTTTGATTATATGAAACTAAATGATCATTTATATTTATTTTGTGGAGGGAAACATCCATTTCATAAGCAGCAAACAGCTGAAACATTTTGAGCTGTAATCATCGTTTGTGATTGTGGGTCATTTTCGTGGGTCAAATTTCAGTGGTTTATCTGGACGATTAGTTTAAATACATATTTAACAGTCGTCGGATGTAAGAAATCAAGATGGAAACGCATCATAATAATGCAATTGTTAATCCATCAGCGAGAATGATCGACGAAGAAGAATGCACCGTCCAACTGACAATAGGAGAGAATCAGAAATTTTTGAATCCAGATTCTCAGTCGGTTACCAAGATGCACATCGAGTTTGACAATCTCTCGTATTCCATCTGCTCTGGTAAAGGCAAGTATACTTAATGCCAGAGATATAGTGTGGTCGTAAAGTAAAACCTAACCAGTGGTGATCATATGCATGTGTATCCAGAGGTGTATGCATTTTGTGGAAGCAGTTTAAATCTGTACAAATTGTAAAATTACTTGTTAATTTTAATATATAAAATTTCTTTAGAATAATTGTGCATTATAGAAGTAAGAAATAATAAATTGTGTATTGCTTGGACTTGTTTTCCAACGCAATGCTGTTTATAATTTGTCGAAATATTAATAATACAGAGAAAGAAAGATTTCAAACCATGGTTTGCAAACTTACTTGTGAATTAATTATATTAAATTCCTTTAAAATATATATGTGAACTAGAAAATTAAAAATAGTAAATTGTGTATTACTTAACTCTGCTTCCAGATTCTATGCTATATATAATTTTTTAAAGTATACTTGCGAAGACAGAAGTAACTCTGAAGATCTCAAGTTCTAAAAATTACAGTTCTGAAAATATGCCAACTTTAATACTTGATCAATTTTATGATTTTATTGTACTATACCTATTCCGCCAATTATACATTCATTCTTAGTTACTTCGTGTGTATGAAGAAAATAAAACAACTGCATTACTTAAAGCGTGACTACTTATCATTTTATCTATTAGTTAATTGAGGAGAATAATTTTTAAGTGGCATTTAACATTTACATAGTTGTCGATTAATCACTTCAGGTTTAAAAACAGAAATCAATTTTTTTGTTTATTTTTTTCATTATTTCTTATCATTATATTTTGCTGCTGAGCTAAGATACCCGATAGTCTTTATGTATTCTGTGACTATGTACAGTTACATACAAAAGCCTGTATGAATCAATGTTTGAAATATAACAAATTACTTTTTATTATAAACAAAAATAATACAAATTACTACATTTATAAAAAAAGAAGAAGTAAAAAGATACAAAATATAATTTTGCAAAATTATACATACTCCTATTGTACATAGCTACACATTGGGTTGGCAACTAAGTGATTGCGGATTTTGTCAATATCACCTAATGATTATGAATATATTATTACGAATACATTAAAAGGAACAAAGGACTCTTGTGTGTCCACTCTGTAGATATCAATAACTATTTACGATCTTCTTAGAATTAATAAAATTAAAGATTTCGTTATTTCTGTTAATCTTATTTCGTTTAATCTTTTATGACGTAGATGTTTAGATTTTTTAAACTTATTCCAAAAATAAATGAATATCAGTTAGTATGAAAGTATACAGAATTTTATAACGAATTTTAGTGTCTTTCGATAAGTTGGATGCATCAAATTCGATGTACGCATGGAAACCTTTTTAATTGACTGTACCAGTGATTATTAGTAGGTAAGAATGTTTTATTTATGCGACAAATATATGTTATGTATGTAATTTATGCATAAATGTATGTAATCAAATCAGTAATATGCGACCTATAATTTTAGTATTTAAACGCAGTATGTTTTTAAATCCAACGATAACTATAAATATGAATGATCTACAGGAACAAAAATGAGAAGACCTTATACCTTATTTGTATCTACTCCCGTAATGCTTTGTGATGATCTTTGTTTATCTTAGCCAATTATTTAAACAATTTATTATAAGTTGCAAGTATGTATTTTGCATTAACCCGTTGTTTGTTAATGATGCGTGAATAATAGATTAACTTGTGTAATCGCAATCGCAATATTGACCACATTAAAATAGGAAATAGCATTAATGAAAACTGAAGCCAAGGTCGAAGGTCATTTACGTAAGAATTAGAGAAAGAAGACAAAGTGTATATGTGAATTTACCGTTTTAATTAAAAGACAAATTATTTTCATTCTCCTTCTGTAAATGTATAAAATCATGGTAAAATTAAAAAAATGTCGTAACTAACAATAACAAAAAACATTTGTGCGTTTGCATATAGATGGTATTTCTGATAATATTTATTCAAATTTAACATAATATGAAGATAAGTATGTGCATTCATAATGTCACAAGTGGCAGACAACAAATGTAAATTATAAGTAGGTTACGGATTTTTATAATATATAATTATATTATATTATATTTCTATCACATTTGTTAGCTAAAACAATTTTCTACCGAGCTCCTGCTTTTTTAATTATATTCCCAAAATTATGAATTTATATAAAAGTCCGCAGTTTAATTATTAGATTTTACAATGATTTTTAATTTTACAATGATTTTATACATTTATAGAAAAAGAATGAAAATAATTTGTCCTTTAATTAAAACGGTAAATTCACATATACACTTTATCTTCTTTCCTTAATTCTTATGTAAATGACCTTTGACCTTGACTTCAGTTTTCATTAATGCTATTCTCTATTTCAATGTGATTGCGGATTTTGTCTATACCATCTAATGACAAAATCTGCAATCACTTAGTTGCCAACCCAATATCAGTAAACGTTTGTTCATCAAATATTTCTAACATTCTGTTTGCAAGTATTTTTCAAGCATTTAACATTATAAAACTATGGTTCTATTATAGTATCTGGACTGCAAAATATTCAGGTAGAATAGCACTTTTTAGGGATTTTGAAGATCACTGAAACCGAAAATGACGATCGTTTTTCATGGAAATATGATGTAAACAATTTCAGTCAATTTGTTGATGTGCGACATACTTGTAGATTTTGACGATATCTTTCTTAAAGTTTGGTACTTAACCTATTGTATGGCTTACCCCATACGCATTTGAATCATGAGTATTGGATTAGATCATTTTTTAACCCAAGAGGTATTTCTTATTTTCCCGCTTCCGTGAGACGATCGGTTACGCCATATAGATGAGTATATAGAGAGCAGTGAGCGGTAAGCGGTAACATTGGCATTTGCTGTACTATCAGTAGTTTTGCTGTTCACCGCTTACCGCTCTATAATATCACGGTCTTATGCGAATTTCTACAGTTAAAACATGGTTAGGACCTTTCTGGATCAAATGTTCATAAGGCCGAATTTTCAAAACTATATATTTTCGTGAAAAAGATTTAAAATACTCTTGAAATAACACATAAAGATAAAAATTTTTGCAGTCTGGATAGTATAGTTTATGCAAATTTATCATAGAGAAAATCAAATCTTTATCTTCTTACAGAAAAATCAAAAAGAATATTAGAGGATGTAACAGGATGTTTCCGTCCTGAGAGATTAACTGCTATTATCGGTCCTTCCGGTGCTGGGAAAACGACGCTACTTCGTATTATATGTAACCTGAAAAGTACAAATGTTAAAGGATCGATCACAGTTAACGGCAAAGAGTGGAATGGCAAAGCTTTCCGAAAACAAACATGTTTCTTACCACAAGAATTTCCTTTACAACCTCTTCTTACTGCCAGAGAAACGCTCTACATTGCAGCACGTTTAAAGGTTCAGGGTATTCGTGAATTGCGCTCCTTCAATTTGATTGTACGTTTTACATGCACATCATTTGCTGTAGAAAGTAATATGTATTAATTTGTGGTTATTCGTTTAAGATCCATGTAGCGAAATGTCATAAAAGAACTTTTCTTTAAGAATTTTGAAATTTCAAATCACTCAAATTTGAAAATTTGAAAATTGAAAGTTTAAGAATTTAGAAGTTCGAAAATTTGAAAATTGAAAGATTTGAAAATTCGAAGGTCTAAAAAATTACAATTCTCGATGTTCGGAATTTTTGAAATTTCAAAATTCAAAGTTTTGAAAATTTGAAAGTTCAGCAATTTGAAAGTTCAGCAATTTGCAAGTTGGAAAGCTTGGAAAATGTAAGAGCTTAGATACTCGAAAATTCAAAAGTTTCAAAACTCGTAAGTTTGAAAAATCAAAAGTTGAAAGTTTAAAAATTGACAAGTATAGAAGTTCGAAAATTTGGAAACTTTGAAATATTAAATTTCGAAAATTTTCATCAAAACACAATTATACATTTACAAGTGAAATATTCCATATACATGTATATCTAACCTTACAGGTGACGGACATAGCAAGAAATTTAAATTTGACAAGCTGCTTAGACACTTTAGTAGAGAATCTAAGTGGTGGAGAACGGAAAAGATTATCGATTGGTGTAGAAATAATCACAAAACCATCTGTCTTATTACTCGACGAACCAACCAGTGGGCTTGATAGCACATCTTCGAATCAGGTCTATAACGCTAATTCTATAATATGTAACTTTGAAAAGTGATCTAGAAAATGATATTATTTCGAATAAAAATATTTCGGATAGGTAATTGGACTGTTGCATAAAATAGCAAAAGGAGGTTGCACAGTCGTTTGTGCGATTCATCAACCCAGTAGTCGTATGATATCGCAATTTGACGATTTACTGGTTATACATAACGGGACATCGTTTTATTGCGGAGCTTGGAACGATGTTCTCTGCACGTTCAGTGAAGCAGAATATGTGTGTCCTCAGTTTTATAACGTATCCGAATTTGGTAATATACGTATATGTTACTATTTGAAGAATGCAAAGGAGAAACAGGGAATGACAATTTTAACGAATTTTTTACTTTCTTCGTACACTCCTGTGAATTTTATTTTTTCTTTTTTAATTTTTTATCACTAGCTATATCGTATTAATTTGAATTAAAATTTTCTGCGTTTTACAGTAGTTATAACAAATTGAGGTATAGCGACAACATATTTTTCATTTTTTACAATTTAATGTACTAATTTACTCTTGCTTATATTACTCACTTACTATATATATACATACGCACACACATATATACTATATATATGTCGGAGAAGGAAAGACAGCGGGATTTCCCGTCCGGAATGTTGGGACAAACCCCAATACACTAGTCCAAACTTTCACCATAGCCGCCCTTAAGTAATAAATTATACATTAATTATACATGTATATTGTGTATATTACATGTGTATATTAAAAAATAAATTTTCGTTTCCTTAGATATGTTAGAATTTGACATTCCCCCTTTTTCCCGTGGAACCTTCATTTGATAATAAATGCTACTATTAATAATATGAATCTGGTAATTACTTAATATATTCATTGTCAATTTTGTTGTAGTTGTAGAAGTTGTAACTGGGGAACGAAGTGGTGATTTAAATAATCTACAGAAACTTAGTCGAGATAAATACTTAAAATGGAAGAAACACTTCCAACATCCTATTAGGGGTAATTATATTATGTTGAAATATTTACATAGAAATTCACTATTTGTAAAGATAACATTAGAATAATTTTTTACCAGAATAGTTTACCAGAATAAATAGAGTAAATAATAGTGTTAAAATAATATTGAATAATCTAGTACAAGTATTTTAGGAACATATGTTGCAGTTGCTGCAAAATTGGATAATAGTACCGACATATCGAAGCTATCCTCTATATGGCAAGAACACAAGATTTTATTATTAAAAGCACTAATTTGTATTAAACGAGACAATGTTAGTAATTACATCAGGAGTTAATAATTTGTAGTAATTCGCTTCATTTAAAAATTTCATTTTTATACAAATTGTTTTTTGTAGACTTTGACAAAACTGAGATTCGCAGCTCACGTTGTAGTAGCTTTTCTACTAGGCATAGTATTTTACGATTCAGGAACTAATGCTAGTAGGATTCACAGCAATATAGCTTGTGTATTTTTTATTCTGCTGTTTTTATATTTCGCGAATTCCATGCCGGCTGTGCAAATGTGTAAGTTAAGTATTTGTTAGCATTATTTTTACAATATTAGAAATCTAAGCATCAAATTAATTATTACAAAGTTTACGTTAAATTTTTGCTTTACTTACAGTTCCTACAGAAGCTGCAGTTTTTATACGAGAGTACTTAAATAATTGGTATCATTTAAGGTCTTATTTTTCTGTAAAAGTATTGTCAGATTTGCCAGTACAAGTAAGTGTAATAGTAGCATTTGTATATTACATATATGTTTGTTACTCTAATATGATAATTAGACTGCGGATGTTTATGCATTTATGGGAAATTTAGAAGCACAAAAATATTTAGAATGCTTGCAATATGAAAGAATATATAAAATATTAAAAGTAAGATACTCATTACAACATTCAGTAGGGTAAATCTTTATTTAGATTCCATTGTTTTATTTAATTATGTTTGTAAAAGTATAAATTTGCATAAACATCCTCAATGTAGTGACAGTATATTGATTAAAAATATTACTTTTAATATAATAGTTATCTTTGTAGATTCTTACACCTTCGGTATTTATTTCAATTGCATACTATATGACTGGTCAACCGATGCAATGCGATAGATTTTTACGTACGTGGTTGATTTGTATTTTAACAACAATTCTTGGACAATCATCAGGAATGCTTGTTGGGGCTGCATTCGATACACATGTAATGTATGATTTGAGATAATTACAACGTCACTTATAACATTTGTATCATTGTAATTTTATGTAATTTCATAATTTAACACATATTAATTTGATATAAAAGCAATCCAATTATGTAAAATTAAAATAATACTAACAAAATTAATTAATATTTTCAGATGGGAATTTTCTTGATTCCTGCACTCAATATGCCAATGATATTATTTGCCGGATTTTTCCTAAAATTTAGGGAAGTGCGATCATTTCTTCAACCTTTGTGTTCCATTAGTTTCTTTAGGTAATTAATACATTTCATAATTGATAAAGATTCATTTTTTTTGTGTAAAATTAATTGTGGAAAGAAAATTATTTTTGATTTTCTGTAGGTATGGATTTGAAGGTATTATGCAAGCAATTTACGATGGAGACAGAGAAAATTTACGGTGTGATGAAATCTATTGTCCATTACGTTCACCTAAAAAGATCTTAGAAGAAATAGATATGCCCGCAATTTCCTACTACATGACTGTATTAGGTTTATTTGTTTGGATAGTGTGTTTACAACTTTTGACATACTTGGTACTTAAATGGAAAGCACATAAAGCCAAAAGATGATGTGCTTAAATGTATCTATACATACTTTTCATGTGATATCGAATTAATTAATATTTATATCGCAAAATATTATTAATACTTATATTGATATTTTTGTAAACTTTATCATTGTGATATTTGTATACAATTAATAATACTATATAACTGGTTATATAATTATATTATAATTATTATGTAACTATTATATTATATAAATGGTAATACTTATTCTTTATTTAAGGCATATTTACATACGTTCCATTACAGCTCGTAAGCCAAGCAATTTATGAAAATTTTCGAATATTACACGTGCTGCGATAACATTTGTCTGATTTTATATAAATATATTATACTTTCAAGATCTAAAATACGGATTTTCTTATCAAGATAAATATTTTTCATTATCTATGTATGTTCATATTGCAAATATCGAACACTTTTATACTCGTTCAAGAAATATTCATTCGTAGAAGTACTATATCTGAGGATTATCGAAAGGTTATCATAAGTTTAATAAACGTACTCTTTTAGAAATATTTTTCAAATGTTTTACTGTTCCTTTAATCGTAATCACAAGTCCAAAGTATTTCCGCAAATACTCACATAACGTAGCTCACTGACGATGGAAACAAGAATGCTTTGAATAGGATTGTTTCAAAGTTGCAATTGATTAACTACGATTTCTTCGTCCCACCAAATATAAATATATTAATAAAATAATTGTATAAAAATACTTTACATGTACAATTGATAATTTCAAGTACAAAAAGGGCAAGAAATTTCTAACATTACATGTTACAGAATAATGAACTTAACAATATCATTTTATACAGAAGTATGAGCAGTATTCAATTGTATAACTAATTGTATAGATGTACAATTAGTTGTATCATGAACAATTTCAAGTAGGAGAAGTTAAAAGGTTTCTCACATTATAAATTATAGAAATATGAACATATAAAATATACTTATAAAATAAAAGTTTGCGTACGTACAATTGGAGAGCCAAATTTCTCATTTTATTTCGTAAACTGATATGTAAAAAAATATACTTGCATTGATAATTGACATTCGTTGAGCAATTTTAAAATATCACGTTCAACTTCCGAAAATATCGTTTCGGAAAAATGTATCAGCTTAAATATATACTTAATTTACAATATAACAGCGCGTTTCTTCTCGTCTATTAATCTTTAGTGATGGAATTATTAAGGTTATTGAAAAAAATTATTCTATCGTAACGTAATTCGACCACGAAAGATTAATTTACAATTTAGACATTCAAATGTCTAAAATTCTTATCATTATTGAATATGAGAAATAAAAATAACGAATAAGTTAAAATTGATTCCAGAATAATCCTAAATTGTATTATGTTATTACGAACGAGTAGATATCGCCGACATCATTCTCGTTTAAAAAAAGAAAATCTGGTATTTACAAATTAGAGATATCACCAGATCATTAATTAAACGAGATTAATTAAACCGTTAATTAAACCAGTTTAATAAAAATAATGTCTTTGGCTTAGTCAGAATTATACACATTTTTCAAGAATCCATAACTACCATATAAATGTATTTGTTTTTTAGAAACCGTATCAAAATTACTTTTTGAACCAATTTTATATCTCTATAAAAATTACCCTGTATTGAGCAAAAAGTATTTGCAAAACTAGAGAAACAGTATAAATACATTCTTCGATTACCTTGCATATAACGTTCTATGCAGCTAAATAGCGATCGTTTATCGCTTACGATACGAAACAAAATCGAAACAACAAGTTCGAAGATCACTTTGAACTTAATCGATTTATCGTACAGACATGATCTTCCACTTAAGAAGAAAATACGCGGCACATCGCGTTAGTATAAGTATTATTATAAGCGCCACAATATCATTCCAAAACTGATTGCCTTCCATCGCAATATCAGAAAGGAATTTTGCTGGATATCTGTAATGACAGTACAAATTTTCGTTACTTTCGCAGAATAACACTGGTCTATCGAATCCATAAATTGCACCGATATATCTGTAAATTCACAAAGAAAATTAATTTAAACATTATGGAATAAATTAATATTTTTATAGAAAGCTAATTTTTTCCAATTATCTCATAAAAAAAAACTTCTACGTTAAAAGATTTTAATAAAATATTAATATACAATAATGCAAAAGTAATGTTTTAGATAATTGGAACAAGGCTGCATTACTTTTGTTATCTTTAAAATTTGTGACATATTTAAAAATATAAGAAAAGGAATATTACCCTTCCAAACCATATCGCAAGAAACTTATATATGTACCCCACTTAAGGTAATTTGGTATATCACGTAATGTAACACCAAAGCCAGCGAACATCATCAATGGCACGGTCAAAGTTGGTCCCACGAATGTTCCATTCTAAGATTTTAAGGAAATATGTTAAATATCTTCTAATTATGAAATGTCATTGGTACCATGAATGGCAAATTCATATTGTGAATTATACGACTATGAATATAACTATGAATATAATAGATAGAAAAAAAAAATAAATATTGTTTTACAGCACTTTATGTTTTGTGTATATTACATATTTTTGTATATTATTTTCTATAAATACATAAAAATCGGCAATTTAATTATAATTATTACGATATACTTACAATTACATTGCACACTGCCCCAATCATGAGACCAGCTCCCTGTGATATTAGAACCACTAACAAGCTAATCGCGAAAAACATGAAAAATCGTGACATTTCTAATGGTTGACACGTGAACAAATACGTTATCAACGTAAAAAGTAGACAACATATTATCGAAATCGGTAATTCGATGACAGTAATGGCCGTATAAAATGCTTTTAAACTGTACCATCTATTGAAATGTTCTTTTAATAGAATGCTCATTTGCATAGGAACTGAAAAAATATTAAAACCCTATTAAAAATCATATTTAAAAATTATCAAAAATTATAACAATTAATCGCTAAATTATGGACAGTTTTACGTACAAGTAACTACGGTAAGCATCATTGTGGTCATCAAATGATGTATAAGAATGGAAAACAAAAGATTATAATTATCTAACACTCTGGCACCGTCGGTTCCAGCTCCAACGAAGACCATACCAAGCATTAAACCAACGGCTATATTGACTATGATTCGTAAATATGTTAATGTCTGTAATAGAAAGATATCAATTTATTCGAAGAATAGTATTTATCCATCTATGATATTTCATTCAGTATAAGCTTATGAAAAATCATTCATCATAAAGAGAGAGATTATATGACTACATAATGAAATATTAATTACTACTACTTGTAGATTACTAAGGATAATCAGAAATAAACATCACATCCTAACAAATTATATTAATTAATGCATAATTAATAATTGTTTAAATTGATAATTTTGTAGATTTTGCACTTTTATAATACTTACAGTATCTCTTTTAGACTTTATAAAACCTCTTTCAATCAGAATTTTAATCTGATGTATTAAAGAAGTCGCATGAAGACTACTTTTTCCATTTAAATTCACATGCTTCTTAATCGGATGCAACGCTGCAAAATGAAGAAATGAATGTCATTAAAAAAATCATTCTCGGTTTTGATTTAATTTATATATAATCTTATTAAAATAATGCAAATTTAACTCGTAATAGATATACCTCTCAAATTATTTGCAGTTGCAAGACTATCAGCATTTTGGAACCATTGCGTACTCTTGCCGTTCTTTGAGCCCGATATTAACATCGCTATTTTGTCATCTCCATATTCACCGCAAGCCAACTCAATTACTAAAACAAAAAGCAATAAATGAAGTATATTGGTCAAAATATCTAATTTTCGAAAAATGAAACATTTTCATTTAGCGCGAAAACAATTTTCAAAAAACACCCAAAACGCAATATTTTATATCAGAAAATTAAACACTATATCTGATTAAATAAATAAAAAAATTATTTGCATAAAAAAATACAAATGTGTGTGTGACAGAAACTTATAGTCTAGGCAATTGCGACAGTACGAATATACATGATATTAGGTTGTCCGAAAAGTGTCTTTCTTTTACAGATACAACGTCTTTTACAACGACGCATCTTTATACAAACATGAAACCTAATCTGTCGAACATTGTGATCTTTATTTTGATAGAACAAAATGGATCACACGTAATTCGATAAAATAATATAAAACGGAAAATATTGTGCGTCCATTATTTCCTTATAAAACGAAAGAAACTTTTTGGACGATCTAATATAAATTCTAATAAAACGTAACAAGAATTGTTGGTCTATGTGAGACCATACTGGGAACCAGTATACCGCTTTGTAACTGCCTATCTATATTAGTCTTCCATAAATATCTTAAACGAACGTTTCGACAATCTGAACATTTGTTATTTTTGGTCCGACTGATTTACAATCTCGCTATATCTCTCTATCCAACTATACGTCGTTCATACCGTAATCAGCTGGATTGTAGTATACAGGACATGGCAGTTTAACGTTTTCCAAATAGGAAACCAACTGGGTGGTTGCACCATGAAATAAACATTCTCCATTCGCCAGTACATAAACCTGCGATCATAAATACGAAAATAAAAATGAAGTCGACAGCCAGGCATACAAAACATAAAAGTCTACATCTTGAATGAAACATAAGAGATACGATCAAAATGCAGACATTCAAACTATGATTCAACACAGGCAACGAATAAATTGTACAAAAAAAAACCTACGGCAAAAAGTACCTCGTACCAGATCAAACAACTGAAAGAGCGAGGCGCTAGGTTGATGTATCGTGCAGACGATCGTCCTTCCTTGCCGTGCGAGCAATTTCAACAAATTTACCACATGCATACACGATGAACTGTCCAGACCCCTGAAACGTTCACCATACTATATGACTACTGTTATCTCTATATATTATTATCATTAGATTGCATATGTTTATGCAATTATATAAGTGAAACTTAAATAGAGATTTGATTTAACTCATTAAGGACCAAATAACAATTTATCATAATGCTGTAAATATTTGAATTGCTTGTAGAAGCGTTATAGTATATTGTCATAAACAGAATTTAATAAAGTAAGGTTTTGATTTTGAAATTTTACAAATGACATGTTGCTGTAAGCGTTTGTTTTGAATATTTTATATATTTTTGCATATTACATGCATTCAGTACATTCGCATATTCAAATTTCCTATAAATACATATACTTACGTAGTCGGTTCATCGAGAAACATAACAGTCGGATTATTAACCAACTCCAAAGCGATGGATAGCCTCTTTCTTTGCCCGCCACTTAATTTTTCCGTTAGAGTATTCATATGCTCGTGTAGACCCAAGGTATTCAGGATGTCTTTAATCTAAAATATAATATATTACTTAAATACATAACTGTTATTGCATGACTTTATGAAGATGTATTCATAACATTATAGTAAAAATTCATTAACTCGTATTATATGCTTATAAGAAAACTTCTTAGATACTATAGATATAAAAACAGTTAAAGTTTAAAAAGCCAGGACTCGATATAAAAATCACCAATTTTTTCCAAATAAGTATACTACTATAATTTGAATGAATAATCGATCAAATGTATACTAGAAGCTTCTTGTTATATTTCCATAACGAAATTTGCCAATGATACAAATATTTAAGAAATTTTAGCAATTGACCTCGAGTATAAGCATCTACATACGTACTATCGTTTCCTTCTCGTATCTAGGGGTACTAGTGGGCAGCTTGAGGTCAGCTGCGACAGTCATGTTCTCAGCGACTGTCAACAGAGCTTCTAAACGGTCATCTTGCGTGATGTATGTGCTACATCTATGGCGATCGCATGAAACATAACAAAACAGCAGTCAAAGATAAGAATACATAATACGAGCATAGAATTTAATTACAAGCCACATCGTTTGAATTCATTACCTACTGTCTATTCCCGACTTCCATGTGTGACAAATATCTGATTAGTGACAAATGTACAAAATAGTTCTGAATGATTATGAATCTTCTATTTGTAAATATAACGGAAATATAATAGAATATAATAAAAATAAGGAAAAGTAATGACAATTTATTTTATAAAATATTAGGGAATAGTAAACAAATTTTAAATAGTTAAAAAGTAATTTAAAGAAATAGGCTTCTAGATGTATAAAAGGATTTAAAAGTAAGAAGAAAGTGAGAATAATTTCAAAAGAATTATTATAACGAAAAACGTAATCTCAATTTATATACGTATACATTTTATGCATTGTTATAGTTACTATATACCAGACGATTTTTAAACGAATTCATTAATTACCATAATGGTATTTAAGATAATCTAGTCTTCGGTCACGTAGAGCGTTGTATTAGCATATTCATGATTTCGGACGACACAATGCTTACTTTCGAAAAGAATTCAAGTGTCGGACATGACCGTTGATGTAAATGTTTCCATCCATGCCAGTCGTCCTGAATCCCGACAGGATATCCAGCAAGGTCGACTTCCCTGCTCCGGATGGGCCCATTAAGGCGATTAAATGTTTCGCTGGAAGTCTTCCATTGATTCCGTGTAATATCTCCTTTTGGCCTGCAATATGTGTGTGATTAAAGTGATCACATATGTATGGATATAGATATATTGTGAATATAGGATACGATCGTTTGTTATTAATATTAAGAGATGCTGTTGTTTATAAGAGTCAAGAAATATATTTTCTTGAACTATGTTTTTATTAAATTTTTTAATATTTATAATATTACAATACTAATTCTATAAAATATGATTATTAACGATCGACATTAAGCGATTATTTGCGAAGGTTATTTTTCCAATTTCGAAAAATCGATTTAATTTATATTTTCAGAAGATTTTTATTGTATTCTTTTAAGGATTTTTACAGACTTTGTAAATTTTTAAGAATCTCAATTATGCGGACTTTAAGGACTTTCCGATTAATTAATGCAATACTACTATATTGGTTATTAACTATAAACAACGAGTTACATATTTACATACTGTACAAATAAAAAGATCTGTCAGCGCACTGATTTCCATGTGTATCTCTATAAAGATGAATGTGACAAAGTTCACATACGCGTAGTTTTTCTCTAGTTGTTAAATATGCATGTCACTTGGCATGTGCGACTCTATATCATTAAACGTTGAATGTCTTGTCGATTATTCAATACAAACAAGTAATAAGGTCATAACATTATCATCAAAATAGAGATTGGGAAAGACCTAAGAGGAGGTAAGATGATCGACTATTGACAGAAATGTGAGATATCAATTTACTCTCAGAATTAGAAGATGATTATCTTACTAGATGGTGGCCAGTGGCTCGATCATTGCGTGTTTATATGTAAGAACTAGAAATAGGAGTGTGAAGATAATACCGGGTATTCACCAGAAAACTAAGTTATGTTTCCACTGAAGCAAAGAGGAACCTTTTGCCATTTTACGCTGCTGCATGTTCCAAAATATTTACAAGCAATGCTTATAGATATATTTTATCCATGTTAAAACAACATAATCTGAGGAGGCTTCGGGTCTTACTTCGATTTAAAGGTTATTTGTTGTTAACAACACGTATATATTGAATACACTTATACGTTTATTTTGTTGCTACGAAACAGGCAACAAGCGGCGACTTTTTTAAGAAACATGCAACAACAATAAAAACTTTCTTGGCGTTACTTCAGTGGAAACAGGGCTTAAGTTATGCTATGTTATGGAAACCTTCAATAATTACCAGAATTTCGGGACCCAGGTTCTGCAATTATGGAGAAGCAGAAATGATTCTATTCCAGAAAACTGAGATCTTAGACGTGCGGAACGTAGAAAAGGACAACACGAGTGAAAGAGAAAAAGGGACTGAGAGTTTGAAGTGTTTGGTAACGTATAAAAACTTTCTTATCGTTGATTGTCGATCAAGGAAGCTTCTACTAATATGTTTGTTACATTTTTCTGATTAAAATGACATCAAACACGATACAATTTGGAGCATATTTACTTATTTAATAAATGATAACCATATTAATACGTAAATATAATTCATGTGTTTGGTCTTGTTTTAATCAGAAAGACGTCATAAATATGTTAGTAAAAGTTTGATTTTAAAAAAGTCAAAAATAAAACAGTTTCACTGCTGAATTAGTACCTACATACATCGCCTGAGCGATATATGATATTGGATCATATTACACTACTCGACAGGGCCGGCGCAAAGCAGGTTCAGCGCGTTCGTCGGAACACGGCCCCACGTTTTAAGAGGTCCCGCGGTCTACGAAAATTACCCAATTAAAAAACACCGATTTTGATTAACTTTTTACAGAATAATGATACCATTAAGATGCAAGGCATTTTTTTAGTAGCAATGAATCAGTTTAATGGAGTGACGAAAATTATCAAAGTTCAGTGTAACTCCATAAAGTCCTCATATCCTGGGAACTACTTTAGATAAAAAATCTAGGCGCTTTCAGAGAAATGTACTTTTTAGAGAAATTAAACTACATCAATAGTTTTTTGCAAAAGTCATACATGATTACAAATTTTGTACTTTCATTGAATCTTTTGTCCCTTAAAAGCGAATTATGGATTGAAAAAAAAATTACTTGGATTTGTTTAAAAAACTGCTTAAAGAAATAGAGATAACGCTCCCCAATTTTTAGAAGTCTGTCGACGAGTCGCAGCTCCTACGAACTTGCATAGAAATTGGGCATAGTAACGCCTGACATTTATTAGTGGTTGTGTGTCAGTCGCCGTGTTGCGGTTCATATGTTTTACACAAAAACGCATCAGGCCATTGCATTGCTTCGATACTGAGCATTAGTCAATCTCACGACACGTAGCAAGGATTGTGATCGTTGCGTTTTGGTAAATTTAAGACGACGAATATTTTCAAAGTTACATTGTGGTATGATACATTTTCAAAACGTTTGATTTCTGGTAAGTACTTTTTTTCAATTATTTCCCCTCTTTTAAGTTAAAATCAACCCTAACTGAAATCGCGTCGCAAAAAAGCTTATGGCAGTCATACAAATGAAATCCAATACATATAACTAGTTGAGAATTTGTATTCGTTATTATTAAATATATAGTTCATTCTATCTTGCAGTAAATGTTTTTTGGCGCACGATTTTATTCACTTTTGTAACAGACAAAATTTTATACACGGAAATATGTTCTTTTAAGAACCGCTATGGCTAGCAGGGCTAGAGATCGTGGACGGAAATACTTAAGTGGGGCTGAAAAACTGAAACGGAAGAAGCAGCGAGACGAGTATATCAAACAGCAAACAAACAACATCTTGAGGTATGTAATTGAAGCCACTAGTCATTCAAGCAGCCAAACGAAGGTAAAAAACATACGGCAATGAATTAAATCCCTTTGGAAGAGGAAGATCAAGAGTTGAATACACCTGTGAAGGAAAATAAAGAATACATCAACGAAACTAAATTGGACGAAAATGAAAACAATAGAAAAACGAGCGATTGTGAAACTCATCAAGAAAGAGATATTGAAAATATGGAAATTGAAGCACAAAAAGAAGAAAACAGAAATTTCGGTGCAATAAGAAGAGCAAAATATTATTCCATTTATATAGCCATGGAGAGCAATATTATCGGCTGTTCTTCGTTATGTCAATATAACAGACGAGGAGGTTGAAATCAAGCAACATTTTATCAAATTTGAAATAGTTCACGATACAAGAGGAAAAGGACTATCTGAAACTATCATGAACATTCTGGATCAGTTGGGAATAAAAATATCCAACTGTCGCAGACAAGGATATGATAACGGTGCCGATATGAGGGGAATATATCAAGGAGTACAAGCAAATATATTACGTGTAAATCCTAAAGCGTTTTACGTACCATGCGGTAGTCACAACTTGAATTTGTTATTGGGAGATATAGCAAAATCATCAACCCAAGCACTACATTTTTTTGGTGTTTTACAAAAGATTTACACGATATTTGCAGCATCGACATCGCGTTGGGATGTTGTAAAAAGACACGTTGCAAAAGTTACGCCTAAACCATTATCAGAAACTAGGTGGGAATGTCGTTTTGATAGTGTAAAGGCTATTCGATTTCACGTTCGCCTGAACAATAAATTGACAATTGAGATTTTGTATATGGTGCGCAAGATAAATGAATTTGAATTTATTGCCAGTCTTATCACTTGATACGAAATATTATTAAACGTATTCTTTTTAACGTCTTAACGTATTCTTTGCGGAATACAGAAATGAAAGATTTAGCAAAGCAAATAATCGCAGCAAATATGAAGTTGCAAAGGAAATGGACATAATACCAGATTTCAAATCATCATACAGGGGTAAAAAACAAAAATTATTCGATTATGAATCAACGACAAAGAATACTTCCGTGTACATTACTTTTTAAAAATAATAAATACGCGCTAGTATCCTTTAAAAGTAGATTCGAATTATATACAGATCACCAAAATATTTCTGGTTTTCTATACCTGAATGAGATTGGAAATTTAGATAATAAATATTTATTAAAGTGTTGTCAAGATCTTTATTTATATTTGGAAGGAGATTTCGACGGAACTGAAATATTGGAAGAAATTAAAATGATCCGGTCAATAACACAAACCAATTATTCGGCTTTAAATTCGATGAATTATATCGTAAAGAACCATCTCTCGGAAGCATACCCAAATTTATTAATCGCATTACAAATTATGTTAACGACGCCGTGGTAACCGTGGTTTCAGCAGAACGTAGTTTCTCGCAATTGAAACTAATAAAACATTATCTGCGATCATCGATAAACCAAGAGAGATTTTCATCTCTGGCTATTCTATTAATAGAAAATGAAGTAGCAAATTCAATCGATGATGTTATCAAAGATTTGGCGTCGAAAAAAGCGAGAAAAATTATTTAATATTATTATTGAATTGTATTATTATTTAATATTCATCTTATAAAAAATATATAATATGTAACAGCATTTGTAAACAAAATTGTAAAATTTAAGTGTAGGATTTGAATGTGTATTCAGGCCCCGCAAAATTTTTGAACCGGCCCGGCAAAAGGTCACGCCGGCCCTGCTACTCGATCGCGGCGAGCCATCGAAGCTTCACGGTGCGTCAAGAGGAACCTCCCCCCGTGGTGGAGATGACGACCATGCAATTAGAGAACAAGAAGTTTATGTCTGCGGTTATCGAAGGTTTCTTCTACTACGATTAACAATATTTTTCGAAAGATATACATATGTGAAATCGTTTCCACCACAGCTAAACTAAACTGTACTATTAGCTGTGCTATTAGTTTAGCTTTTGGTGGATACATATATACATATATTGAAACAAATATTTTTAAACATAACACATCATAGCATAATTAAACTTAGCTTTCCAATGAATCTCCGGCTTTAAAGGAACTAAAACAATCTGTGTATCCTCTTAATACTTCAATTTATGATTTCACTATATTCCACCAATCAAGAATACATGACGTCAAGGAAGTGACACAGATAAATCAAAAATGGAACAAGAAAATATCGAAACACTGAGGCTATTCTAACCTTTCTTACAACCCAGTGACACGGTATACTTGATGTTCTCGAACATAATATCGACGGTATCCACTGCGTTGCTTTCCATGAAACATCTTCCATCCTCAACATGTGCATTTTCTACCTTTTTCTCTGTCTGCTTAGGCATAGTGTAAACCTTCGTGTCGACTGCATTCGTCTCCTGGCCATTGCTCATCTCGTGCATCAGTACTTCCATCGTCGAGTATTTTGAGCGAGCTAATTGCTCGCCGATTAGTTGAACATAGACAAGCAAACACCATAAAACTGCAGTCAGAAAAATGAGATATGATCAATACAAAAAGGAACATAAACAAACAGAAAGATATTTATCATCAATTATTTCTATATCTAGCGTTCCAATTAAAAAATTTGAAATTTGCCGCCATCTTAATATTATGATAACCGATGTCAACATTTGTACTTAATATACATTTCTGCGCAAAATTGTTAGAATATATTGTATTTTTAATACAGTTTCGATATTTAATTTAATGTATATCATGAACTTAAAATATTATAGTATATTATAATTTATATTTTATAGCATAAATTTTATAAATTTTAATATACTGCTACCTTATTTCTCCTGTCAAATAAAATATCTAATTAAATAGTAATCCTTTGCATGCTTTAATAATTACATAGTTAACCTTTATATACCGACTTTGAAAAATAAGCAAGTATCAATGTTCGACGTATATTTTTCTTTTTTCTTTTATGTATGTTTACCAATTACTTCAGAACGATGGCTGGACCAATCGGGATAATTCTTTGTGCATCTTATAGGATATGTTACAGGGTATGCAGTATGGGATTCAGCTATCGGAATCAAACATTTTGCATGTTCTAGAGATTGCCCAAAGAATTTGTTGTTCCAATGTACCATTGTTCCAATATTCTAGTCTACCAATTTCATTTTGAAATTGCGTTGATAAATTTTATTGATATATTCCGTTGCAATATATTTAGTATGCTGTTTAATAAGTAAATGGATAACGTAATCGTTGTTGCATATATATCTAAATCAAATATAAATAAAATAGAAATTACTTTATACCTTTAGCGGTTTTTAAAATCGGTAATATCTTTTAACAACAAATTTTTTATTTCAGTTTACAGTTAAACAAATGTTATAATTGTATTAAGACTTTTGAGCAGGACTCTATACATACATACATATATGCATATATACATGTATATATTCGTTTATCTACTTACGTATTTCTGTAATTATTTATAACTTCTATTTTTTTATTTTTACAACATATATTCAGAATTCAGAAATTTTTCGACAAATGTAACAAAAACTAAGTAGTTTGCTAATTGACATGAAAGTTATGCTCGAAACTAATTGATCGCCATAGTTTTAATTAGGAACGAAAACATGTCTATATATCTAACTAAGATGTATACAATATTCTAATAATATCCTTCAAATTACGTGATATGACTCAATCCATGGAGTCTTTTATTCATTCCAGGAAATGTCTATTACACACATCTTGCTGCTCTGAATTTAAAAATGTAATATTTTAACATAAGAATTCCCTCCTACTTGGAATTAATTAACTGTATCCCCAATGCCTTCTACTTCCTCATCCCCTCTCTGATCCTTGTACACACCCATATTCTTTTCTTTCTCTCTGTTCTTTATTTCTCATTTTTTTAATCTTTTTTCTATGTAAACTGCAGAAGCGATATTTTTTTGCATAAGACAAATTTAAATTGTAAAAGATTGTAATAAAATATCATTGTACAAGACACAAAGTGAGGGTATAAAAAATGATGATTGAAACCCAAACGAATGATTATCATGAAAACAGGTTATCTTGTACAATAATCTTATATGACTTATATGACTTGTGAAATAATCATACAAGTGCCATCCAAATATATTATCTCTGCTATTTCTTAAACAATGTGTAAATCAACACGCAACAGGCACAGATATCATGAGATTTTGGGTCGCAGTTAAGATAGTTTGGATTAAATATCTGAATTCCAAGATTATAATTCATATTATGGATCTGCTCTCTGTAGCTCTCGATCTATGGAAAAAAAGCTGAATAATATCCTAAGAATATCAAAAACTCTTATAATGATTAAAGCACCAAACAACTATCTTACAATTAATCGAATCGTCACTTTATCTAAAATGATAAGCGTCATAGGAAAATATCGATTCCGAAACGAACTATAGTACAATTCAAAATTATATTAACTGCTTGATTAACACTATGTTTACGGGCGTTCCTTATATACCTATCTCTACGAGCACCCGTCAAATTGACGGATAAACGAAAATACGCATTTTTTTTAAAAAATCAATTTATTCAAATTATTATTTTATTCATTTATTATATTATTTTCATTATTTTTTTTATATTATTATTCAAATTATTAATTGAACAATATTAGGCTCCACGTTTAAATAAATTGTTAATAAGTAAAAAGTCTTTTTTGAAAAATTATCACGGGAATGATAACAATAATATTAACGATATAAGGTAATCATATTTATTGAGCACGTTTTTTACAAACATACTGAATTTTGTTTGTGCATTTTCCGCATACGATCTTTTTTGCAATATACAGGGTGATTGGTAACTAGTGGTACGCGAAAAAACAAGTCGAAAATATAGAATAAAATTTTTTTAATTTTTTTTTTTAACTTTTTTAAAAATCTACAGTGAGATCCGTTATAACGAGACGTGATAAAGTGCACGCGTACCGTTCGAAAATTCAAAGTCGATTTTCTCGAAAACAAAGCCTCGAACGAAAAATTTTTATTCTACATTTTCGACTTCTTTTTTCGCGTAGAATCACCCCCTTTCCGTTTGTACCACTAGTTTCCAACCACCCTGTATACAACAATTATTGCTTCTATTTTTTTTGCAATAGGCTACTTGGCAACTTTTTCGCACTTCTGACGTTAAAGGTGACAGAAATGAAGCGTCTAATCTTTGGCAAAATATGAACTCCTTTCTGGATATTTTCGATCCGGTGCATTCTTCACATAATATCCACGCGTTTGTCGCTGCCAAATCTAAAATATTGAAAGGAGGAACCATCGGAAACTCCCTGCTTTCACACCATATTTGCGTGCCATCTGGTCAATGACGTCCTCACCAAACATTGTTTTATTATAAAAAGCAATGGTTTCTGGAACACGTTTATAATTGTCTTCTACTTGTATACCTGTATGTTTGGTGCTTAGAAGGACTTTTACGTTAGGTTCACTTTTATACACAGTAAGCGTGCAGTTTTCTGATTTATATAAATTCGTGGAAAACAATCTCATCTTGTCCTTTTTCCCCTTGAGCATCGAGTTTCATATTTCCCCATATAAGGGAAACCATTCGAAATATATTTTGTTTGGACGTCAACTGCTAACCAAAACTTAATGCCAAATTTATGAGGCTTATTCGGTATATATTGCATCGGGCTTTCGTTGGAAATAATTGTTCATCTATTGAGATATTTTCATATGGCTTGTAACAAGCCTGGCTATTACTTATAAATCTGTTCCGTATTTCGGATATCAGCGCAAATTTATCTGTTTGTAATCTTTAGGAGGCTCTCAATGATCTCGCTTTATATGCGCCTCGGGCATATGGAATTCCTAGAAAGTTACGCAACTCAGCAACTGTGACTGTCCAGTCTTTTTTCAAAACTCGATGCGCCTCGGTTACAGTGCAATCTTTTATGTGCTCCATTATGTGTCTGTCAATTATCAATTCGAAAGCACTAGTTACACAACCCGACATAATATTTCTCTTAGCATAGCCAGTAGGCCCTGCGATATCCTTGAATATCATACGAAAGGGCGTCCTATCCCTAGATCCGCCTGCTTTCAGTTTTATGCACTGTGTCCCGTCAATTGCAATTTCAGTTTCACCTATTACATTTTGGGATGTGCTTGGAATGCTCGTCCTTTCGTCCTCGGAGTCAGAACTAGAAAGAATGCGCATCCTTTTCTTGTTACGACACACTTTCAAGAAATGTTCCTCTTCACTATCCGTGAAGATCCTTCTATCTCTCCACTTTCAATGTATTTAGAACTTTCACTGTCAGCTTCGCTTTGGCCTAATTCATGCTGATCTTCTTTGGAGGTATCCTCAGAACAATCTTCATTGATGTTGACAATTTTGTTCATTATCTTACTATATCTCTTGGATCTACTCGCGATTGCTAGAAAAGGGGGATTGGTGAAAATAAGAAAATACAGAAATGTCTACAATAACTGAAACTTTTGCACGCTGTCTTTGAAAAACAGATTGTTTATGAAATCAGCTAACCCGTCAATTTCACGAGTTTCGTAGAGATAGGTATACTACATACAGATTTCAAAAATAAGAAAGCCTAGGAAAAAATAATTATGCGCATAAATTCTTTAGATGAAATGATTAATTTACGATGCAAAATGGATCAAATTAATTACTTCATTTCGAAGTTTGAAATCCGTCAAATTGACGGGTCCCGTATACCTAGTGTTAAATGAATTCAATGATTTATTATAGATATAAGGTACTTAATTTGCATTTAACATGGGTCACCCGATTCTAAAAACTTCCCAAAAAGAGAAACATGCTTTCTTTAATGAAAGTAACATTAAAATATAACTAAATTAATGGATATTTATATGTATATGTATGTCATTATAATAGTTGCACAAAAAAGTTTGTATTTTAATATCATGCAGAAATAATACTTCTTAACTTGCCTTCACTAAAAAATTTTACTACTTAACTCGCCTCTCGAAACCTGTTATATGGTTTCAAACATGATAATCAACTGCATTTGATAACAAATTTCTAATTGAATCTCAAGTGTAAACATACTTGTTTTTAGCTTCGGAAGAGATATATTATACTGCAGCCGATTAATTTCATAATATTCAACAGAAATAGAGAATGAAATAATAAAACAAACGTATTGTAATAATTTAAAAAATTAACATTTTTTAATATATAAAATATGCAACAGTTTCTTATTATTTTGGATATACAGCTCTGCTTTTGAAAACGTGACTTTAAATTGAAGAATGTAACTTGCAGTTTATATAAACATATAAGTTATATATACATATGTTATACGCACATACATAGATTATTTAAACGTCAGATAGCAAATCTTCAAATAAAAAAGACATTTATATGCTGTTACGTACAGTTTGGTCTAAAACACAAGGACCAGTAATAGACGACTACTTGCGGAAGCCACAGGAAGTTACCACGGATATCTACTTGAATTTATTATTCTCACGATAAAAGACATAGCCGGTTTTTATCACACAAGTATTTAATATTTATCATCGAAAGAATGACGTTTTTTTGTATACATTGCCATTCACTTTGCTTGTAATTAATTTCATTTCCAAAGATAAAATTATAAAAGTATTATAAAGATATTAAAAATTGTATTAAAAAGCAATTTAAGTATGCGTGGATCACGATAATGCTCATCGATCAGTCAGCATTTTAAATAATATTAATAAGGCGGCGAACAGATATGGAAATTCATATTCTTACAAAGATAAGTAAGGAAATGGAATTTATATAGAAAAGTTTAGATACCAAATATTACAGCAAGTGCTATTAAACAAGTACTTTGGAAATTTTATATAATTCTGCATATTAGACGCATTCTATACGTTTTTTTATCCTCAAATATTACCTAAATGCATAAAAATCCGCAGTCCATTAACTACTCTGCCTAAACACAAATTGATCTTTGTTACGAGTATAGGTTAAATCGCGCGGAACATTTGCTAGTGAAGTTTGACATGATTTAACGAAAACCAAACGGAAAGTCGACGTTGATCCCAGATTAGATTAGATTAATCGTTCTATGACTACAAAGTGATTCAGAAATAAGTGATAAAACTTAGTATTCTAATACTGTCTCTAAGAATAAAATAAGTGATATGAACATGAATTACTAGTGCAAATACTTCAGCATCCAGTTTTAGCTGACTCACTCAATTCTGTTCGAGTGTACAAGAAATTCCGGTATTTGCATTGCATCATATAGTCGTGATTAACACATACAAACAAAGATTCTGTCACAACCATATTTTTTAATTTCCGCGAATTATTTAATTACATTAGCAACAGTGTATTATGGTTACCTTACAATTATAAGCAACACGTCGATACATTTCATGTGCAATAAGTCTATAGTATCGTAAGTAAAGGAAATGGTTTTGAAGGAATAGACAATTTTCTTGAAAAAAAAGCAAAGTTAGAAAACCTTTAATTTCGATAAAATAACGGTTATTTATGGATTGTTAATAACACACGTTGAATGATCAAATGTCGGTCTAAAGGACAGAAAAACAGAATATTCTGCATTATGACGCGTATTCATTTAAAAAAATAATGAAAATAGACACAGCTTATTGAGAAGTGCTTATTAAAAATAATTGAAGTTTAAATTCCAATAATGACCATTACAAGTTCGATACGTGAACTTCGATTAGTCATTAAATTTATTGCAGAAAATAAGCACATTGATTAAAACAATTTATTCGTTTCTTTATATCGGTTGTATATCTTTTTAATCTTGTTTTTATCTCTTTATTAATTATTTTCAAATTGATTTATTTCTGATAATAGTATTAATAATAGTATTATGTCTGATAATAGTATTTCAGACTGTCCATAAACAATCATTACTTACATACATATAAATATTATACAAAATATATACATGATGAACAAGAAAGCAATTCATATGCACGTATACATATGACATCGTTAAGAAGGAATCGACGACATTGAAACATTTGATCGTTAAGCAAACTTCCTCAAAGAGAACAAAGTGGTTTATCTCTTCTGGCGATAACTCTAATCTTGTTTATAGTATTAACAACAATCATTGTTTCAGAAGTTAAAGCTGAACTCTGGTAACGTCTACTTATCTGTTTTACTTGGAGCTCTAATGATTTTAAAAGCTAACCAATCAGAATGTAAAATTACCTAACCTATATCGTTAGTAATTGATAATTGAAAACGAGAGAAAAGAGGTTTAACAAAGGTTATCTTAGGATTATAAATTTTCCTACAATTACAATGTAGATACTTTTTACTATAAGTTTAACATATTAAAAATGTAACAATAAAAGTAATAAATTAACTCCTTCTGCACAGAAAGTTTATCATTTGTATGCAAACGATGCATTTCCGAGACAATAGCCATAAATTATAATGATTGGTCGAAGTACATCGCAAATCTAATCGCACAAAATGAATCAACAATGAAAGTCCAGTGGAGAGATCGTTAAAGATCCAAGCCGGCCGTTGTTTACGTGGAATGGCATAAATTCAAGTTCACATTTATTGTTCCTGAGACGATAACAATACACAGCGATCTATCTTGCATATTGATTTCTTCGTCAATCAGTTTCCTTGATAACCTGTGTACACGTTTCAAATGTTCTTAGAAATTGCTCTTAGTTAATGTCAGTGATCAACGATGATGTAAATTGCAAACAAGTCACTCTATTTACACACGTATCGATATACGTCATAAAGAGTCATACATAAAGCTATAAAACTCTAACCTCCAAATGTAAAACTTTATAGATAGTCGTATATTAACACTACATTTATCAAAAAGTTACAATTATGCAATTTTTAATATATTTTTCTTTTTTCGATTATGGCTATTTCTAATTGTAATTACGTTACATCGAACAATAACCTATAAAAAAATATAATCATATATTTACAAATTTAAAACGTATATAAAGCATTTAAAAGTAACGTAAAGAAACAAATTTGTATGAACGTTTTCATTATACAATTTGAATTGGCATCCCAGTTTCCCTTCTTACGAGAATTTATCGACCGCGCTGTGAAATGATCATTATTTATGATTGCTTTCTACAAAGATTTACACAATGTTATATTTATTACATGTATTGTACTTTCGTTGGGGTTATCAAAACGTTAAGGAAGACTCTGAAGCTATCCACCTAATAATGTACCTATCTTTGTGCTGACTTTCTTTGTAATTGCAAAACAACATTGCAATGTTTATTAGATCATCATATTGATTATTTACATGACTCCCGCGACAAAATTTTGTGCAAACTTAATAGAAAAGATAATGATTGTAGAGCAAAGATCGATTCAACGTAAGAAAACAAAAGTTGCCTGCTCGCGTTGCTCGAAAGAAAGAAAGATGACTAACATAGAATATCTACAAACATATGTGTATAATCATGCGATGAGTAAGTTTGATAGTATTACTTCGGACTTTGTACGCGGATGTCAAATTTGCCGATAAATCGTATAATTAATCATGTAACTTTGGATAATTCAGATTTTAAATAGAAATAAATATATTAGATACTTTAATTTTACATACGTTACGTTAGAGAGTTATAATTAAATCTAACAAGAATTTATGAACTTGTTGACGCCTCTACATATATAAGTATACATATATAGCATGAACAATCAGAGCTCTTGTGCAATAATTTACTAACTATTAATATTAATAAATTAAGAAGTTATAAGTAGATCTTTTATAAACTTCGTAAAATGACTAGATAATTTATAATTTCTAAATTTACTTGTAAAATTTAATTCCATTATTCAATTAATTAATATCATGCAAGAACATTTATTCACAGTTTGGAATAAACATCTTGTAACTCCTAGGTATCTTTTACGTTTTCAGAATGGTTTCAAATTTCACCAATATAATTACATATAACGTTCATCTCAGTACAGTATGAATAAAATTCAAAATATTTTATATCGTATATATTAAACAATACATATACAGTGTATGTATATGAATATATATAAAAATGTTCTATATATGTTCAAAAGCATTTTTGCATCACTGTGCATACTTTTATCTTCCATTTATCTCTGACCTTTTTTTTTAACTTATTATATAATGTGTATTATAAGAAGACCTATTTATTTACATATGACCTATATTATAAGAAAAATTATCATAGAAATCTAAAACGAAGGGCGAACAACAAACAAACCGCGATCTCCCTCATTTTGGATGGATCATGAGTCAAGGTTCATTAAAGAATGTACAATTTAGAAATAAATGAATATTCATGTTACTATCAATCAGTTTAGCATCAACGATGTTGACTATGATTGTTTCAAAAACAACCTTTGAAGCTTCCATTAACTATTCATTGAGAGATTGATTAATTGGCAACCAGTGATATCGTATTATGTAAGCATAAACAGGTACGTGTAATTTTTCTCACCGGCCGATAAAAGAACTGTAATTGATATTGAAAAAATATACATTGGTCATATACTTATGTAAAGTATAAATTATTTTATAAGATAAGCATTCTCTTTCTCTTTAGTCACATGATTGGACGATATCGAAAGTTAAAGATAACGTGATATAAAGATTGGAATTTTAAGTTTAGAAATACTTCAAACCTAATCCAGACTAAAAAAAACAGCTTCAAATATCTTTTTATGGATACTCAAATTTATTATATAAAAAAGAGCAACGAAACCAGCAATAGGGAAAATTTATTTCCAATGATTCATTTGAAATTCGTGTTTCAGTGGGAATGAAATTCCAAAATATTTTATATAACACATACAGTACACAATAATGCATAATGTTGTCATCAATGTATAAGTCAGGTATAAATCAGTGTTTTTGGCTACGAAATATGCTTCTTAACTTTCTTAAGTTTTATCTATACGAGGTATCTATACTAACAAAATTGGCCTTTGTTTCTCTTTTAGAGAAGCTTCAGTCATCCTGTTTTCAAGGACACCAGATACATAAATACCAAAATGCTACAATAACTCGCGAAAAATGTTCTTTCACTTTTTTTGTAGCTTAAATACATATACAATTTATTTAACCAAATTGTTTAACAGAAGATTCCTTTAGAAGATACTCACGCTTATAAATCTTTAATGATATTGTAAATAATTATACCAAACTATTAATATTTTATTCCTTCGAATAAATATCTCTCTGTTAACTTTATCAAGCAAGGAAATAAACTTCATACTTCCATTATTTTATCTCTGCAACATATTCTTGTAGGAAACGTCATCGACACGATAAAGCTTGACAATTACGAAAAATATATGATTTTCCAGAATTCATTTAGATTGTATGCCACTTATAAATGCTTCTTCACTGATAATACCGAGTGATTAATAACATCGTAACAGCATGCGTGCACTACGCACAAAGTTCAATCGGTCATTTTACGCAAATTGCTATGGCATATAAATATCAATACATATTCTTTAATTAATTTCGACTTTGATACGTGATTCAACAATCACCTGACTTGTTTAAAATGTTTTTAAAAAGAGCGCGGATTTTTATGCATTTGTAATAAATTTAAAGGTTTAAAAATCCGCAAATTGTATATACGAATAAGTATACAAAAATATATAAAATATTGAAAGCAAAGTACTTTTATAATCGTTAATGGATGAAAGAAATTTTTATGTAGGTTCCATTTCTTTAATTTTATTCGCAGAAATATGAAATTGCATAAAAATACGAAATCTACTTAGAAGAAATCGACTCGAACGAAGTTACATTGTAACTTAAAGATTTGCTATTCTTTGGTACCTCCCACAGTCAAAGAAGAAACATCCAAATTCAGTAATAAGTTAACAACCACAAAAACCCTGCTAGTTACTCAATTACTTGACACGACGGATCAGATCCGCAGGGTAAACATTACCCTTTAGATTTAAGCACTAGATTCAACTAGAATGAAACACACGATGAACACTTATTAAACACGACATAGTACCACGCCATAGTAATACGCCAGAAACATTTACTTATAATTCTCAATGAGAATTGATTGTAAAATTCATGCAAATAAAAAAAAATTCTTTGGTACCTATTTCTTTATTCTCCTAAACATCAGGATAATGAAGGAAGGTTAACGTAGAAAATTTTCATTTAAGATTTATTTCTCAAGTTACGAAACAATTTTATTAGAATCACATTTTATTAATATCGCCTATATCTTTTAACATTCTGTAGATAAAAGGTGAGGTTAACTTCATTTCAAAAAATTACTAAACTAAAAATGTAAGTTAATTTACAAAGAAGTTTGGCCAATTATTTTAAAAAGTAAGCAATATTAAATCGAAAAGGGAGTGATTCTATGCGAAAAAAGAAGTCGAAAATATAGAATAAAAATTTTTCGTTCGAGGCTTTGTTTTCGAGAAAATCGACTTTGAATTTTCGCTCGGTACGCGTGCACTTATAACGGATCTCACTGTAGATTTTTAAAAAAATTAAAAAAAAAAATTTTTTTTAAATTTGTGTTGTATATTTTCGACTTCTTTTTTCGCGTAGAATCACCCCCTTTCCGCTTGTACCACCAGTTACCAACCACCCTGTATATTAATGAATTCTTTGATATCTCTTAGACCGGGTTAGATTTCAGCTTAGGTTTAATTTAGAAACGATACCCAAACAAGTGTGTAGGACATAATTCAGGATATTATCATACTCAATCTCTAAAGGAGCGAATTTAAAATTAAACATGAATAATATAACCGTTCTTGTTAAGTTGCAATATTTCTTTTTGACACAGTTGTCCTTTAAAAATCCGTAGAAGTATTTTAACGATTTTTTGTTTAATTTTTCCCTCAAAGGGATAAAAGAGAAAAGAGATTTTTCACTCGATAGAGTATGCTTCCCCTGTGGTCCCTTAATGAAGGGCTTTTTAAAAGCCAATCCATATGTTCATAAACATTAAGCTAAGAAACTCAAAAATGTTAAATACAATAAGAAAGCAGGCTTTAAAGAAATAGAAGGGAGAAGACCAACTAGGAAGAGAAGAATAATCCTTTCTAAAATATGCAAATTTCAATTTCTTGCCGTCGTTGCTAAATTTAAAGCAGACAAATTAACTTCGTACGAAGTTACATGTTAAATGTCGATACTTAATACATATATCAACAAAGAAAATGTTTATTCTCGATGAAAGTACATGTACGTTCTTTCATGTAGTTATACAATTTTCACTAGAGAAGTTTTGACTTCTATTAACAAGTACGACTGGCTGTGCGTCCAAATGTATGGATAAATATGAGTATTCTGTGCATAATTCTTTGTTCTTAGGATTCTTTCATATTTTAATTATTTTTCCATGCTTCAGAGCGAGATCTTTCAAGAACATTTAAAAATAGTCGACAACTTTTAAGAATATTACATTCCATTAAATAGATCGTCGTGTAATTGAAAATTTATATAATTTATTTACGTTGAATTTGGCGCCAACTGCAAAAGATTTAAATTCATATACATATTTAAGAAAAAATTATTTTCCATTTTTAAGTGCCTTCAGTCCCTTCTCGTTTCCTTTAGAAGTCGGTTTTATTCTTTTTTTTTCAACTTTAAGAAATACCAGATTTGATTTGAATACTTACATTGATTTGGATTGTAATACCGTGTTTGACTTGATTTTCAATTTGGATTTTTTTTCTATTTCTTCAATAAATATTATATTTCAAATTTTACTTTGTCGTTCTTTGCATGAATACGTTTTGGTTTATTGAAGCTGTACATACAATATATCCGTTTTATTTGGCAACATATAAATATTTCGAAAACTATGGACGATACAAAAAATATTTAAAACAAATGTTCGCTTTCGAGAGGAACATGTCATGCTAATATTTATTTTACCTTGCATCTGTCTTAAAAAGTGAAGTCCACGGTTAAAATGGGAATTATATTTTTTTATTCCATATTCTTGTATTCAATACTCTTATATTTTATGGACTATGTAAATTAAGGAATTTTTAAATTTCAAGTAAGTATAAGTATACTAGTATAAGAAAAGTTTCTATGACGACAAAAATGAATATGTCGATCACTGCACGCGCTGGATGTAGTTTCGTCGTTCGAAATCTGAGATCGAGACGATTTCGTGCAATTTCTAACTTCCTCGAAAGGTGCGAAGAAGTAGGACAAAACCGACAAGTCAGGAAGAGTTTGACTCACTTTACCTTCTACGAGCCTCTGATGAATAGCTTGTTTCGCTTTGAACAGTATTTAACTATATCAATATTTCTGCATATTTCTAGCAATTTAATATAGCTATAAAAACAATTTTCTTAACTGATGAAAATACTGAATTAATTTCGTAAATGAATAGTTTTCAAATTTACTAACTTGTATAATAGCTTCTTTTCTTACAATAAACAAGAATATGTATGTACTTATGAGGAAGAGAAAGAACTATCAAATTGAGTACCTACTATTATATAAGATTTTACAGTGAAAGTTCCGAATCTCAACTCATGATATACAATCGTCTTTGCCTTCAAATAAACCAAATAAGTATTTCCTTATATCTCTTATCCTATCTAATAAATATTTATAAACATTTTCTTAAACAAAATACAATATTGAAGAATATAAATGATATGAATAACATACATGTATAGCAAAAATAAAACGTCAAATGAATCAAATATATCCTTATATATATAATAAATATTTATAAATGCTCCCTTTACTTTCCAGATAATTGTCAATCTTTCTCACTTCTTCCATTAATCAAACAAGATACAAAAAGTATATACATAACAAAGACAGAACTCCAAATGAGTCAAATGTTTCTTGATATTTCACTTTCCAAATAAATTTCAATCACACCTTCTCCTCACACTACTCGTAATTAAATGAAGTACAAAAAAATTGAAGATCTTAGAAAAAGATCTCTTTTAGTAAACATGTTTTCAAACAAATTTTTCATAATGAATCGTGAGTCATATAGACAACAGCATATTTCTAAAAAAAAAAATGTTCATATTACTTTTCTAATTAACACATTGGCACTGACACTATGAATTATATATTGTACTTTGTCCTGGGTGCTGCAATAGAAATACACTACTATCAACATACCATACATACATTGATAGATAAATAACATTTAATTTTTGCAAAATATTACATTTAACCCTTTTATAATACGGTATTCTGAAATATACATGTTTCTTCTATACATACATACATATATATATATACGGTATATACGGTACGTTATGCAGCATAGTATGCTATGATACTGCGTTATACGAAAGTTGACTGTATATTGTATTTGCGCACTTTTTCTCTGACAATGTTATCCAAGCCATTCATACCGTTGAACATATTTTAGTCCGTGCTACTTATCATTTTATTGTAAAAAGTTTAGTAAAACATGAAACATAACCATTATGATCGTCAACGAGTTATTAACTTTTTCAAGTTCCAGTAATATGCAAATAACACTAACTTTACATAACGCACATTCTTATAAAAGTTTCTGGTCAGATAAATTTTTCATTTTATATCTCCAACACGCTATTTTAATAATTTTAAGTAATAATTTACAATTATGTAGCACTGTTTATGTATTACACTGTTTTCTTTTACTTATCATACTCTTTTACCAATATTATTTTAATGTTACTTATATATTTATTTTTATAATATTATACTTTTATACTCATAGTATACTTTTATAATATTAATACTTTTTACTTATATTTATAATTCGCTTTTTATCTAAACTTGTAATAGGCGAAAGTCTAACATAAGAATGATAATAACAAATAATAACAATATCGATATTATTTCAAATTCATCTAGATTTCACTTTAAGAATACAAAGTTGAAAATTTATCTGGAAATTTTTGTACGCCACAAGATTATTAATTTGTAGATTATGTATGACATCGGCTTAAATATGGCACGTGAACTATAAAAATTCCAAAATTATAAAAAGTATTTCATAATAATTCATATTTCACAATGTAAATACAGGTATTGTATGAACATTGCTTGTTAATATACAGTATTGTAGAAAATAGAAATCAGATACATAACAAACATGTTAACTGTGATAATCGATTAAATGAGAAAAACAATATAAGACATGCTTTATCAGGTTCAAATCATATATTGTCATCTTATAAGAAATGCTTTACAAAACTGATAATAAAATAAAGATATGCACTTACAGGAATGAGAGTATGAAAGATACACGAATTTCTTGCTTGTCAGCTTTCACTGAGTAACTTTAGTACACCAGTTTCATTTCACGTGTAATTTGGTGGTCAGCTTGAAACACGTGCGTTTAAGAAGACGGGTATAACACAAACTTATGACTATAAGAACCGAAACAAATGTGTCAGAGACAAAACCATTATAGGACATTCGTTACAACAGCGTAGAGCACATACATGAAAATGCAAGCGCGTACTGCTTGCTTACTGCTTACTACCGCCGAATGCCGCTGATCGACTCTCATGTTCTCCCTTTACTGCCTTCCCCTATCATGTTTTTATTCCCCTCTACATATTCGCCCGCCGATCAGGAGTCTATCACGCCCCCTCTCTTTTTCTATTTCACGCAACGATTCTCAAGTAGGTACTTTATGTTCGTTTACTCAATACTTGTTTTTTACCAGCGCTTTGTTTTATAGAAAACGAAGATGAATATTTGCGTTTTAATCAATTATTGATTATTTAGTATAAATTATTTATTCATTTTATTAAAAATTTTTAATAGCCAAGTTTTTCTATTATTTATTTATTAATTAAAAGTAAATTTATATATATATGAAATAAAATATATAGCTGTAAAAAGCGGAGAGAGTATAGTTTGTATATTGTAAATGTATATAGAATAAGGTAGTTTAAGTCAACGTAAAGAAATGACAGTTGATGTAGTTTGTAAGGAAAGATATGTAATCGGATGTCTTGTAACCTCATTGAAGAATCGACAAATGTAAAGAAAACTATACTGTAGAAGACTATAAAGAAGACATATATAGATGTCTATTAAAATTAAATAATCTGTGAAACTAATACAAATTGTCTATTCACTGCCCCTAAAATTTGATCGTGAAATGCTCAACATTTTCTATGAGACAGAGAAAATTTTATTAATTTTTTATTATTGTTTATTATTTTTTTATTTATATTATACATGCCAGAAATATATTTTCTATAAACGTATTTCACAATTAATATAAATTTTTTGTTCTTTGTATCTATGATCAAATCATGAGGTAATATCCATTCTTATATATTAATTAATAGGATTAAATGTTTTAATTTGTATAATTTTATCATAATGCCACTTTTACGAGATCATGATGTTTTAACTGTTTTCTTCTGCTTCTTTCTCACATAAATTAATACAATGACTATAGTATAAAATCTATAATATAAAACCTAGTAAACAACGGAATTTATATTATAAACTTGCATTATCATACTACAAATATATAATTACTCAATAATATTGACAATAATATAGACAATAGAATAGTTGTTTATAATAAACTTTCGTTTATTTTTTTATGATTTTCTTTGTCAATAGTGTGTATGCTACCTATAAAACACTCTAACTTTAATGTAAATAGTAATTATACAATGGATTTAATGAATTTAAGATTGTATGGATACAATAGATATATTGATAAGTCCATTGAAATTAATATTTAAAAAATAAAGTTTAATTTCACTAACTTTTTTACTGATTAGTTACTTACATTAACTATTTCTTACTTATATTGAATTATATAATTTTAAAAACATAAATTAAAATGACGTCAAGAATAAACGCGCGCATTCATACATACACAAAAATGTGTATACATTTCTTTTGAACCACCTATTTATTATCCATAAACACTTCAAAGTTTCGACTAACGTAGACATTTGTTTCAAACAAATTCAAAATTATGTCAAACAAGAAATTATTGATTATTAAAAACATCAAGGATTTCATAAATATTTATAAATTGATCAACAATTGTATTTAACATTTTTAAATTATAATTTTTTGTTGACTATTCCTGAAAAGGAATTTAGAATATGGCATGTCTAGTATTCGCATAATAATAACTTTCTAAAAAATAATCGTATAATTACTGTTTTGATCATTTATTCAAAAAGATTTCAGATCACACAACCATTGAGAGACCGTGCATGATGTTTCCGTTATATTACCAATTCAGATCGTGCAAATTTTTGTCTCACAATTGAAATTTTAGCATTCACCATCAAATATACAAGATCAGATATACAACAAAAATTTCTATTATTTCTCACATATTTTACAATTAATTATTTATATAATTGTAATATAGTTACAATTTCTGTTATTATATCGAAAATATTAAAAGATTATAATGTATGAACATAATTTTCATGAACATAATAATATCTCCGATAATTTTTTTCGATTACCTAATTTCCCGCTATTTTCAACCTTCTCGATGGTTTCCTTGAAAAAGATATTCAATGCACGACTTTCTTTAATCTCCATATTACTAATAGCAGTATAGTACAACAGTAGTGTGAGATAATAATATTTGGTGTATAAGATTTACGTAATATCTTCACTAAATGTCATTTTCATGATTCTTTTGATTTGTTTGTTAAAGGGTAAAGAGTCCTACCATATATAAATATTAAATAAATTAATTTTTGGATTTAACAATAACAGAGATATATGTATATGAATTTACTTTTTAAATATAACTCAAATCGGTTATATGTAAATGATCTAAGAACGTTAGTATCCGAGTCTTAACATATAAAGTAGGTTTATCATCAATTTCTAGAAATTTAGGAGATTACATAAAAAATTGGTATGTATGAGGAAACTATTTCGTTTCATTCGAATAACTATAATTAGAAAATGGAAAAGACAAACTTTCTCTTAATTGTCAGAAAATATAATATTTACGAGTATATAATCGTTTATTAATTACTCTGACACTGTAAGAAAAAAGGGACAAAGTAATGTACCATCAGTATAAAGTTTTCTTACGTCACAAAGAATAGATTTTAAATAATCTCATCAAAGAAAAATACAAAGATAATTTCTTGATTAAAAAGTATCATTGCAATGTGCTTTTTTTTAATTACAATGGTATTCGAAGATAGTAATAATTGAAAGACATATTTTATCATAAATTTTGATATCTTCATATTTAAGAATTGATAAATTATACTCTATTTATCAATGACTATCATCTTTAGCTTCTATCTAAAATTATTTGTTATATAGATCATTACGACAATAATATCCAAAGAGATTTATCTAATATTTTTTTATAAATGATTGCATTACTTAATCGCTATATTGTATATTAAATTGTTATATCATTCATTATGATGTCAAATTTAATATGTATGTATACAATCAAATAACCATTAATAGACCTCTATTATCAGGATGCTATACTACACTATCACAATGAGATTTGATTCAGAATGGTCATTGACTTCCTAACCTTAGAATTTTTACCAAGCTTACCTACGTGCCATTAGCTTCCCTCTCCTTAATTACTTAAAATTATTGCTTTACATATCTATCTACATACTATTTTCTCAAACATATATCTAATTACACAAAATATACACGAAATATCCTGTAAATACTTTTTAATCTTGTCTACAGTCGGTCTGCAAATATATTTTATTATGAAAAATATAACTTTATTACAGCGCATTAACAAAATTTCTATATTCCATAAAAAATAGTATGTTTATTCTATGAACAAAAGGTCATTAACAAAATACATATTAATAAAAACTTCATTCACATTGTGAATAACGTTTATTCATCATCTTGTACAACTGTTGTTTTTTCTGACACATAAAGACCATCCAAGAACTTCCTAATGTCCTTGTTCTTTACTGTCGTTGATTGTTGTATAAGAGCAGCTGAAATAAAAATAATCATTAATTATAATTTTCTCATAACAAGGATTTCTTCCTGTATAAATGTATTAACTCAAATGGCTATTTACCAGATCGGGAAACATCTTCTAAAGAATTTCCTTCTATTATTAATTCGTCTTTCTGTTTAGCTGAATTCGCAACAGTCACTCCAGGTGCCATCTTTACACGACGAATATATTTTTCACCCAGGAAGTTACGGATTTCAATGACAGTATTATTCTCTGTAATAACACAGTTAATGGGGAAATGAGCATATACAGCTCTCATTTTGTATTGGTATCCTTTAGTCACTCCCTTTAGCATGTTTTCAATGTGAGAACAGACTGTACGGACAGCAGCTAGTTCCTTTTTTGTTCCAAACCATTTTTCAACTTTCAGTAACCTTGGACTTACCATCTGCAAAAGAAATAATATACTGAATAACAGTTCTAAGTTATATTATAACTTATTTAATATACTGTGTTCATCAGATACAGATATATCATTTATTAAAGAAATGAAGGGGAATCCAAAAATATCATCAGATATAATCTAAGTTTAAATATTTTTGTATTACCAATTATTTAAACTAGTTAGGTCTCTTTACTTACACGAATGTCAAGTGCAAGGTGTTTAAAAGAACGTTTAAGAACACCCCTTGGTCCTTTTACAGTAACCAAGCGGGACTTGACTGTAACAGTCAGTCCCTCAGGTATTTTTACTGTCTGATTGGTCACAATTTGCTTCATCCTGAAATGCATAAATATATAACTACAATACATAAAACTTTCTAACATGTTTAAAAACTTTAAACAAAACTTTTATTCAACATAATTTTTAACCACAGAATAACGTTTACTACAATTTAAGTAGGCAAGTTTCATTTCCATGTAACGTGGAAAGTATGTATAATGTTCACTTCAATTTAATGCATTCCATATTTTGCTGGGTAAGATAATATAAAAGCAAAAACAGAATCAAATACATATAATACATATGCTTTATTATTGATATTTATACTTCCTAGTATTTGTTTTATAATATATACAAAATTTGTAGCTTATGTATTGGAACATCAAGTCAAATTGTCAAAAGACTTAAATATTATATAGATAAAAAATAATATATGACTATCTCCATTTTTAAAATTACAATACTAAACTTAATTAATTTAAATGCATAAGTATATCATAACATATTTACAGGAAAGTTTTGCTAATAAAGCAGATATGTTTAGGAAAACTGAAAAGTAGGGTTATATGCAATTGTGATCAAAACGATCATTTTCCAAAAATATTACTTAGCCTTGCACAAACATGACAAACGATATCGAATAACACGTATAATATGTCACAACATTGATTGCATTGCTAGATTGTTTCGGATTTCGTGAAAAATGTTTTCTAACCAAGATTTCATTACCTCGCACACGCTACAGTATAACCGGAAAGGACTGAAGCGTTGAGAAAGCATGTCTGTTGTGTTCTTGAATAAGTAAAATATATAGATAAACATATATATAGTGTTTTATTCTAACCATTTATTCCAATTCACCCTGCAGGTGGCGTATTTCAAATTTTTCGAAATATCCTTTATTATGCAAAATTGCAATTTTACATGCAAACTATCAAATTGAGAAATATGAAATGTTTTTTAGTTTAATATAAAAATAACTATTGTGCTATGATAAAAAAATAATTTAATGCTGTCAAATATTTTTTTCACGTATAATATATCTTTTTATAAAATAACTATTCTTGGATATGATATCGTTCGTTACTTCTTCATTTATAAATAGTAATTATTATAAATTTTTAACAAAATTCTCGAATAACATTTTAAGAGGAAACAATCTATGATCTACCTTTTTCGTGGTCAAAACTTAAAGCTAAATTTTTGACTGTGAAATAGCCGACTATGTTACTGGAGAAGATGGTCTCAGTATTAATTCATTTTGTGCGTGATTTTAGTTTCGCGTCTTATTTTGCATTATACGTAAAGCATGAAATATGTATCACATTCAAAAATTGAAAGTGAAAAAATTAGCTAAACATTGTAAAAATATACGATACTTTTGTTTAAGAAATAAAATGTAGTTCTTTGGTTATTTCTCGGAACCAATAAATATTTTGAGTAAATCTTAACATACGTAAACATTTTAAATTCTTGTAAGTAAATTCATTATGTATGATATATATTTGTTGTATACATATATATGTATTACGCTATATTTCTCACTATTAGTTTTCACCACACATTACTTTATTACAAATCTAACAAATGAAACAATTCTTCCTTTTCATATAAAAAATTAGTGATATTATTATCTTGTTTTTCTTCCTTAATCAAATAATATGTGATGTCATGTTTGGATGCAAAGAATACATCATGAAGTATTTTTATTTATTTATTTACATTTTATTTATTTTATTTACAAGTATTTATATTTATTTAAAAGGAGTAAGTTTGAAACAATCGATGCAAAAGGGGATTACAATATATGAAAATAAATATGAAGATCTTCCCATGTTCAATACACTGAATACTGAAGTAAATGGTATATTGGTAGAAATATTCATAAATTATTTTTGTTCAAACATATAAGTAATTTTAGTTGTACAACAGTAGACTTTAATTTTTAGACTATTGAATAATATTTTTAACTGAAAATTTTATTGGTATAATTTCTTCCACTAGAAAACATTGAAATTTTTAAAAAGATACCGAAATATGGATAATGAGCTCCAAATAAATTTTGTTATAAAGGAATGTATAACAGATATAGATATTAAACAAGAACAGCCAAACACGTATATCTCTAGTAAAGATAACAAAACATCTGTACAATCAAATGAAACATTAGATAAGAAAGATTTGTTAATAGCAAGATTACAAGGCAAATTGCTAAAAGGAAAGAATGTATATCGTATTATGAAAGTATAGTACAGCTTATGAATTGTAAACTTATGAAATTGAAGAAAGTTCGGAAAACTCATTAATTGTTGAAAGAACTTGATTTGTAACTTTGGTAAACAGAATATAGTTGTTCCTTAAAATATTAAATATAAATAAATAAAATTTATATTAAAAATATGCATATTTTTTATATTTGTACTGACAAACATATGTATATATAATAAATCCAATGTTTCAATAATAAACATTATAATATTAAGATGTAAATGTATGTAACAATCAATATATGTATCATGTAGAATTTCATGTTTATTAAAATTTTTTTAAATTCCTCTTAATACATAAAAATTTAAGGCGAGCTAAGTTTTTCTTAAAGGTAAAACTTATTCAACTTGTATGTATAACTAAGAGGTAATACTATTATTACACAGTGAATATACAGAAATTAAATTATATAAAATATAAACACACATCAGATAATCTTGAAATCATTATGAATAGAAATTGTTTATTGTTACTACAATGTAACTATTATTAAATGTATTGTGTTGTATTATAGTTATCAAAAACTATTTTTCTTTTAAGAATTTTGTGCACTTTAGAATTGTAGATGTCTCATTAAAGATACTACTTCTTATGTGCTGTTTTATTTCGTTTTATCTTTAAATATTCTGTATATCTCATTTGTTAAAATCACATTAATTGAATAAAGTTGTACATATATTTTGCTCATTAGTATTATTGTGATTTGTATAGATTATAAAATGTTGATATAACTAAGTTTCTTTATATATCAAACATTGTTAAATTTAACATGTCAAAAATATAATGCATGATTAAAAAAAGAGATTTGTGAAATGTTTTCAATAGATAAATTATGTTGAATATTTAAAAAAAAATATTGATTTCTATTGACCTTAGTTTGTACTGTAGTACTATTTTCGACAGTATATTATTTTCATTAAATCTTTTAGTTAAAAAACTAAATAAATTTATATCTCTGTGATATTATTTATTCTGAAAAAAATGTAACGGTAAATAATTTAAAGAAGTCTGATATTGTACACAGACTTCACTTCTAAGAAACATATATAGATATCAAAAATCGTTAGAAAGTACACAAAATACAAAAATTTAATTTATTCATTATTTTAAGTAGCAATATACGTCGTCATGCGATATCGTGCGTAAAAGAAAGTACTAAAAATAATATTACAAAATTTAAAATAAACTGTATTTTACAATACTCGTCTACTAAAATAAAATAAATAAATTTATTAGTAAGAGTAACAGAAAACAACTCTTTAAAAATTCAAAATCAGTTGTTTCCTGTATCATTTGTATAAAAAGTATATGCTATTTAATTAATTCATATCTGTCAAGTTCAGCTATAAACTAATGTTGTGAATGAATATAATGTATTATTGTTCTAATTCATTGAATGTTAATAAGGTGCAAGCATCGTTAATAATTTGGAGAAAAACTATTGCCAGAGGGAGGATTAAATATTATGCGACAAATTAATGTTTGTTTAACGCACAAGGAAAGTATATCACATAGCACAGAAATTTAGATATACATATTATCAACATTGTATATTGCTACTTGAAAAACTTTTACAAAATGCAGCGCTGAAAATTACGTCTCCACACTTACTTTACAGCAGTATTATAAATAGTATAATCGTTGAGTCTCGTATTCTTTTTCGACTTTCTTACCTTAAAAAAGGTGATAGAACATAATAATATACACGTTACAAAATCAAAATGAAAATGCTTATAAAAAAGTCTTTGCTTATTCGATTCTTAGAATTCTATCACACAATTGCGAGTTCTTCACAGACTCTATATTTCTGCGCGATAGTATGAAGTTCTATACTCTTATAGAGCAAAAAATAGAAGTCTCACGAATTCTGGTCCGCAAACAATCATTTCAGCGGCGAAAATTCAAATTCTGCTTGTTATTCATATGTATACAAGCAAAGAGGTATTTTGTCATTTTACATCCACATGGCATTTCTACTAGTAATCAGCTTGCATAGATAATCGTTGATTATTACTTGGCTTCAACGGCGTTGTACAACGACGTGCGTCTGGAAATCTTTCGTAATATCTCTCCAATCTCAGGTACTTCACAGTTACTAAATGACCTGGAAGAGATAATATTTATATATATGTATAATATTCATATAAAATAATATAATATATACACACACACAGATATAAATATATATAGGGTGTCATAAAAAATCTTAATGTCAGATAAAGAGAAAGGATCAGCTGATTCATTGATACCAATATATTTATTGTTTTTGTACATTTTTGTACAGGAACATTTTATGTCATTTTGATATCTAGAATCGACCCTATAAATATTCCTCTCATATTTTGCAATACAATAATAGATATATTAAGAAACATTATATTAAAAAATTGTGTAAATACTTACCATCAAACCAACATCCATGTAAAGCCCTATAAGCTTTCCCTGCATCTTCTTGTGACATACATTTCATGTATACACAACCTTCTCGACTACCACGATCTATACGGATATGAAGAATTTTCACGCCCTCTCCGCATTTCTCTAAAATAGCATCTTGTACCTTTGTTTCCCAATCATCTTCAAACTCTCTAAAAAAATATATGTTTTCATACATACGAGAAATATGAAGAAATATTATTAAAATACTTACACATCAGCATCAAACATATGCCTTATCTTCAAGCAAGGTGTCGGCGAACAAGTCAAACTATTGACAGAACCTTCCATTGTTTCAAATGCTTGACCTTGCCATACTTTAGACTTTTTATTTAGAACAAAATTCTGGCTATTTGATTTGTTAAGACTGTTGTTAGGTAACCAACGCCACACATGAAATTCTTCCCCCGAAACCTGTTGTACTTCTCTTCGAATTCTGAAATCATGTAGTTTTATTTAAAACATAGAAATGCATGTTAACTAATATAAATAATAAAAATAATAAGGAGACTACGGATTTTTATGCATTTATAGGAAATTTGATGTATTCATAGAAATATAAATTTATATGAATATCCGTAATATACTATTCAAATTTATAATGTTTCACTAGATTTGTACCTGGATTCATTTTCGTCCAAAAATTTAACTGCTTTTTCCCAAAGTCCAGCCATCTTTTTTCGATCTTTTGGGGGTATAAGATTATCACGTACATGATTTATGGCAAGAAAACTTTCTTGCGTAGTGCCGCCAGATGATGCAACTGCCGCATTTTGATGGTGCATCTCGACCATGTTAATAATGTCACTAACAAGTTTAAACACTTCTCTCTCGGTACTTTTCTTATACCTTATATACCAAACGAATAATTTCTGCATCCCTATAGCTGCTAGGACGCCTGAGAATATATTGTAATATTACTCATATATAGCACTGAATTATTATAATATATAATAATTGAATTACTATAATATATATAAAGTACAATATATTTCCAGTCTATCATTATCACACACATGCATATTAAGCTTCGTGATGTAGCATGCACAATAGAATTGCAAAACCAACATTATTAGTAATAACAAAGAGAAAATTTACTAATACGACGTAGTTACAGCATTAAGATACTAAACTTGTAACAAAATATAATACTTTAGAACATAACATTATCACGTTATTATAGAACCTTATAGAGCTATATTTTCAACAAGTTTCTTCCCATAATAAGTCGGTCAAAAATTTACCAAGTGACACAATTAGAAGGGAGGAGAATATGGTGAAAAGCTTATTCTTGATAAGACATTGCATCGGCAACTCAGGATTCATAATCACCATTCCGACTTTCCCACTTAGACGAGTAGAAAATAATTTATCCTGTAATAAAAGGGTGCCTTTTTCTTTAATTTATATACATTAGAAAACGCGGAAGTAGAAAGATAAAGAATGATCGATAAACTGTTTTACAATACCAAAGAATCCAAAATATCACCAGAGTTTCCACTATCGTCACTTATATCTATGAGAGAAATGCCCCATTTAGGATTCTTTATGACGAGTAATTGTGCGTTTTGCAAATCTTCTTTTACCTCTAAACTCCTCTGTATAGAAAATTGTTTTATGTATATACAATATAACAATGTAATACTTGATGTTCCATTTGAATCAATTCAACATACCACTTTATTATTTGTAAACATTTGCATGATCTCTGAATCGGTCAAATAAGGAGTTTCACTGGAATTGTCGCATATCATGGACACAGCCTTTTTCGTTAAAATCGGTTGAAGTCGCTTCAACAATTGTAATACAGAATCTACATTTTCTTTCATTACACAGCTAGCTCCAGGCGCTTCACGGTCATCTCCAACAAAACATAATGGTATGTTGCTATCTACAAATTGAAATATAAGACTAAAAACAAAATTATCAAGAATTATAATATATATATTCTACAATATTCTTTTTATTTTTGTAAAAGAGATATCGTATATATCTTGTATCTATTTCATGCATATTAAAAGAGAGAAGATTTTTTTTAACAATTTAATCAAATGATAATAATATAAAAGAAATAGGATAAAATCATTATAATGGGAAAGGAAATAAAATATCAAAATTAATACATTGGTAATACTTATTATTTTATTATACATGTTAAAAAAAACAATACATATCTTAAACAGACTATTACGAAACTGATTATACATTATTCAATGTTAAAGATGAAATTTGTGTAAAACGATTAAAATCCACAAATTATTAGAATTAATTGTAATACTCATGAAATTATGAATAAATTGTATAACAAATTAATGAAATGTATTTGAATAGAATTGTATGTTCAGATCTTGTCTTTAGAACTCGCAATTGTTATACAATACAAATTTATATATAGTACTCTTTAAAATGTTAATAATTATTTTATTCACATACATTGACAAATTTTTATTTATAAAAAACATCGCGTATATTGCAACATTCTTGTTATTAATAATAAAATTTATTTAAAAAACTTTCCCACAAGCTGTTAGTTGAAATATATAATTTGCATTGTATATTTCTTTTCAAGTATTTCTCCATATGTATTACTTAATTGTTACGATTCTGAATACCTACCCGTTGAAAGTGATGGAAAGGTCTCTGCTTTTCCACCAAGTCCCATGTATATAACAGCAAGAATCCCGAAAAATAAAGCAAGTACCACTACCAAAATTACAGACACCATATTGTGGTTATTTCGTATATCTTCCCTATTTGTAGATGATGGTTTAAACATTCTATTCACTGTATCTCGAGATCTGTCGGCGAATGATGTTGTATGCCTGGAACTGAAGAAGATATATTTATATAGCTCTATAATATAAATATAGCTTAATACAAATTGTATTTACAATATAATTACAGTTGATGAAACCAATATAACGAGGTCGTAAATTAAAGCGTTAAGTGGCAACAGTCATTAATATAATTATACTTCGGACTTTTTGATATCTCATAGAAGCATTTTAAACAACAAATCATTAATAAATTGATACATAATATTTTTGCCTACAGTTTTCTATTCTGATCTCAATATATCAATTCCATCAAGTATCTACATACCTTGAACTGGATGTTGGATATAACGATCTTAGGGAAGAAAAATGACCATTTGAATCTTTTTCTTTTAGATCTGGTAAATTTGATGTAAAACGCGATGATGGACCTAAACAATAATATGTAAAATAATGAATTAGAAACTCTCTAATATATACATATTGTATACTGATTATTTTAATTTAAAAGGACTTACTTTTTAAGCTAGATAAAGAAGAAGATGGTAAATTAGTAGACCTTGAACTAAGTCTCCTCGTAAATTCTGATAGGAATGGTGTTTCATAATTTGCCAAAATATCTCTTTGATTTGTGTCTGATTTCGTACACACATCTTCATTGATCGAGTGTATTGGAGAAATATTAGAATCAAAGAGTGGTTCACTATACTTATTATCTTTTATCGTATGAATAGATCTCGATTTTGAATCATAAGGTTTTAAACCTTGATCTTGATCAGAAACATTATGTTCATATGTTCTAGGCTCATTAAATTTTCCACTACTTGACAAATATTTAGGTGGAGAATATGATTTAGGTGGGGAGTATGACTTAATTAATGGGGAATATGGTTTAATTACTTCTTCAACAACATCTGAATCTGAACCAGTCTCCAAACCATCTGTTATACTTGATGTCTTACTAGTTTTCATATATTTTTTTGTAGTTTTTGTTATCGTACGAGTTGTGAATTGCGAAGAACTATCATAATCTGGCACTGTAGGATCCTTAAATTCAGGATGTGTTATCTTATCTTTAACTGGATTTTTTGATATGTTTACACCTGAGGATGCTGCTACTGCTGGTGGTGGCATAGGATTTGCTAAAGTTTGCCTTCTACTACTCACTGTAGTCTTCTTCTTTTTGCTAGTCGTTGTACTTGTGTCATCATCTGTATCCTCACTGCTGTACCTAAAATTTTATTATAAAACTCATAAGCTTAACCATTATCTCAAATAATGCATAACTATATAAGAATGCATGAACCTTTCATTGGAAAAATAATTGAGTAAAGGTAAACAAAAGTAATTACAAATTGAAAATATTCCATGTTTACTGACATTATTACATTACGACATTTAAATCAAAGATAATAGAAAAATTTAATGAAACAAATGATTTAAAGAAACATTGAGATATTGCAAAGATACTAAATAATAATAATAAATGGTAAATAATTGCAAGAATACAATAAACTAAAAGTACCTGGCAGCCAATGAATGTCGTGACCCTGTGCCGCCTCGAGTTTCCATGAGATTTTTTAGCTTCTTTAAGAGAATCTTTCTAGTGGTTTGTGTTACCGGGCCCACTGGATACCCGTACTCCATCAGTTTGCTACGCAATTCCGCATCGCTCAGGGCATCCACCGACATTTTGTTTACAGTCAAAAAGCGGCTTTTCTCAAATGAACCCGGTAGAAAATGTTGCCTCGTGCGCGAAGCTTTTGCTAGCTACTTCTATGAAGCGTAGTGACGAGTTTTGTCCAAGGGCAGTCGTGCAATTGGAAAATTCACACTATCACTAAACCACACGTGTCCCACTTCTCAGGATATCATGAATATTTCACCATGATACCAAAAAATGTTAGAAAATGATCTTAGTTACAACTAAAAAATGGCGCAATTTTCTAACGGTCGTGATCACGCGCATACTCGTTCAACACCATTTCACGCTACTCAACCCTGTCATCCATAGTCATAGAATAAAATTTATCAAGATAACCTTACTCGAAACTCACGGTTTGGTATAATTTTTTTCATTCAAATTTCTCTCGTTGAAAATCAATTTAACGTTAAAGCTGTTTTCTTTTTGCAATTTATTGTATAATTATTTTAAATAATAATGTAATGATTGAGTTTTCTTTCATATGATTAATGGACAAAATATTGAAAATTTATTAATTCAGGAAAATTTTTCAATGATTTACATACACATCATTGATTTGTGATTTTTGGAACAGCATATTTCGAAATGTCAATGCTCATACGCTAATTATAGAACGCACATGTAATCGCGAATTACGCATAGGCTTTATTATGACAAAAGAGAAATAATACTATAAATAAATATTAATTGATGTTTATGGAATGTCATACTTTTAGAAATGTAACCAGAGAAGTGAAACTTAAATAGAGATCTTTATTCCACCTAATAAATATGTGATCGGCGAGCGTTAGAATATAAGTCAGAATCATTAGTTTTGCAAAAGTGCACTTATATATCTAAAGTGCGATGTAAGATCAACTGATGGATTTTGGATATATTATTAGAACCATATTATTAACTGTATTATTAGAACCGCAAGCAAAAGAAAACAATGTAGAATATATAAGTGTATTCTACATTGACAAAAATTTGACTTCTACTTTTTTGTGAGAAATATTATAACAAGTATTTTCTTTGGATATTTCGTATATTTTTGTATCTTTAATATATTATTTTATGTAATTCGTCATCTAAGTTAGAATTCAAGTTTGGATCATCAATGATTCATGCGCACATGCATTAATTTTGTTATATTTCTTAAATAGTTACAAAATTACAAAAATTATTGAAAATATACATCATAATTGGTATTTCGTGATTTTGGTTTTATTTCTAGCAAAAATGGAACGTCTAGCTTGGGTCACCAGAAACTCACATGATACAAAATACTTGTAAATTATAAATATTTTTTCAAAGGATAATTAGTATATTACTTTATCACTTAATATCGTAGTAAATACAAACCATTTTTTACATGAGTATAATCGGGAAAACCTTCAATACGGCCAAGAGCTATAACAACTGGGCTCTGATCATAGATGTATTTATGAGAAACTTCCCTTATTTTATCTGCTGTTACTTTCTGCAATATAAAGATATTATTCTGCAATAAAAATATAAATTATTTAGTACAATGTGTTCTACCTCATATTCCACAACCCTATGTTCAACAGGTTCATAACATCCATGTCTATACACGTTTTCAGCAATGTCAAAGAAACGATTTACTGGATCATTTAGTATTAGTAAATCTTTTGTAATGCATTGATGAACAGCTCGAGATACTTCTTTCTGGGTTATTGTTGTGCATAATTTCATCCACTCCTTTTGTAATGCACGAACCATATACTATATAAATGTTACAAATATATAAATTGTTAAAGACAAAGCTTTTTTTTCGCAATATTTAGGATATACCAAAAGAGTTGAATAGTCACAAACGAAATAACAGCCCCAAATACTAGTACTCTGTGCCCAATGATGAAAAAAGGATTTATACATATAACATAAGTCTGTATTGTATGCATAGTGGGCAATAAATGGTGCATTATGATTTGCTCCACCTAAAAATATTATTATGAATATTACATATTAAACTGTACAATAGTTAAATATAGATTATTAACTTACCATCTGACTTGTCCCAAGAACCTACAATTTCTTTAGCTACAGTAAGGGCAATGCAATCTTCACGTTCTCTATAACTTGATCCTTCAAATCCTATTACTGCATATCCCATTTCATTATCATCATCTCTTAATCGCATTTCAGCAGCTAAATTGCACATGAAATATTTATATAAAAATATAATGAAGTAATCAGAGAGAGTAGTAAAGTTTTTTTTACCTGTGAACCGATATTCAATTGGATCTTTACAAAATCGTTGTTTGTTAGAAACTCCAAATGATGATTTATAATCCTCAATATTACATCCAAAATGTTTACAAACAATTCTTTGTAATTCTTTTAGATAAATAGATCCAGTACAGACCATCGTCATATAACATGTTTGAAATAAACGATTACGAAATTTAATTAAATTTTTCGTAGAAAATTTTCTGCAAATGTAACATTATGATTAATGATTAAAAATATATACGACATCTATTACATAACTTTTATAATTAAATATTGTTTTTGAATTTTCATACTTACTTTACTATGTTAGTTGCAGGGTATACACTAATACCAAGAGCAGTATCCTGATATGCAATAGTTGGTAAATAATCCATTATAATTTTTTCTCGATCTGATTCCATCTCAGAAAGTTTTTCTAAAATTACAATTTTTTCTTGTGTAACATCTTTATCACCTAAAATATCAAGATATAACATATTATTATATATTTTATAAAGTTCTTCCTCTTATATGTTACTAACTTACATATTACTCCATCCAAAATTACATTCGCAAATAACTGAATGAGTTTATCTATTTTACATGAAAGCACTGTTCCATAAAAAAGAAATATATCTCTCATAGCAAGAGCTGTAACTTTTCCACCAATTTCTTCTATCATGCATTCTATTTCTTCTTTGTTACTGCATTTTGTCCTCTGTGTAAAGTGTAGGAATTTAATATTAATTTTAATAAATTTTATAATATTTTTTACTTACTCTGAAAAATAAATGTTCTAGAAATATAGCGCTACCACGTTCTTCCAGTGTTTCATACATTGCACCAGCTGGAATGAAACATCCTATGGTGGTAGTGAAAGATTTTTTATGTTCACATATAAGACGCATGCCATTATTCAAATAACAAGATTCTGTTGAGCTTTCTATATCAAAATGTGTATTTAAAGCTTTAGACATTTTTCTAGAAATGCCTTTAAAGTCCTGTGCCTTATAACATTTACTTGAAATAGAAACAAATTCCTTAAAAATGAATTTGACATAGCATTATCTTTGTCAATATTTGTAAATGACCTAAAAAAGTTAATGTAACACATACTCTTTTTATATATTTATACATAGTACTGTCTTGAATCTGGAATAAATATTTTAAAAATGCTATTATTTTTACTTTAAATTGTCCATGCAAAACAATTCGCGTTATTATATTAAACAGAAACTGCAGTTTTACGCAGATAACAATTGAAGATATACATAAATATCTTATTTTTTTACTGTTCTTTATAATTTATAAGAAAACAAATAATTTATAAATTTGATGAAATAGAAATTTTATTACGTGCAATGACATCGTTAACAATATGAAAAAGAAATGGAATGATGTTGTACGATATAAAAATCAATAACACAACAGTTTTTTGTATATGGCTCTAATGCTTACATAATTTCAAATATAAAATAATACAACATACATATATAAAATAATAACAAGAAATGTATGTTTCATAAATGATGACCAATATACAAAATTTTGATTATGTTCATAAATAATTGTTAATGAATCAATTTGTACACATGTACATACGAGAATTACTTAATCAATAATTTTTTAAAATATTACCATCACATACCTGTAGTCTATAACTTTTATTTATTTTTTTGTAATAAATAATCTTTATAATAAAAAATCGTTTTCTCAATAGTTTTTAAATATCCTAAATATATGATCTTTTTAAATTGAACAAACTCGATGTATGAATTTAAAAAGATGTATTAAAGTAAAAACTTATTTGGTTTCTACCATTTGTTCTTTTGCATTATCAGTACGGCACATAACTCTCTCTCGCTCTCTCTCTCTCTCTCTCTCTCATTGAATAATGTATTTAAAATACTTCATACATATATAGTGCCTTCATTTGATAATGAAATTTCATTACCATCAACGCAAAGCAATGTATCCGATTTGTTACATTAAAGATAGAAAATGCAATAATATTAGATTGCACACAAATATTTATATACAATATAATGGAATTGTAACACATGCGCGAATAAATATATTGAACACACATGGAAGTTGTAAAATTAAAATATAAACTTGAGATATTATTCTATGCTCCGCATCATAGAATTTATGTTTATTATTGAAATTAATGAAAAATAAAAAATTGTTTATACTCCTAATCCTTATAATTATATTCATTTTTGCGGAAAATAGATTTATACAACAATAAAAGTATCATGTTATCAAAGCCTCCAGAATGACTCTGTACTTCTCAAATGCTTGTGTGTGTTTCATCAAAAGAGGTAACTATTTTAACGTTCGGTCTTTGTGTCTTAAAAGTTTCAACACCTTGTCTTGTAACAGATGTGCCACTTACATCCAGATGTTCGAGACTCGATGCATTTAAAGCTAAATGTACGAGACTTGAGTTTGTAACATGTGGATAATTTCTGGAATGCATAAAAAATTGTCATTTATTACTGTTAAAATTTGAATCAGAAGTTTTCTAATCTAATAGTACCTAACAACCAATGTTTTTAAATGAGGATTATTAAATATTCGTTTGTCTCCTTCTACAACTATAACTTCTTCTGCCAAATTATTGATTATACGATCACAAGTATCACTTCCAAGAGCACAAATTGCTCTGTCTGTTATTAGGCATCGTCCGAACATATAATTCTCCCAACGAAATCCATCTTCGACTAGGAACTAAAAGCGGAAAAAGATGCAAATTATAACAATTGTATATATGTAATTTAATTCTATTACTTTTTGCACGTTGTCATTATACCTACTTGTGCAAGATTTCTATCTTCATATACAGGATGTTGATTCAAAGGTTCTCTCTGCAAAGGTCGAGATTCTGAATCGGGCGATTCCGTGTTTCTTAAACTGGAAGGACATTCCAGATAAAGATGTGTCAAAGTTTTAGTACAACTAAAACATCCAACTTCACTATCACCAAGTGCTGTATCTCGCAAATCAAGAATCTGAAATATATAATCAATTAATCATTTAATTTATTGATTTATTAAACATTAATAATAACAATACATAAGATTATTTACTTCTAATGTTTTGAATCCAAATCTTGTAGCTAAACTAGTGTAAGCAACGCATTCGCCTAAGCGATGGCACGAGTTTAGCCTTAATTCCTTTAACTTTGGCATCTTACTAATGACCAACAATGAATGTGGAGTAAACCATTCGCAATTACTTAAAATTAAACACTGAAAAATATGCAAATATTATAAAATGAATAATAATAAATTGTGTACAAATTAGTAAGAGCTCAAACAATGTAAAGCAGGAAAAAATAACAAAAATAATACACAAAATTATATGTAATCCACACCTGTGTTTGTATTGTTAGAATACTGATACCTAGGATAGAAGATTAGACTGATAGTTAGAATAGAAGATTGTGAAGAGTTATTTAAAAATTAATTCATCAAATAATTAGTAAGTAAAAGAATTTCTCAATTTTCAATTAATGTAAGCAGTTATTTTGTAACTTATAGTTATTCATTTATAATAAAAATCTATATAATAAAAGTAATTAAGTACATAAATGCTAAAAAGTTTTCGAAAATACGTGCAATTGAAAAGTGAGATTCTTACTGTTAAATTAGGCATATGGAAATTCATTTTGAAAAAATATGATTTATTACTACGCAAATGTTCCATTTTGCAGCCTTCTAATGAAAGTTTTTCTATGGTACTTGGAAAATCTGTAATTTGAATCTGTAAATAGAGAAAATATGTAATTTACAAAAGAATTTTTTAATTTCATCTGCCAAGATAAATAATAAAAATAGTTAAACTTACCTTGTCTGCATTAATACAATATTCCTCTATAATTAATTCTTTAAGTTGAGTACATGTAGCTTTAACTGAGTTGAGAAAGTAAGGACTAAGTTCTGCATCATTTTCACAATATAAATCACCACGCATAGCAAGACTTGTTGTTATAGGCTGTAGAAATTTTATATATTCTTTTAAATCATCTAATAATATAGGTGTTGCTCGAAAATCTACCCTTCTCCATAAAGTTTTATCTTGTGCTATTTGAGCTAGTCGTTGACAAGATCTAGAAACAGTAATAACATGTAATAAAAGAAGAAATATATATACATATATATATTTCTTTATTTAGTTTAATAAAACTTACAAACTTATTGCCATGAGATCTTTAGGATTCAAATATTTAAATATGTTCAATAGAACATCATCAGAGAAGTCTAATATATGTGGATGTATTATTATATCATTTGCCTTTTCATTTTCTTCAAATTTGATGCGTTTCATATCTTCTTCACTACTTGATGCTTTAGGAGATAAAGATCTACTACGTTTCATTTTCATTTTCTTTTTACACCTGTATAACATAGTAAGTAGAATATTAAAATAAAATTTGAACATACCTTAACTTGAAGTAATGAAAATTTAAAATTTTTAAATATTCTATATAACTACTATTAATTTATATTAAATCTAATCTAAAACAAATAAAGAAGATTTGTATTTTTCGCATAGTCATCATATAATCCAAATTGGTCAAGCTGTATATACGTTTTATTCAAAATAATTTATAAATATAAATAAATATATATGTACATAAAACAAATTGAACGATTATGTATCGGAAACACTTGATCTTCTAATGGTTCTAATTCTTCTTGCATCTTTTTAACAATTTTAAAAAATTGAAATTGTTTTCTGTTTTCAAATTGAAATTGACGTAAAAACACAAAGAAAGTTTTGTTCACAAAACAGTCTAATTCTGACTGCTGAATAAGCTCTGTTTCTTTGGCTGAAACCCAGAAATAGTGATAAAATTTCTGCCAACCATACGCCACTATGATCAGTGATCCTACATGACTTTTTTACATATTTTATAAATAAAAGTTAATATATTCAAAAACTTAAAACAATTTTTTATTACAAAAAAAATTATGAATAATTACAGAAATATGTTATTTTATAACAGTATATAGAGTTTTATTTGTTAAAACAAAATGTTGCCAAATTGCATATTGGATATACAATATGAAAAATATTCATTTTAGATCAAAAACATTTTGTAAACATCAAATCAAAGTAACTGATGCTTAATCAAATTGAGAAATTCGTTCACCATAATGTTATGACAAAACTTTACATATGCTATGAAATTTTACTTTCAGGACTTTAATTCGTATCAATGGAATACTTTCTTTTTATAAACAAATCACACAAATTGTTGTACTATTGTTGTACTCAAAAATCAACAAGTAACAACATAACCTTACGTTTGAAATACTGTCACTATATTATTGATACTTACCAGATTATTACATGCAATTTTAAATAAAAATGATTATACTCGAAAAGATATCGTCATAAAAACTAATTGTCTTAACATAATGCACTTAATTTGTTTAATTTGTTGAGAAGTATATCTATATACAAAATGATGACTGCACACACACACTTTTCTGATCAAACTAAACAACTTCTTATAAACTTGACCTTAGTTTATTATAAAGATGTTTTTTTATGTAAGAACAAATTGAAAACAAATTTGCAAAAAAATATATGATGAAATATTAAAACGTATAATTGAAATTTTATATGCAATTCATACGGATCGGAAAAATTATAGAAAGCATTTAGTATGACTTAAAATGCTTTTTCCAAATCCTACGTTACGAATGAAAAAAAAGCGACTTTCTTAAATATCGAATTAATATTTTTTTTAACTTATTCCATATTTTTCAGTGTTACTTAACAACTTCTAATGCTCTTTTGTTTGAACTAGTTCTAGAACAGATAATATACAGCATTCTTATTATTTCCTTAAATAATGAAATCTTAAAAATAATTATTTAATAAATAGCGCTTTTTCTTTATTGTTTCTGTGTTTTATATACATAACTTAGACTATACTTTGTAGATCTATGTATTAATTTACATAACTTAAAATAGCGCGCAGGATTAAAATTACATTATGCATATTCAACGTTTTAATTTATTAACTTAAAAATCGTAATGTCCCTGTAAATAGAAATAAAAATCACGAAATTTAATTTAAATTTATATGGGAAGACTGGAGTAAATAATATACTAGTATCTTTTTAATATATTATAATATATTTAAATATAATATTAGTTTGAAAATATATACAATGTAAAATATAAAAATTAACAGTATAAATTTCAAAAATAATCATATCTGAACAAGTAATGTCATTTTGTTGCAAGTTGCACATAGAGCAGGGGGCTACTTAAAATCAAAGATTATCAATTTTATTTGTTTTTATAAATAGATCTCCAAAACAAATGATTCTCATGACTTTAATAATTAGGCACAAAGTATGCAATTAATAAAAGCACTGTATCTCTTTTTCTTTGGATTTAATATCTACTTTACAATACTTCAGTATGAATAAAGAGGTATTTTCTGCTTTGCGGAAAATACCATTTTCCTTAGGAACAGTGCACTAACAATTTTTCGTCTTACTCACTGGACCATGTTATATACAATGTCATTACTATAAATCTATGTACTTTGAATGTACATCTAGCACTAGCTGATATAGAAACACAGTCTTAAATTCATTACTTCTGCTTTGATATACATATATATATATACAAGACTTTATAATAAAATAAAGTCTGACCAGTAATTAAAATAAATCTTTTGTACTGTAGAAAGTTCATTTGTATCTTAAGACGTTTATTATGCAACAACAAAATTCTGTTATTGTTATGTTCAATTACGAATTCTGTGCTCACATTTAAATGAAGATTTTTGTTTATTTTCAGTAAATAATACGCATCAATATACTCTGTAAAAAATATGGTAGAAAATTGTGCGATCAAATCTTCTTCACTAATACTTGTTACATCAAACAGAGTGAAGAAAATGGTGCAGATAAATTAAATATCACTATAAACAACGATTTGGAGCAAATTATAAATTTTTGGTAACCCACTATTATTGTGCAAAAGTACAAAATTTAATAAGTATATGGATGAAATATTAATAATATATACTGGGAACTTTTATTTGAAGATATAGTTGCCCCCTGTTTGATCTTATTATGTAAGAGACAAATTATAAGAAAGAAAAAAGAAAGAAATGGAAAGGTAACATAAATTAAGTAATAATGTATGCTAATTATATAGACAGATACAATGGAAGTAATGTGGCTTAAGAAATATAAATTCTCTTCATTCTTCTTGATTTTGGTCAATATATGCTGGAAATTTAGCAAGAATTTTAGACAATTATATTTTCCAATATACTTATTTCCAAAGTTTACTGTATGGCACGCTCTCATTTGTTAGAAAACAACGACTTTAAGGTCGTTGTATGTATTATAGTGCTATACAATATATGTATATATTGTATGCATACTTAACCAAAATCTTAACTGTAACAGAGCTAATCAGGTAGATCATACCTGAATTTACCTTACATTTATTTTCCTATTATTTATCCAATTTATATGTATATAATATAAATTTCTTTGGTCTTAGATTTTGTTTTGCATTCTAAGTTTACATACAAATCATATAATCCTAAAATACTTTGCAAAATGGTCATAGATTGTTGCAATCACTGGTTAAAAAAACAAAAACAAAATTATTTCATTGATTCTAATAATTATGTATATAACATATATATAACTAGAAAAGATATTGCACAAAGCAAAATATAAACAATAATATTTTTATAAAATTGATTTGATTGTTTATAATAAAAAAATCTAAATATTGATTACATCATTAACTATCGATGAGAAATTATACAACAAAAATGTTATACATATTTCTATGCTAATTCTATTAGTATAAGCAACTAAAATTCTGATTAGATATTGATTTAATATCTTCATTTCAAGCTAATGGAATTGAAAATATATCTCTAATCAGGTATTGGAACAACCTCATGACTATCTACGCACACATAAATTTTTTAACACACGATTTTTTCGAACATTAAATAACAGTGTGCATTCATACAAAACATAGCATGCATTTCATACATGTAATACTTTACTGGCAAAATATATACAATGTACTTTAAGTTAAGCTCATAAGCCACTGAAGATTCTACTTTCTGACCGACTGATTATTAGTATAATATAAATGATAAGTTATTTAACTTTTAATATGTTTAAAATAATAGTATTTAAATCCATCTTCTTGCCTTATTAAAGTACAAAAAATTTTCTTCTCGAGTAACAGCAGGTATAGTTTAAGAAAATATTTTAGCGCGTCATAAAAATTCTCTTGCTCACATAACAACAATCTTGTGATTGTTACCATTTGGCAAGAGAACATAATAGACACGCTTCCCCTTATCTCATTGAAACTCTTGTACATTATTATGATACTGGTTATTGAATGAACCATTTGGTTGCTCATTTCTTTCAATGACACTCTGCATTTCAACTGTTGATCCATTATTAGACTGACCATTGCTATTATTTAGATTCCCAGAGTTAGTAACATTACTTGTTACCATATTTATATTACTGGTAGCATTTGACTGTTGTGTTTGTTGCTGTTGTTGCTGTTGCTGCTGTTGATGACCATTTGCAGTATTCTGAGAAGAATTATTATTATACTTTGATCTATGCCTAAGTTTGTGAGTTGTAAGATATTGTTTTACAGAGAATGCTTTGTGACAAATATCACATTTGTATGGTAAAGGATCCTGACAATTTACACCATCTCCAATAGTTGAAGCATGAGTTGTTAAATGCATTAAATAATAATGCTTCACCACAAATGACTTCCCACAGGTTTCACAAATATATGGACCCGATACACCATGCGTTTTACGATGTTTGTGAAGATTGTCTTTTCTAGAAAAGCTTTTACCACACATTTCACATTCGTGCATTTTTTCACCTGTGTGAGATACAGAGTGTCTAACTAAATGTTCTTTGCGACTAAATGCTTTTGAACACGTAGTGCACACATAAGGACGTTCACCGGTATGTAGTTTCCTGTGTTGATAAAGGTGTTCTTTTCGTTTGAATGGTTTACCACAAACATCACAACTAAATGAATTACTATTACTTTGTAAAGGATCTTCTTTGTTACTACTATTATCAGAAGTTTCATTCAAAAGGCTCTGAACAGAGCAACTATGAGTGTTCAATTGATTTATGGTAGTGAAAATTTTGCCACACTCTTTGCAAATGGCATTCCTATGAGTTTGTGAAATAACTTGAGGATTTACAGTAATTAAAGATGTTGGTTCAGGCCCTGATTTGATTCTTAAGAATTCAGAAATTTGTCCGATCGAGTTGCGAGATATTGTATCTTCTGACTTTGTATAATCTTTAAATTCTTTTGGCTCGTCCCGTACAGTTTGTGCAACCAAAGGTGTTTCTTTAAATCCCAGATTTAAAAATACTTCTGGTGTAGCTTGTACAGTATAACCCTGTACATTTTGTGTTCCACTTTCATCTTTTTGAGTTTCAGACTGTACTTTCTGAATGATTTGTTGATTTTGCTTAGATTCAGGTTCTGCCTTCAAAATGATATTATTATTTTGATGTACTACCTGTCCTTGAGGTTCCTGCTTAATTGGAAACTCCTGTTGCGTAGCAATTTGCACCTGTTTTTCAATTTGTTGAAGCTGTCTATGTTGTTTTTCAAACTCTCTTTGTTGTCTTTGTAACTGCTGAATCTGTTGTGTTATTTGTGTCTGATTTTGTTGTTGTTGTTGCTGCTGCTGCTGCTGACCAACTTGTGGTTGATTTTGTGACTGAGAAATTTGTCTTTGAGATTGTATTTGTTGATTTATTTGACCATGATTTTGAATTTGATTTTGCACTTGTTGAATTTGTGAGGTCGTAGTTTGTTGATCGTTAATTTGATTGTGTGCTTCATTTGATTGTTGAGGAGATACTTGCTGCGAAGTTTGTTGCTGATAGCTATAATGGGTTTCTGCTGTTGCTTCTACAACAGCAGCTGCCATACCTCCTGCTTGCATCTAAGATAAATATTAATATAAATTAGTAATAGTATCACATAAAAATAATTTTTAATATTTTCTCTGTTAACAAACCTGCATGGCACATTTGTATTGTTGAACTCTTGCTTGGACTCCACTGATAATTTGAATATTCGAGGCATTTATATTACTAACAACAACAGGTTGTTGATGCTGCATTTGCTGCTCATTATTAACTATTTGATTTCCAGTCGTTGTTGTTACTTTCTCTATTCCCTTTAACACTTCATTCTCAGGGGTTGTAGGTCTGTCCTTTTCTGTGCTTTTCACATAAACCTTACCCTCCTTTAGAAAATCTTCTGAGAACCGCAGTGAAGTAAAATAAGATTCTAACATACCCTCTGCGCTCACAACTGTTTCTCTGAATTCAATAAAATTTTCTAATTTCTTTACACATTCGTGGCAAACAATTTTTGGCAAGGAATCTTCCTCCAAAACCTTAAAGTTCAAATTAAATACTAATTATATAAACCATCCATATCCTTTCATACCTAATCAGATTATATTATTAAATAAAGAAAGAATTACAATGACCATATAGATATATCAATAAGAAATTATCTGTTTTATCAATTGAAATTTTTCAAAACCATGTCTGGGTCAAAATGAAAGTGTACAAAAATCTCACTTGTATAGGCAAGTACGTCTGAATCTTTGTTTGAAGTTGCAATCTACGTCCTTCTTCCCGGAAAATATTCATTTTGGTTCCTTCGCTACTAGTACACAATCTGCACAGTTCGTAATAATTCACTCTTCGATATCCAGACATTGTTTTCCCGCGGAAAACTAAATAACGCGACCTTAAAAAAATCGCGGACAGCTTTATTTCCGAAGGAATACACACGTAACAATGATCACTGTTCCCCTATCATCATTGACGATCCTATTTTGCATATAAAATACGATTCTATTTGATATCGCATTTCTGAGACTACGTGAATTGTACCCGTGGCCATTTGCAGCTTGTGTGATTATAGCGACAACGAAGTATAATAAAACGCGCTAAAAATTTAAATTCCTAACTAAAACGTGTATAAACATACACAAATTTAAAAACATATGATAATTTTTAATTATAATGTATATTATTACAAATTGTCTTGCGTGTGATTTTATGATGGCTATACAATAAAATACAATAAATGTTCATTTTAGAGTGCTCGTATTTATATTTATCATACACTTGTAGTCTTAAATTGTTTGAAATTTGTGTGTTAATATAATACATGAAATGATAAAGAAAAGTTAAGAATATAAATACAACACAAATATGATATGGATATGTATTATTTATATAAAAAATATAACATAAATACGATATGTAAGAAATAAAATGAAACAATAAGTAAGGAGTATTTTTTTATATTTTAGCAATAAAATATTATGACTATATATCCATATATATTTTTACTTACAATTTGACACATAATTTGACACAATAATTCATCTGAAATACAAAATAAGTAGAAAATAAAGGATATTGTGTATAAAATAATAAATAAAGAATGTTTACCATCTCGTATGAAATAGAATATTATAACTATATACCTATATGTTTGTGCTTTGTTTACTTGATGCAATAGTTCATCTAAAATATAAAATAATAAATATTGAAAAAAGCTTGTTTGTATTATATTTTAAAATCTTTTTATCGTTATATATAGTTAAAAAGATAATGATTTCCCTAAATGCTCGCACGAAATATAATCTTCTGTTAAAAAATATAATCTTTATTATAAAAAGTATAATCTTTATAATCCTTTTGATTGCCATATGTGATTAAAAATGTTATGATTTCGCCAAATATTCGTACCAAATACACATATAACGATGCGTGTAACAATAGTTGGTGATTTGCGAGGTCCAATCTGATTTAAGAGCGAGAATATATCGAATGAGGAAACGTGGAACATTGAACCGGATAGATAAAAATGTCATCACCAACTGGTGGAGTTTCCTGTGTAGGATAGTATCAGGAATAGCTTTTGGAAGGTGATGATTGATCAATTATAATTCCACGGATTTCACGTCATTGTGTGCATTCAATTTGTAAAAAGAATGTTTGAAAGTGAGATACATTGAAGGTAAATTATGAAAGAGAAACTATCGATCGAGAAAGAACGTGGTAAGAAATTAGTACGATAGTACGAGGATCCTAACCTTGTTGAAAATGAAGTCTGGCACTGTGAACAAACATAGAGGTTCTACGCTTTTAAAAACGGAAGAAAACGAACAAGTCTATCAATTGATAGGAAATCGGTGTCAGGTAAAAACTACTTTAACGAAAATTTGCACCTGCGAATATCATAACTGTCATTATAGTACTATGATTATGACCTAAATTTTATCTGTCGATCGACAGATATAGATAAACGCGTTCTGTCAACTTCATTTTTATGGTATTTGTAAATAATCTCGTCATCGCTGATATTCGAATTAAACATTACTTCCGTTTGTGATATATTTAACAGTGCAGAAAAGAATGTTCAATGTTAAAGATATTTTATTAATTGTTTTGTGTGAAAGCAGCACTGGTTTTATATATTTTTTGCTTAAACTTGCTGTGAGAATAAACTCATATGCTTAAAATTACGTATTAGTCATGAATGAGTCAAATGATGCATCGAAAGAATAGTAATTATGCAGAAATTTTCCACAATATAATTATATACTTGTTTTCCAGTTGTTGTTGCAATCTTTGTGCTTTCTCATATCGTTTATGAATATTTTATGTTATTTGTATTTAATTAATATAATGTTAACATAAGAATTAATTGTTCAATGAGTAATATAATACTAGAAGAAATAAATAATTTTTTATGCCTTGCAGTGTTTAGCAGCTGGAGTTATTCAATTATATTTGACTGAACCACCTTTACACAAAGAATGGATAAAGAAAACTACAGGTATTATAACATTGATAAGGGATAATCCTAGACGTAGTTTTTTCCTTCGTTTATATTGCTTACAAAGGAAAGCAATGTTATGGGAGCATGAAGTATATAATGCAATGGACTATAAAGCACCAATGAGTTACTTCCATACATTTGAAGCAGAGGATTGTATGACTGCTTTTAATTTTGCAAGTGAAACAGATGCTGTTACATTAAGGTAAGTTGTATTAGGATATGAAATAAAAATATCAAATAAAGTGTTATATATTCTTTTCTGAATTTAATTTTGAAAAATTACTTGGTTTTAGAAACATTCTTCTTGATAAGTTGAATGCCAAACGTCAGAAAAGGCAACAAAGACGCTCTAAGGTAGAAGGAGAAACTCAGCATGGTGCAACATTGCCATGGAGAAATCAAAGCAACGCATCACCTGTTGCATTTAGTACAGGATCAACTTCTAATTTATTAAATGGAACCCCAACTACAATTGGTGTCAATAGGAGTGCTTCTAGTAGTTCTATGTACAAAAGTAAAAAGAAAAAACGAGAGAAAACCAAGAAAAGATTAACGAAAGATGACATTGGTCCTCCATCCAATTTTAGGTTGGGAGTTTACTAATTTGTCCCATTTATGCTTGTGCCTATTGTGCCCACTTATAATATTGGTTACATTTTACAAATATGTGTTTATATTTATTTTAATATTTTTAGACACGTTACACACTTGTCATGGAATACTAGTAGCAAAGAATTGGAATTGGACAAAGTCGATCCACATTTAAAAATATTTCTTGATATAGTTGGTGTGTCGGAACATCAATTCAGAAATCAAGACACGCGTGATTTTATTTACGATTTTATTGAAAAAAATGGTGGGATGAATGCCATTAGGGAAGATATATCTTCATCTGCCCCGAAAACTAATGCACAACAACAATTACAACAATTCCAACAACAACAACAACATCAGCAACAATCTCCAGCTGCGCCTCAAAGACAGGAATATCCCCCTCCAGTTCCAGCAAGAACAATAACAGTTTGTTTATTTTTCTCTATAATATTACATGTCTATATAAAATAAGCAGTCTTTATGAAGTACGTTTTCGAACATTTTTGCAGCATCAAACACGAAGTGCTCCACCACTACCTCCAAATCGAATTAATGCACCTTCAACACCGCCAAGTGTACCACCTAGTGCACCACCTAGTGCACCACCAGTTCATAGAACATTACCATCTCGACCGCCACCACCTTCTTTAACTTTCGCACCATCACTACCACCACCTCCACCTCCGCCTCCTCCTCCTCCACCACCTCCACCAGCTCCAGCTCCTGCTCCAGCTCCAGCTCCAGCTCCGCGTTCTAGAAGTAATTTAACTACACCTGTTCCACCTCCTCCACCATTACCAAGTACTGATGATGGAACAGTTAACGCAAGTGCTATCAATAATAATAATACTACTAGTAATGACAATAATAATGGGGATATCGCTGATCTAAGGTCAACGCTTATGGAATCCATAAGGAGTGGTACTAGACTTCGAGTTAGTATTAAAATGAAAAATTTATAATCACGAAGTCGAAATTGTATAACTGATTTTGATGATTACATATTATCTTTCTGTTACAGAAAATTGATAAATCTGAAGTAAAACAAAGTCCCCCTCCTCCAGATTCAAGGAATGCTTTGTTAGAAGAAATTCGTCGTCAAGAATTTGTGTTAAGGCCCGTTTCGAACGAAGTAAAAAATGAACGAAGTAAACCAGCGTTTCAAGGAGGATTAGCTAGTGCTTTATCAAGAGCTCTTGCCGAGCGATCAAGTGCAATCCATAGTGAAAGTGATGATTCGACTAGTGAAACCAGTGATGATGATGATGACTGGGATGATTAACTCAGGTCAGAAAGAATTAACACATAAGATTATGAGATGTAGTCTGAATAATACCTTGTTAATAAAGATATGAAATATTGTTTCAGATGAAGCATATGACTCGAGGAATAAAATAATGTATCACTGTGATAAATCTGCTATCAATAAACATGTAAACAGATTAGCTACTTTAAATGTATAATATAATGATTTTGAATTTGATATCCAAAGAAGAATGAAAATCACATGTAAATGTTCCGAAAAAGGAAATCACATAATGTGTTATCAGGAAGTAAGGCATATTTACATGGATAGGGCAGGTAAGGGCAGAATAAAGGTTCTGGTATAATTTCAAAAGAATTGTGACATGCAATTATCTGGTCTGAAGGAGAAAAGAAGATATTATATAAAGCAAATACGATGTTATATAACACAACAGGCATAAAAATATCAATTTTTCATTTACTAGTATTTATTCGTTTAACTGAGGATCAGCATTTGCCAAATAAAATGAATACCATGGAAACGATCATACCTATTCAAGCTGCTTCAATAAATATTATAAGAAATATAATAATAATACAGTTAAGTAAAAACTAGCGTAATTCTGTAGTGCAGTTAACAATATTACAAATTCCATGTAAATTTGTACTATTACTTCAAAAGTTAGTACACTTCCTGTATGATGATTACGAAATTTGCCTTAGTTTGTCCTGCCCAATTCGTGTAACTCAAAATACATATAATTTTAAGTTAGCGACCGATAGTCCAAGATGCACATTTATGGTGGAACAAAACTGTAAACGTAAAATAGATTTTCAAATTAATTGGAGTTGATCTATCAATCAGAATAGAACAAGGAAATAAAAGTATTAAACACATTACAATTTTTCTAACTTAATACTCGAAGAGATTGCAATAATTTCGATACTAAACTGTATACAAAAGATACATCGAAACTATGTTAATTCATAGGAACTTCACCTAAAATCTAAAAAAAAAAAAAAAGAAAGAAAAAAAAGAAACGTATAGTTAATGTATCTATATGTATTATTGTACAGATCGACTTTTAAGAATTTAAGCTTTTATCTATTATAAAATTAATCGTATTACGCATGTTAAGGTCGACTTATATACCTGACGTTTCAAAACTGGGAATCGAGCCTTGTAAAAGTATACATAAGTTACATTTAAATTCATCAGTATGCTAAATCTTTGTTAAAGAAACGATCTTCTCTTTTTTTACTGTTTTGTTTATAGACTTGGAAACTCGTTTGAGGTATTTAAATAACGGCCTTGTATCTAGTCGCCTACGATGCTAAAACAGGTGCCCTGAACTGATGTAAATTATAATATCTTAAAGGAGTTTCTAGAGTCTTTATATATCCCGATAGATTAAGGGATGATAATTTTTAATATTTTATTACACTAATTTTTTTACGTTTTTTTTTTTATCCATTAACTATTTATGACATTATGTCAGTTCTAATATCTGTCGGCCTCTGTATTAAGAGAGGAAGTCATGAGAACGGTGTTTTACAATATACAAACGAATTAAATGAACTTCCTTACTTCATCATGAAGTATGAGCAGTCCTGCATTGTTGGACAATATAATTCATTCGTTCAATTAAAAAAAGAAAGCAGCGCATCAAACGACTCTTCTTAGATTTATCCTATTAAAGTACGTAGACGTAAGGTTACGATTAACGATGTAGTAAGAATTGTATATTTTCACGTGTGTGATATAGGTGTCGAGACCACAGGATTGAAGCGGAAACAGAGAAATTGTCTATGGGAGTGTATGAAGCACAAGATAAAAAGTTTTATGCCACTATGGAGAAATCCTAGTCACACAGAAATGAGAAAAAAGGAATATGTTAATTATTAGTTATTGTATTTTATTATATTCTATGCAATATTATTGTAACGTAAACGCTGTTCGACGTCCGAACTTCTCTTTCGATTGACTAGAAAAATCATAGTTGCAGGATTTTTTGCTTCGATTACTGCCGAATATATGGAAATACCGACACGAGAGCGTAATTAAGAGAAAGAGGGGATCTACGCTATATTTGTTAACTAGGATAAAGGGAAAGTAGCGAGAGATGTTAAAACAAAAGACTTGTTACATATGATAAGCTAATAAGATTGTATGAAGAATGGGAGAATTACAAAATTTTACTTTGAACGCATTATATAGAAGTATTGTTGCATTTAAGAAGAAAAAGAAAAGAGAAAAAGAGCTATTAATGGGCATGTATCTTTGTCCAGTTTTAAGAAGTAAATTGTTCTTCTATTGAATGTACATATAACATAGTACATGTTACAAATCGTATTCGGTTTGTGTTGTGACTACCAAATATCAAAAACTATAAAAAAACGAACATATAACAAATATTAATTTACTTTAACATGCAACTTCCTCTTCTACTGTATTATTTTTTGTATTAACTAAAGAAGAAATAGACTCATATATAATTTATAGCGCAAATTTTATGAACTAATGCAGAATGAATGTTTCTTCTTTGTTATTGTGGAAGAACAAAAAAGAAAAAAAATTCATCTACAGAGATGATAGGGTTCGTGATAGCAGAAACCTAAATCTGTTATGTGTACATAGTTTTAAAAGGAACGTTGAATATACGTTAAAATAATGTTTATACTATTTATTTAACAGTCAGCTTTTATATATACTGGAAATTAGGTTTAAGTAGATCAGATATGTATATCGGTCTAACTAAATATTTTTGCTATGAATATGATGAGATAAATAAAATATGCGTGTGGAATTTGCGATTAAAAAAGAACCGGAAGTAAATATTCAAATTTTTTCGTTAAATTTGTAACGATAATTACCCATTATTAATTACTTCGTTTGTGAGATTCGAATGTTATAACTGTATTCAAATATACAAGAAAACATATCAAAATTTTGAAAAATATTAAATGATGATTTTGTATAGAAGCAAATATTTTGTAAAAAAAGAAAGAAAGAAATACCGATGATATGGGACTAAAATTATATCCGAATTGATTGCATTAAACTAATAAAAGACCAATTTTCCAAATCTTAGAAGAAAGTAGCTTCTTCGTAAAATTGTAATTTCTAAAAAAAAGATATGTATCATGCCATTTATGTAACTGAAATTGTTGACTTTATCGATAAATGTTTAAATACAAATATATCAATAGACACGAAAGAGAAAGGAATAGACGTAGAATGTTGTAACTTATTCGTTAATAACTTAGTCGTTTACGAAAGATGTTGAAGCAAAAGACTGTTAGATAAAGTAATTTCCTGAAAATTTGCACGTTGCATCACTTGTTAACTAGATACTTTTAACATAAACGTTAACGCAATCCACAGCTCTTACCTACTAAAATAGACAATCATGCATCATGAAGTAAAAGATAACATCTGATTCTTTCTTTTTAAAAAAATATTAAATTATTTATTTATCAATTACTTATTTATAACATGATTACATAATATATTTAAATAGAAACAGAAAGTATATTTTAATAGAGGATAGAACATTCGAATATAGAAGAAATTTATCTCTAACAATAATATTATAAATTAATACATTTGATACATCAATTTCAGATATCTTATTATCAGTTATTCATATACAAAGATAAAAGAATAAGAGAGAGCTATCTGTTTTCACAAAGATCAATATAAAATACTTCTTTACATTACATTACTGTTAATTATCATTTCTTAACAGCGGTAATGTGGTAGGAACAGGAACAGATATACTAAACGCGGCAATAAATACGTTGATGATAGTTATTAGAAAAACTCCAACTACCACGTAATTATTAATTTTTCGTGCCTGTCGTGATTTCGATTGTCCTTTTATGTCAAATCGACCTTTGAAAATCAAACTGACGCCTACGGCCACCTAAAATTTGATAGCATCTTTCTCATCAAACATACTCTTCTATAAAACAGAAAAAATAATATTCTATACTCGTTCGTATCTGTATCATATTAGTTTGTTGCAATTCGTTATCCATTAAAATTTAGAGAAGGTAGTAGAAAGAAACATTGCGTTAATCTGATGGAGTATTATACCTGGAGAAGGAGACTGATAATGATTAAACTCAGAATCAGAAAAAAAGTGGGGCTCTCTCGTTGATATTCAATCAGGTATCTTAATTGATTTGCATTGGCGGTGATTAGGGCAACATCCATCATACCTTGTGCTACAGTCTTTTTCGCGGCATATGTATTTGATTGTTTGTATGCTTGAGACTTTTTGTCCGTCGTGTCGACGGAGATAACATCTTTCACTACCACTTCTTCCACCACCTCCAATTTATTTTCTTTCTCTTTTTCATCCATACCTTCTCTTTTACATTAATTCCACCTTTCTCTTCTTTCTTCGCTCGAACACACAATGCCTTTGTTATTTTCAATCTTTGGTCCAAGATAACTCATCGATACATAAATAACGTTTATTTCTTAAATCCAATAGATATCTGAGGATCAATTACACATTTATCACTATATCTTGTCTTTTATTCTTAATATTATCAGTTATTGAACCAAATTAGTGTTATTTCGTTACTGGGTTAAAATTGGACACTTTATCAAGGAGAATATAAACGTGACAAAGTGTTCTATTACAGTACTGGAACTAAAATTCTGTTCTTCTATGATTCAAATAGTCGTCAACAAATGATTGCCATCCGGAGCTAGCAACGTCGCATGCACATTGTGATCGCTTAATCATCAATGCCGAGAATGAAGAATGCTTTGTTCAAACAGGCTCTTGTGAGAAATATCTTACAATGTAAGTTTCTCCTTATACGAATTTCTTTTCTACATTTTAATGAAATTTTGACAGAATTATAGGATTATCGATCCTATCGGTATACAACAACATCAACATACATCAACAACCGTAATAGAGAAAACTTGGAGATTTGTGTACTTACCCGGAAAGGTGATCAAAAAGTTGCTGATAGCATTGAATAGGTTCTGATTTATCGGAGGTATCGTTGGGAGTGAAGCCAGTGCAAGAATAACGATAACTATTATCGTGTTGTATATTAAACTCGACGTGAAGCTCGACGCGGTTTTAATGAAACCACATGTGACGCTTGTCAGAAGAGAAATGTTTAAGGACAATGGTTGTATATACTCAATGGGTTTATCAATCGAGGCATCGTAATTATGTTAGCTGTTCTATCACGAGCTTATCATCGAAGACTTATTCGAAGGACAAAAAAAGATAGGTAGGAATAATCACGAAGAATTTCTGTTATTATTTCCATTGTTGATTGTTGTGTGACTGATTAATTTATATTCAAGAGATTTTATAATTACGAAAACATTTCATCAAATGCTATAAATAGAGGAGTTGTAGTAAGTTCATTTAACTAGGTATTTAGGTGTAATTAGCAGGAAGTTTCTTTTCGACTTTCAATTGCATTGTTTGGCCGATTGCAACTCCTTTAATTGATTGCATTTTAACTCTAATAGAGAATGAGTCATCAATTACGATTAAGTTTTTTTTATGTGAAGCGAAAAGAAAATATAGAAATTAGAGATAATACTGATTAACTTTAATAATAAACACAAGAACTATAAGGCGAAATATCGTTGCCATTACTAATGACAGAAACATATCATGCCTTTGCTATTGTTTTATTCAATATTTACTTCATGCAATCTATTTCTGTGCATATATATATTATTTAAGAACGATTATGTGAGTGATCTTCCTCGTAAGTATAATCGATAAACTTTCAGACATTTCTCGACGAAGATTTCGAAGTTTCACGTTTTTTTCGAGACAACAATTTGTACAAGGGGAACGTGTTGTAATTGTTTGAATAAGCCACTATGCAGCTGACTCCCGCGTTATTTGTAACGTGTACACAATTGATTAGCACGAAGATTAAATAAATCTTGATTTTATCGATGACACAGTGACTGCAGTATTTCATTTATATTTAATATACAAAAAGTGAAGATTGACAATTGACAGCGACGACCATTAGCTGCATTTATATGGACAAGATTGTGTATCGGTCCAGGGTTTCATGATTTAGGTGTATCGATACAATCGGTCAGTATTGATAAATGAATGTATGCAAAGAACATAGAAGTTTGTAACTAAAAAAAAGGAAGTATGTTTATTATATGTTAAATATTTAATTGATAAATGTTGATTTTTTAATAAAATATTTGTTATATCAAGGATGTAAACATTTAACAGGCGAAAATATATCCATTATGTATCAAATATTTTTTATCAAGATATTCACTACACCAAGGATGTGAAAATGTAACAAGGAAAGAGATATGTACAATGATACATAGTTGTATCACTTGTTCAATGTATTTTTGACAAATACATATTTACCTTGATTTCTAGTAGCATATTTATCGTGTATAAATTATTCTAGACGCAGTCTATTTAACGTATGTAAAACCATTACAATCTTCTTGGATAAAGGATCGCAATCTATAGCAAATAGCCTTGAATAAGTATTGAAAAAATTATTATAAAAAAAAACAAAGAACAATATATCGATTTCGTGAGAAAAAGTAATAATCAAACTTATATAATGTAAGAGCACTTGGTGCAGGTGAAAGCTGGATGGGAAAAGAGTAAATTCGCCATGTACGCCGGAGATGAGGACATCCACACTGCGAACGAGCGTCGACTTTCGGTACATTCACAGTGTCGGTGCATGTTTTTTTCAAACATTTTTATCAAACGGAAGTGGTTATGTACAACTATGCACCTATCTATATAATAATCGTGAAATTAATTCTGACATACTTATCTGCTCTACTTATTAAAAATTCGTCAAGGATACTTATAACAACAATTTTTCCTTCTTACTCTTTATAACGACAATTTTGGTGAAATATCAATTTCATCATAATGACAGCCCTAAAATAAAATTATAATTAGAAATGTTGCGAAGAAATTACACACTGGAAAGGGCCGAAATGATCAGACGGTAACGGACACGAAATTATAGCTTCGGAGGTCCATAGACATACTTATAAAGACAGTGACGAAACTCGTTCAGGTATGAAAGTTCAAATTACGTCGTCAGAAGGGAAACTGTAATTCGAGCTTATGACGTATACAGTTTCTCGTCGATCGAATCGAGAATGTCACGGAGATTATTATTCCCGCACTCACTTGTAACGTGCCCAGCCAGTAAAGTGGAGTCAATGGTAAATGTAGTGGTTGCAAAAAGCACACACCATTGTATTTATTATAGCATTTATACTAATTAAGACCAAATATATTAAATTTCCTAGTACTAATATCTAGTAGTAGTTTCACATGACTTGAAAATGTGATACTATGAAAATGAAATATGTATAGAACTTAATAAAAAAACTTTATGGGAAAAAAAAGAGTATTATATAGCCACTATATGTTATGCTTAACTTGAAAACTGATATTAAATTTGCAATTAGAAATAAATTGAAATTAATTTAAAATAAACATAAATATAAGAATGAAATAAAAATATATCTTTGTTAATAGAAGTTGATGGAAGCATGGTACGCGAAAGCGGGACATGGAGAGGTTGCAAGAAATACGAAGTCAAGCGTGCCTTAGGGCAATGATGCAATAACGGCGAATCCCTTCCAAATTGATCGACGTTCTTTGCCCAACAAACTGGATTTTCCTGAAATAATAGAGAACGGCATGTACGCGACAGAGACCTTGTCGGTGAGCTGTAAACATACTTTCAACACTATTGTTTTAATACTTGTCGAAGTGAATAACATGCAAATATAAAAAACAAATTTAGTTGAAATATCAGAAAAATGTCAGAAGAGAAAAGAATTTTTCTCTCAATTTACATATTCGATACTTGCATGTTGTAATTCTTCATTTCAAGCTAAGTTTCTCTTTTGGTCTTCATTAACAGCGATTCAATTGAGTCGCCTTTGCGATGGTTTGACCATTTATAGCAGCGAGGAATTCGGTTTCGTGAATATATTTGGTGCCTCGGTAACACAATCATGATTGTATTTATTTTCACGAATGAAAAATTGGTATTCTACTTGGAAATATTTGTAATTCTACTAATTTTGCTGGTTAAGTTACTCGGTTATACAGTGACGTCCAAAAGTTTTAGATCAGATAGTTTTCCCACGGTATCTTAACGAATTTTAAAAAATATTATGCGACTATGTAATAGTTCTGTATGTGTATTATACTACATATTTTCTTTTACTTATCATACTATTATACTCAATACTTAAAATCTCAATACTCAATACTCAATGCTTAAAATTCTTTTATTTTTCGTTTCTCGAATATAAAGTAAAAAATTTTCCTGGCTGGAAATTTTGGCACACTACCATATATCCATGATATTCCATATTTAATGAGTTTCATGACTACTTTTTGGGAGGAATTCCGTTCACCTATAACAAGGATCTCCAGGAAGATAAAAGAACCTTGTTTTCCTCGGACAATGTTTTAAATACTAACTTTGTTGAGTGCTAAACATGCTTGAGATGAATAACAGGAAATATGCAAACGCTTTAACATCTGTTGGCAGCGGATATGGTTTACTATCTCGTACGGAAAAGACTTGATAGTCAAAATATAAAAAACAAATTATTAGATAATATTCTCGATTTTTCATTTATATAATCAATTTTTACTAAATTTCATTTAGAGAAACTTTAGTAAAAGCTGTTGCTCTGTCATAATCATTGTGAGTGTCTCTTTGCGAATTGATATTTAGACAATTACAAATCGTAAAATAGGAAATTTCATTCACTGAAGTATTCAATTTCTCATTCTATTTATATTTTTCAGTGAAAAGTTTGAGGAAGACATGGTACAAGTTTAGAATTTCAGCTGTAGCGCTAAATAGTACAAAGTAAGAGATGTGACCAGTACATCGGCACTGACAGAACAAATTAGTTCGAACTTAGTTACAACAAACTAATTCTATCGAAAAAATGAAAGTGAAGGGAAGACTATATACCATTTAATAGATAAAAAATAATTCAAAAATAGAACACGAGAAATATTGAAAAGCTGTCTGCTTTTTTCAAATTCTGCTAATTTCCGTTCGACTGTTTCAGGACCTCACAATATGTCACCGCTACGCCAGCATTGAGTATTGCGCAAAGAACTCCTTTTCCAATCCATTAGTGACGAATTACTCGAGACGATAAATGAAGTCAGCCAACTTATCGGTTGTCCTGTGACACTGATCAGAAACTAGACCGGAAGCACGTGTTACAATCGCAAATAATGTTGGTCGAGAAGATAGGTTATGCGGCGATTATATATTGGGGCTACAGACTTTCCCGTGATGTAATATACCGAATATACAAGAACTTTTTCTCAGTATCTGTAGTTGATTTATGTTCAATGGGTAAGTGGGCAGTAGTCACAGGATGTTCTCATGGAATTGGAAGAGCGTACGCGGAGGCATTAGCGAGGATGGGTTTGAACGTGATCCTGGTCAGTCCTGATACGGAGAATTTAAAATCTATCGCGAGTAATATCGAGGCGATGTACAATGTGAAGACAAAAGTAATTAAGCTGGATCTGTCGGAAGGTCTGGAGACGTACAACGTGATAGAAAAAGAAATGTTCGGCTTGGAGATCGGCGTGTTGATAAATAATCTCGGCATGTCATATCCGCATCCGGAATATTTCCTGGATCTTCCTCACAAAGAGAAGATCTACATGAGTATCGTTCATTGTAACATAGTCGTTGTAACGAATATGTGTCGAATCCTATTACCACAAATGGTTGTTAGAGGAAAAGGAGTCATAGTGAACGTAGCCTCAATGGTGGCTGTGTTGCCGAGTCCTTTATTGACAGTGTTCGCTGCAACAAAGGCATACATTGTCAAATTTAGCAGAGACTTACAGATAGAATATGGAAAACAAGGTGTAATCGTGCAGTGCTTGTTACCAGGCACGGTGACAAATCATACGACAGAGTCACCGCGATCAGGATGGCTAGTTCCTACACCTGAAAAATACGTTCAGAGTGCGATCAGGACTATAGGCAAAGAAAATGTAACCACCGGATTCCTACAACATTCTATTTTGATTGGAATAATCAAATTTATTTACCGAATATCGCCGAGTTCCATCATCGTTTGGATGATCAATATTATGGAAGGAAATCGGAATAACGCGCTTCGACGATATGTCGGATGACTTTGTAGAAATATACGGAGTTTTATTTAAGGGAAATGTTTCCTTATTTTCCTTTCTTTTATATTATAGAATAATGGTAAATTCTAGATATAATTAAACCTTACAATTAGTGTGGAAGAAGATATTGTTCCTTTCAAAACTTTTTAAGATAACTTGAATTTAAATTTAAGAAACCGGAAATGGATAGTGCGCTTCGGTACATGATCGAGACCAAAATTGGATTCTTAGCATGATTATATATTTATGTGTGGCATATAAAATGTTAGAAACTAGTAGTTATTCACCTGAAAAATAACGAAAAATTGTAAAAGTGCGTTTAAATTTAAAAATATGAGTGTGGTTATGACTCACTTGTTGATATGCTTTGATTTGATGACTTGGAGAAAAAATGGATAAAACGTACATTGTAATTATTTTAAAAATTTCTTTGAACCATATTACATATTATGGAACTATTCACCCTGAATATTTTTAATCTATACTCAGTCGGTAACGTTGACACGAAAGTAAAAAGTTTTATTTTCATGTTTCGATATCTCGAATGCTAGATTACGATTATAGTTGTAAACATAATTGTGTCCTAAACTTTTCTCTTTCTTTGTGCATTACAAATAATATTTTACTGGAAAATCTAATTCTTAAAAACAATTTGAGAGGCAGGTTTGTTGATAAGTGATATATGTATATTTTTAGAATGATGCGTCAAATACTTACGTTTTCAGTATGTTTCTAAAAAATCTTTCTCCATTATGATTATATAGAATGTAGTATTTGTAGAAGATATTTATTTGGATTTTTTTATGTAATAAACATATTAATCTGTATTTGAGAAGTATTACTCTCATTTAACAAAAAATATATTTTTTAACCTTGTTACCAGGTACACCGGTAATTTTTTTAATATGATATTTAATAAACAATATTTATTTTATACATATAAAAAATCTTCTTTCTCGCGAGCTAACTTAAAAAATTAAAATTATTGATTGGTAAAATATTGGACTACAAAATTTTTCCTAGGCAGGTGTCACATATAAAATAAGCAGAGAAAAATCGCTTGGCACAACATATATTAATATAATTAATCGATTTAAGCACTTAATTTGTGCCAAAATGGATAATCGACATTATGATAATCCATTTGATGATTATCCTAATGTACTTTCAGCAAATGTTGTGAACGCAACTACTAATGAGGTAATTATTGTTCAATATATATATACATTATTCAATAATTAGATAGTAAATTATTATAAGCATATAAATATAAATTATTTACAAGCATATGTGTATGTATGGAACTTAAAGAGATTGATGCTTGTTAGATCAATGAAGACTATAAAGAAACAATAAAAATATATATAAAGAGATTAATAGATCGATTGAAAGAAAAGAAAAACCATTGGACTTATAACGATGATTATTCCATATATACTGGATCAGCAGGGATTGCGTACATGTTTTACAAATATGGAAAGTGCTTTAATGAACCAGCTTACATTGATGTATGAATCCTTCAATATTCTTATTCCTTTAAAAGATGAATTATTTCTTAAATGCACATTTTTTCTGAGCAGGAAGCAATGGAATTATTAAGGATATGTATAGACAAATTCAGGGGTAAAAGAGAAATTACATTTTTGACTGGTATTGTAGGTCCACTAGCCTTAGGTGCAGTTGTTTTTCATTCCAAAGGCTATTCTGATGTAGCACAAAATATGATTTCAAAGTATATAGTTTAATAATATTTCACACTTATACATGTACAGAATTTGAAATAATATTTTTAAGTTTTATAATTTGGATTATCTTTCAGAGTAAAATCACTGCAATCAGTTGTTTTAAATGAAAGTAGTGATTTGCCTGATGAGTTACTTTATGGAAGAGCTGGTTATCTGTTTTCCCTCCTCTTCTTAAATTCAAATATATCTCCTGCTCCCATAGAAAATGATCTTATTAAACAGGTACTAACAGAGCAATGAAAGTTAAATTTAAAGTAAAGGTAATCAGTGCTTTAATACACAATAATTAAAAAAATATCATATCAGGTCATAGCACTCATAATTAAATCTGGAAATCTGTATTCTGCTTCAAGAAAGTACAAAACACCTTTAATGTATGTTTGGCATGGGTCAGAGTATATTGGTGGTGCACATGGACTGGGTGGAATACTTTATATACTATTACAGGTATGGTATAAATGAAAGATGCATTAATTATGTTTTTGGTCGACTAACCGACTAACTGATTAATCGGCTTCCAAGAAGCCAACTAGCCATCTCTGGGGATCATTTTCAGATATTGCTACAAAATATGTTGAATTTAGGATTGTTTAATATTACGAATCCAAAGAAAAAATTTGTTGACATTGTTTGTTATTTATATATTTATTTTGTTATGTCTTGTTTCTTTGTTTTAACAAGCTTTTGATTATGATAAAATTAAGAAATAGTGGCCAAAATTCCTGGTCAATTGGTACTTATTTAGGATATTTCAATAAGTACTAACTATTATTTTAAAATTTTTATGTAATAATCATGTTGCACATAAATACATTACTACAAGTAATAATATATACATATTAAAAAATATTAAAATTATACTAATGACAGTCAAGAAAGAACATTGAATTTTTATTTCTATATCAAGTTATCAATAATACTAAAAATTTAAGGCCGGTCGATTGACTTTTTTTGCCGACCAGTTGTCGATTTATCGCCGATTACAAAAATGGGCCGATAATCGGCTGAACCAGCTAGGCTATTAATCGATACATCTGTAGTATAAATACAAATTTTTTTTATGCTATTTCAATAGCAATACTTGTATGAAAAATTTTTTGTAATCTTCAAATATTTAAATCTATTTATAGGCACAGCAGTATTTGACACAAACTCAATTACAAAAGGATATAAAGCCTGCATTAGACTTCCTTCAGAATATACGATATCCTTCTGGAAACTTTCCATCCTCTATTGGAAGTCACACTGATAAATTGATCCATTGGTGCCATGGAGCACCTGGAATGACTATGTTATTTTGTTTAGCTTATGAGGTTGTTATTGTTTAAATCATATAACTTTTAGTAATTTTAAATTTCTAATACATAATGAAATGTATGTGTATATAGATATACAAAGATAAAAATTATTTAACAACTGCTGTACAATGTGGAGAAGTGATTTGGTCAAGAGGATTACTTAAAAAAGGATATGGAATATGTCATGGTGTAGCTGGAAATGCATACACGTTTTTAAGTCTTTTCCAGCAAACAAAGGTTATATTGAATTTACAATAAAGATATAACATAATTTGGATAGATATTATCAGAATAAAGTATTGATTTTTTTTGCAGGATATAAAATATCTTTACAGAGCTTGCAAGTTTGCAGAGTGGTGCATGGATTATGGAACACATCAAAGCAGGTCACCTGACAGACCATTTTCATTATTTGAAGGTATTTTCTTATAAATAATAATCATCTTTTCTTATCTTTTATGGAACTAATAATATCTATATATATTATTTTAGGTCTTGCTGGTACAATCTATTTCTTGATTGATCTTCAACATCCACTTTCAGCAAAATTCCCAGCATACTCCACTTAAGTACGATATACTTCAATTCTAATTATTTATTCCTCATAAAATTTCGTTTAAAAATGACTCTTTAAAATCAATTATCGCAATTTAATTCACACTATCCATACTATTTGGGTTTGAATTATACATACTTATATTTCGAATATGTAAATCTATGTGTACTTTACTGATACATAATAAATCTTATACACTACAAAATAAATTAATTCTACAAGTGTTAATCCTAATTTTCTGATTTATCTTACTTTCATAGGGATGAAAATTTTTTCTAAATTCATTTCGAAATTTTTACTTAAAGCTGAGTACATTAAAAAAAGTCATGGATTATGCGAGAAATCTATTGACCATTTTGTATTGAAATATCGTGCCATAATCGATATATTTTTATATTATTTTATAAAAAAATTCGGTAAATATCTAAGTTTTATATAAAGTTTTATAATAACAAGGGCAGTATTGCTTCTTCGATAGTTCGAGAAAAACAATGGTAAAAGTGAAACGTGGATCAGGTGCAGCGGTAGACTCAACGGCTCGCTACATATTGGTTAACAGGCCACTAATATTCATGGCGGGTCGTGCAATGGTATTTGTAAAAGCGTAAAGAGAAAAGCTTTAAAAGAGTTGCTTCGTTGAATTCAAATGTATGTGCTACTACATACTTGTATATATCTAACTATAATACTTACTAACAATCTAAATCAATTAATGCAACATTACACGTATTTTACGTTTACAATAAATTAATAGTACTCATAATTCCTTAATTAATTCCTTAGCAGCACTCATATTCATTCCCTGTATTATGCACATCTATTTAACTATTTACCAAAACCATTTACCGAGATTCTAAATTACCTATTCATACATGCAACATTTGTCCTATATTTACTGCAAATTAATAATACTCATAATACTTTCCTTACTTGTTAATCAATAAGCAAACATTGTATGAAGTAACAAGTGAGCTGTGACATCACAATAACACCGATGTTAATAGGGACCCGCTTGAATCTTCCACCTGGAAAGTCACATCAGGAGAGAGAACGATGATCGCATCCGTTTCTTCCTGTAAGTATTAACTAATTGGAAGATGGATCTTCTCCTGGATACAAGAGTGGTGTGGTACCGCCGCGCCGCTCGTAAGCATCTCGAGTGTATAAAAGCCGCTTCCGCCGATCGCGCGCTTAGTTTCGCTCGACGGTGACCGATTGTGAAACGGCGCACTCTCAACGTGAGTACCATTCACGAGATCGTTGTTACGATTGCTGCCAAGTCTCAACTTCCTTTTACCGCTAACCCTGCGGCGCTTACGACTTGCACGGACATCAGAGAGTTATACTTTTTACTTAACTATCGTTGATCAGTTTCAAACGTTCCTACTGGACTCTCGTAGTAATATCGGTGTGTTTGTTTCTGTGGTTTAACGTTCAGTCAATGTAAGTCGAAGTTTTTCGTTCGAAAATTTAGTTATTAGGCTTTTTCTCTCATTTAGGATGAAACAAGTGAGAAAGTTGATCCACCTGGCAGAAAGTTCTATCTCGCGCTGATTTATCGCTGACGAGAGTGAAAGTGTGAACCCATCTCTAGGGAAACTAATGAGCATCTGATAAATCTGATAAAACATAAAGTTGTTTGATTTATGGATTAATGTACATAAAAGTGTAGAATAGATTTACATAATTTGCAATTAGGAAACTGTTAGAGTATTTTGTTTTATAATTATGGAACGTGAAATGTAATAAAAGATCATTGTTAACGAAGACGTTTTGTACAAGTTATATTTATTCTATTCTTTATTAAGTTTCATAAAAGGAAGTACATGTATAAATTATCCTTGCCTATATCATAATTATTAAAATAATATTGCAGGATCATCCTAAAAAAGTGATGATTTTCACCTAATCTTTCCATAATGTTTTCATTCATCAACATTTTTTTTTCAAGATTAGTATCATTACTTTCGTAAATATAAATATCAATTTCACCAGAATATATTGCAATTCCATATGCACCAATTCATACGCTAAAATACTATAAATCTCTCGTTCTTTCATTTATTTTGTAACAGTATAATGATTTAAAATTTTGTAATATAGTTTATTATAACATAGTTTCATGAATATATATATATATCATATTATTAATTACGTTTTTATATTATTATTTGTTCATTTTTACGATTTAGGTTTACAGCGTATGTAATATAATGTTTTTAGTAATTGAACAAATTGGTGCTACGAATTTTTATATTACGAATATTTGTCGTTAATAATTAACCGTCTTGCTTTTGATGCTCATTCTCTTACGCGCGTTCTTCGTTGCATCAGAAGAGCGATTGCAAAAATCGGCTCAACCATTCTTCTCACAGCATGACAAAATACAAGATAAATATCTTTTCAAATCCCAATCTTCTTCATTAAAGGGAAAAGCAGGGCATTCTTCATTTTAATGCATCTTTTTTAGTAAAACAGAATTATAATATTTAATCCAATAATTTCTTTAATCTAATAAATCTCCAATAATAATACTATTATATAATTTATAATAGAATGAAAAATTGTTATTTAAAAATACATAAAATCAAAAATATAGAATATAAAATATAGAATAAATACTAAAATTTTGTCTTTTTTTATTTTAGATGAAAATCCATTTTACGTTATTAGCAACAATATTGATTGTGGGAGTAACTATGGCATTTCCACAAAAGGATGGTCAAATTTTCAGTAATGAGGCTATAAAACAGGCACAGAATACCTATCTTATTCCGAAAGATGCGACAATACAAAAGGTTCAAGAAGGCATCGAATTGGCAGCGTACGAATCGATTCCTGGCGATCAGAAGATTAATCTTTTCGAAATTCTGGGAGCGCACGTTCCATCGGAAGTGGTGAACAATCTCCAAGCTCAAATCGATCAGATAGGACGGAATTAGACTCGCTTGCTTTTCTTCTCCATCATCATCGTCATCGTTCTCTTGTAAAAAATGTTTTGAATCTAAGTTTTATAACAATTATTTATAGAATGTAATAAGTCTTTTTTTATAATGATGTACTTAGGCTTTTTCATTTTTTCGTAAATAAATGTCTGAAAATGAGGCAATTCGCTTGTACGATCTTTTTTCATTTAGAAACTGTAATATAAATTCATCTCAACAATAAGGGTACATATATCTAAATGTTTAATTAAAAAAGTAATCATTTGAAAAAGGATGATGATTTATTTTACTTGACTTTATAAAATTTGGTACATACTTAAAATACTTTAAACTGGCCGTCCGCCAACATCATTCGTAGAAAGAGTATTACAACACACATTCCAAGTAACATCATTCATTGTAAAAAAAAAAGGAGTCATTCGCAACTTGTGAAATGTCGAACTAAGTCACCTGCCAGAATTATATATATATACGTAGTGATGTTATGGAGAAAGCTGCAGAACCACTAACCAGAGGTACACTTTCACTTCACCTACATTTATGTTACTATTGAAACGGTTCTTCTTTGGCATCTATTATATGGCATTGCCAAGGAATTCAAAACATAATAAGTCAGTAAACGTTCCTCCATGTCTATTATCAAACACAATATTGAAAGGAAAAAAGAAGTCAAGGATACAATAAAATTTAGTGGAGCTGTTTACTTTCATTCTACTTTCACCTTTGTACAAATCTATGAATTCAATATCCCGTTCTTTCTCGCGAAGTTAAGAAAGTAATTATGTAAGATCTGAAGGACGAATGAATTTTCATTTGATTTTTATGCTACTGTAAAATGAAACAAAAATTTTAACTCAAACAAAAGCAAGAAATGTTAAGTAATTGTGCCGTCTTTAAAAATGTACCATGAGCGTGATATATTACAGTAGCAACGATTCTATTTCTGTGGACACTCTGTCAATAAGTGACAATATCTCGTACATTAATGATAAATAACTTAAAAAGTATTTATTTTGTTTACCAAGGTACAAATTTCAGAGCCGTGCGAACAAAATTATCAACGATTTTGATCCATTTCAGCTTTCTTTGCTTAGTAAATTAATATCTATTTTCTGGGTGTCTTACGTACGACAGTTAACACTAGTGCATTGTCTTGCATTGAGAGTGTGTTACAATTATATACCTGTAAGTTTTCCTATTGTTTATTATAATTAAGAATTAATTTTCGTATTCATTTAATAAAAAAACAATAACAGACAAGACGTTGTTTTCTTTTTATATATACTATCTGTACAATGGATACCGTTCCAATACTTCAATACATTTTTAATTCACAAACTTAATAAGTTATTACAAATACATTTGAATACTACCAGCAAACGAACAATGGAATGAAATGATACGTGTTAGTAGTTATATTATATAATTAAGATCGACATTTTTTTTTACTTAAAAAAGAGTTTTATGTACAAGTGATAAAAAATGTGTTCATTCGTAAATTTATGTTAAATTACCCGTACAAGTTCATACACATTACATCGCTATCACCAAGCAGATACTGATAAGTATCCAAGCCTTAGCAGCACACTATCGAACTTTTAAATAATATCAATAACAAATCGTTTGCTAAGAGTTTAAATGAATCAATGCAAGAAAATGTACTATCCTTCTAACTTAATCGACGTACCATAAGAAAGTTTAATATAGAACCAACATTCGGTGTTTGTGTTTTCATATGTGCTTCCTCCAATGTGTCTTGATATCCTTCAATGATATCTTCCTTATTTCCTATAATATATATAAGTAATTTATAAAAAAAATATTACAAATCGTTACAAATTAATATTATAGAATATTTATACATACTTAGATTTCTTCGATCCCCTATCATTTCTTTCTGCACTATCTTCACGAGTTCGTTTCTTACTGCTAGACGAAGAGTGATTTGACGACTTGTGTTTATCATGTTTATCGCTCTTCTTGGGACTAAACAAAAACAGAACATGAAATGTAACATCGCCAAGCACACACATACTTGTGCTAATCACCTGTGTTTGGATGATTTGGAAGGAGACACTTTCTTGTGTGATCCCCCACTCCGCGATCGATCCGATCTTTAATTATTGAAATATATACTTAACACAATTTTATCACAAAATCACGTCTTTCTATGTCTAAAATAGTTGAAATCCTACGTCCTAGAGAAACGTGTAATTTCTTACCTATGTTTATCCGACGACGATGATTTTTTATCTTTACTACTGGACGAACTTTTACTTTTTGAACTTGAAGAACTCTTGTGCTTCGAATTATGTCTATGAGTTATATATTTGAGTTAGTGACAAATTTAGAAATATGTAAGATTAAGTAATATACCTTAGAAATATGTAAAATCAAGTAATATACCTGTCTTTTGATGGTGATGGTGAATGTTTTCGACTTCCTTTTTTCTTTTTACTTGAATTATAATCATCATGGAATCTATCTTCTCCTCTTTCTTTGTCTTCTTCAGCTGCTTCCCGTTCTAAGTCAGACCAGTCTTTACCAGATTCTTCAGAGCTACCCAACTCCTCTTCTAAAATGTAAATTTAAAGAAAAAAAATGCTAAATAATAAACAAGATACATTTTTTTAGTATTTAAATAAAATAAAGTTTGCAAATATTACCTTCGCTATCTGAATCTTCTGAAGCTTCAGAGTATTCAGAATCATCATCAGATTCCTCTTCAGTGTCAAAGTCAGATGGCTACAAATAAAGAATAAAAATTGTTAATGTCTATATAATTGTTAATATTAAATCTTATAATATGCAAATTTATCTTATTGTTTATAATTATTTCACTAAATTCCATACCTCATAAGCATCGTCTTCTTCTTCCTCCTCGTCTTCTACTTCATCATTTTCTGCATCACTCTCTGGGTCCAAGAAACTCCAACCACCACTGTCAAAGAATCCTACAGGATCATCTGTGATAGTTTTCATAATCTTTGTCCAATTCAAAGATTGTACACCTTCTGTATATCTGATGTCACACGAGCTAAAAAGAAAAGTAGCATGTTTATATTTTATTCTCAAGAAATTAAATCCATAGAAAATAGAGAAACGCAAAGAACTTACTTTAGCCACTCCTTTACATGATCTAACATGTTCATGGGAATGGCATTTAACATAGCGACTTTTCTATGATAGTCTTTGAAAACAAAAATCATATCAAAATTCTTAAGGTGAAATTGCACTCTTTCAAAGTGAACAAGTTCAACATCTTCTAAAGTTATAACAAATGGAGGCTAAAATACGAAAGAAATATGATTAACGAATTGGTACTTATAGTTCATATGAAAGTAATTATATATACAGTAAAATTTACCCATTCTGTGAGATTTACTAAACAACCACTAGTGGGTTGCAGAAGAACAGTACTCCTGAATGGTGCTCCAGGGAATCCCAGATCTCGGAACGGTGTATCAAATTCAATTTCTTGTTTCGTCATGCTTTCGACCTGAATAATATTTATTATTTCTTAGAATTTATTTATTAGTCTTGTAAAATAAAATGTTTCAATCATTAAACATTACTTTTTCACAAAAACTCTTAAAGGCAGTTTTCAATTTATGCCTAAGTTCTCGTTCTGATTGTTCAGCAGCAAGATCGTCACGATCGTGCATGTGTTGATGTTTCCCTAAATCTGTCGTGATTTCACCAACTTCTGTATAAAATTGCACGTCCACGTGCTTCTTTTTACCAAACATTATTGCGTGCTGAAAATAGTCTGTATTTAGTAAATGATCGCTAGTAAAAGTAATTAAAACTAAAATAAAGATATATACTTTTAAATGAAAATGAAGCAATATGATCATTTCGCCATCACACGGTTGGAAAAAGGCATTTTTAATATTATTGTAAAGAATATCAACTTTATCTCCTCTAACCGAAGTGTAACGGAATCCATTCACATGTGCTTCTAAACCTCCTGTCATTCTCTTCGAAACGATATTTGGTCGAATGTACAAGTCTTTTAGTTTTGGATTACCCTTATTTTGAGAGAGTATTAGAGTGTCCTGTTTTACAAGATCCTCCTTCTCCCTTTCTTCTGCTTCTCTATTTTTGAATTTCTTTTGAACTTCTTTAATTAATCTGAAGGCTGTGTTTAAATTAGAAGATGGTGCCGAAATTTCACCAGGCTCTTTGGTGTTTGTACTTCGATATGTTCTAGATGATAAAAATAAAAATTTTATTAACATATATTTACACAATTCATCTTAACATTGATACAACTTGTAATTATCATAAGGAATAAGAAATGAAATAAAATTGTACACTAACACTTCTTTGACGAATGTAGCATCGGGTTGTGGATATGATCCACCTTCGTTCCGACCCATTGTGGCACCAGGATGAAAAAAATTTATTCGGAGGTACGTGTAATCTCCTTCTACCGACTGAGAAATATTTTTAATTGTGGATATATGGAAGGGTACAGGAATCCCAAAAATGGGCAAAATTACAGTTTCATATTTTTTGTCTGAAATATAGATATATAACGTATAATAAATAACATATCAAATTTATTTTATAAACAAAATACAAATACACTTACCAACGTATAACTTCAATTCCTTTACTTCTGGTTCTCGTGGCATATGACTCAGACTTTTGTACGATATTGTTGACTTCCGTATCTTTTCTTGTTCCTTCCCACCAGATTGTTGAGCTAACCGAGCTTTTGCAACTTCATTTAGCTGTTGTGCCAGTTCTTTTTGATGTTGTTTTCTCTTTTCCTCAGAACTATGTTCTGTTCTCAATTTAGATTCTATTACAGCTGTTCTCTTTCCACGACCAAGGATCTCAGGTTTAGGTTCATTTTCCTTTCCACTTCCTTCTTCTTCTTCTTCCTCTTCATCCTTAACAAATATTCCAATATTTTTTACCTTTTTTTTTGAAGGTGTTAAATTCGTAGCAGGTTGTGCCTGAAATAAATAATTTTATTCTAATTTCTATTTTTCGATATATTAAAAAAATTACATGTTTTTAAAGCAAAGATTAGTACCTCATTAATCATAACTGTGTCACCAATGAAAAGTGCATAGGTTTTTCCTTCTTTATCAGTAGCTTCTGAGTTTGTAAGATTCGCCAATCCAACATTTACATTGAATACCATGCCTTTCTTTAGTACTGCATGAGTTTTTGGACCAATAAGTAAAGAACTTTCTCTAAATTCAATACCCATTGCAAATCCAAAGTGTTTGGTTAAATGATCAATCATCTCCGGTTTTTCATCCTTTACATACTTTACCCCTGTTTCATATACTTCGCTTATTTTCACTCCAGCTACTAATTTCTTTAGAATCTCCTCTTCTAATTGTAAAAGGAAGTTATAATTATCCTACAATAAACGTACATAATTATTAAACATATTTAATTTGTTATTAAAGCATGTTATTACTTAATATTTTGTTTAAAACTTACCTCAATGGTTTTAGTAGGATTTACCAACAATGTTCGAACTATATTGGAACAATAAGATTTGTAACGCGCTCCAAGAGAGCAAACAATGACACCGAAATGCAAAGTGTTTTTATCACTAACAACACTAAACTTCAAAGAGTAATTTCCACCACTTTGTATTATCGCAGGATAACACATATCTACTTGAGTAACATCAACACTAGTTACATACTTCTTATTTGTTATAGCAGCATCTACACCTTCTGCAAGCTTTGAATGCTTAACTTTCTAAAATAAAGATGTATAGATATTAGAACTAGAGTGCTTAGATATTAAATATTTTTAAATGAATAAAAACCAAATACCTTATCAGAATCTATAATTTCCATAATTTGATCCTTAAGATATTTTGTGAAGACATCCACAGATACTAAACACGCCTTTTTTATGGTATGAATTTCAGCATCTTCTTTTGGACACATTACATATGCAGCTGCAGCACTTACATCAATCTAACACATTAATGTATATCATGAAATAACCAAAATGTTTGGTATTATATATTGTATGATAAGAAAAAATCGCACACCGTATCAAAAGATTCTGGCTTTAATGCAGCTCTCCACGCGTCCATAAAGGCACCTGGATAATTTTCTTTAGAAAAAACACCCAATGTTTTACCCTTTTTACTTTGTTTTATGATCTCAATAAGTTTAGCAAAATTGGCTTTATCTTCATCATTCTTTAAAAAATAAAAGAGTTTAATACCAACATTAGAAATAAAATTCAATGATTATTAAATCAAAATATAAATTATAGAAAATACATACTCTATCCCTCACAAGTAATTTTACAGAAGGTACACCAGTGTCTTCCGTTTTCTGATTTTCAAGTTTTCTGACAAATTCAATTTTTTTCTTACTAGCCAAGAAACAGATACATTCTTCTGCTAAGATCATTATAGTATCTGTAAGTTCATAACTGAGGAACCATGTCTGAAACAATATGTTTATAATAATTTTATCTTTTACATTTAACAAAATGATAAAAGAAACTACAACACTTTAGTTACATAATTGAAATTTATCCTGATAATATTAACTCTACAAATTGTTCTTTTTTCATCGTGACAAACTAAGAATATGTATAATATACATGAAAAACGTGTAACATTCTATGAAAACCATATTTTTCAGAATTACAGAGATAAGGTTATGCTATTGTTTACAAGTGCACACGCAAAATATAAGATGCAAAAACGCATTAGAGCAATACAAAAAGTATAACTTACCTGCAACGCTGTCGATTTGCTGTACACGATATCCTCGTCCGTGCCCACGGCGGAAACGAGACAATCCATTTTACTAAAACTATCGTCTGTACCAACTTCCCCATCCTATTTAATAAAAATGATCATACGTTGTTTGTCAAACGATTACATTTATTTTTAACAGCGGAACGAAACATTTCAAATATCTTACCTTCCATGCGGTATAAAGCCGCTTCATACGCCGAAAAAACGTCTCTTTATCAACGGATACGTTTGCCATAACTTCTTGTTTTTCACCTCGTGGTTCTGTGAAATCAACTCGGCATAATTATAATACACCAAAAATCGTCGCTCGTGTTGCGGAGATGGCGGGATTTATAACCAAACCGCAACCGTAATCCGCAAACTATAACCCACGCGGCGGGAATAGTTTCATGCAGCGTAGTTTGAGAAATTAACGACACCCCAAGCGGCCGCTTGTTCAACTAATGTTCACATCACAATGTGTATTGACGATTAATTTTTTTTCATATGCAAAGTATTGAAAGAGAATTAGTCACTCTGAAAGAGAGTTAGTTGCAATATTTATACCGTTGCGTACTTGTCTTGATATGTCATGAATACGGTTGCGAATCTGTGCTAATATATCTGGCGCAACTTTGTGTGAAATCTTACTGTGTAAATCTTAAACCATGGTTTGTCAAATAATTTCATATTTTTTACATTTTGGAATATTAACCAATTATTACCCTTGTTAAGGGTTTAGAAAAATTTTTTGTTTAAAATTGATCTTTGTCTTAAAAAAATGTCAGCATAAAAAATTTTTAATAACAGACAGATATCGTTGAATCGAAAATGAATAAAAAAAATGGGTTATGATTAAGATTAAAGTATGTATTAAATACGGACTAAGAAAGAGGAAAAAAGTATAGACTAATAAAACAATATAAAAATACTTTAATATTGATTATTCCTATGTCCTGTAAAAGTATTAAAACATCTTTTCGTTAATTTTATCATACGCTATTTATGATCCATATTATGTATATAATAAATATACAAGGTGCCCCAGTACTAATGATATCACGTTGGTAATTAAGCAAATTTATATATACCAAACAAATTTTTTAATTCAATTTTCTCGAAAACAAATTCTTAAATGTACAGAATTTATTCTATATTTTCATTTCAAATATATTTTTGACCTATTTTTTCTTTAGGTACAATCACTTCCACCTCATCTATACTATCAATATTGGGATACCTTATATATACCGATCATACTTGGAAAAACAACATTGAATAACGAATCGTAAGACTATTCACTCTATGGTTAATGTTAAGCATGCACACATGTGTGCATTAAATACATATACATACACTGTTAAGTTTTGTATCAGGGCGTCAAACAATTTTACTGTAAATAAAACTTTCAATCTTTATGGTATATCATTATAAAAAATAATTATCTTGAAACAATGATATAATTATTTATGATCATATATACATTATATTCTGGTAATTTCTAAAAGAATTATGAGCATAATTCATTGACATTATTGCTCGCTCATGCCGATTTATTGGTGTTATCTTATATGTTGTTGAGTGAGTGAAAGACACACAGTTTTTATACTATTTAACATGTTTTTTACCATATACTATGGCAAAACGATCCCGTGAATAATGTCAACTGGTTTGTAGATTAGAATTACATTTGCGCGTTAATATGTCGCTATAAAAAATAATGAAAAGAGTTGCAAGAAAGAAAAAGTTTTTTAAAAAATTTCGTCTCGACTGGGGCGAATTATATTTTTCTTAATGGTTCGTCGAATCTAATCTGCAAAAATATTAACGATCGTGGACCATTTTCCGTTTTGTTAAAAAAAAACACCTGTGAAAGCCTTATCAAAGGTAGTGCAACGGATCATGAATGTAAGTGGAGATTTTACATTGTTCGTTTAGTGTAATTGTGAGACTGTCACTTCGATGCATATAAATATCTATTTCATTCACTATATTCATGATACATATGTATTAATTAATGTATCAAACTTGCTGAGTAAATTTCTGTATCTTTTTAGAGAACAATTTTTACTTTAAATACTTTGAATTTTTATATTTTATTTATAATATATAATATAATATTTATTTTGTATTTTAATATAATATATTAATATAATGTATTATAAATTAATCTCTTAATATTTTATTTATAATATATAGAAAATAGTATTTTTATGAACTAACTTTTGCGAATATAAATCTATGCTTTATTGTCACAATGCAGATTGTTTAGAAATATATTTGAATATTTTTTCCAGTTTTAGTTAATAGTGATGAATTGAATGCATTTTTATATGTTTTACTTGATTTAAAGAAAAAGAAATAATGCTTTAGTGACTACTTAATGAGAGGTTAATGCTAGAAGGCACTTAGATGTATTTGTATTTAAAGAGTTTTACTTTGCTTCTTTTATGTAAACTATTTTCAGAATGCCTTGTTCTACATTATTTTGGCACCTAGTACATATGAACTTGCTTATGTAACTGACGTTAGATTACTGACTCTATGAATTTATTTTCAATGACATCTTCTGAATGTAATTATTTTCAATAGTGATATATGATTGATCAGTCTGTGACAATGCATAGAACTGGTTCATTCAATATGCTTATTTATTACAATTGACAACATAATTGTTGCCTTAACCTTACAGTTGCAGTACTCAAAACAATGTTTTTTAAGCTCTTTTAATGATATGTACTAACGCTTAAAAACATGAATAAACTTTTGCATAAACAAAAACATACTTATTGCTTTTTATAATTGACAATTGACTCATTGAATTATTAGACAGTTAGAATTAGATTTATGTTTGTTTGATTTACCTATATATAACAATTTTCTTTAGCTATTTATATTTGCAATTAATATATTTTGAATAATTTTCTAACTCTTCATTTAGGTGGTCAGCATAGCAGAGAGGTGGTGTCGGGAAGGTGGTTGACACGCCTTCGTATCTTTGAAATGATTGAAAGTGTATCACGTAGAGCGTTGAGTGGCTCCAGTGGGAGCTACCACGTTCGTGGTGCTGAATTAGCAAGAAATCGTAGATTGAAATCTCTTTCTGCTGCTGTTGTCTTCCTTGATGACACGCAACACACATTTCAACTAGATGTGAGTTTATATAGTGATTCTAAATAGTATTTCTTGTGTTGCATTTATGATATGAATATTTCAAAATGTTTTAGAAAAGAGCAAAAGGTCAAACATTATTAGATTTAGTATTCCAACATTTAGAACTTGTTGAAAAAGATTATTTTGGTTTGCAATATGCTGAAAATGGAGCCACAACGTGTACATATTCACCAGATGAAATGGTAAACTTGTCTATTCAATTTATTAAAATCTATTTACAAAATTTATATTAATTGAATAGCGTTATAATTGAATTTGTGTTTTAGAGATGGTTAGATCCTAGTAAACCAGTGAAGAAGCAGATAAGAAGTAAGGGTAAAGATCGTATTCAGATGCTTGTTCACACTACTAAATACAAAAAGATGAAAGATAATTTAATATAATGTATTGTTTCAGGTGGACAATTCTATTTCAAAGTGAAATTTTATGTATCTGATCCTAGTAAACTACAAGAAGAATATACTAGATATCAGTTTTATTTACAAGTTAGGAGAGATATTCTTCATGGAAAACTTCAATTATCGCCAAGTACAGCATGCCTTATTGCTAGTTATACTGTTCAATGTATGTATTAGATACATTGTAACATCTGTTTCATTGTAAAATTTATTCATAATACATCATTATATCTTTATGTAATTATAGCTGAGTTGGGTGACTATCATCCTGAAGAACATGGACCAGGATATCTTTCTAGATTGCAATTAATACCAGGTCAAACTGAAGAAATGGAAAAGAAAATAGCTGAGCTGCATAAACTTCATAAGTATGTTGAAGTTATATATATAATATTAATAACCCAAAGTTTATAAAACTTTATAGAATATTTATACTATTTTACAGGGGTCAATTACCAGCAGATGCAGAATTCAATTTTCTAGACCATGCAAAAAGGTTAGATATGTATGGAGTAGAATTACATAAAGCTAGGGTATGTACTTATCCTATAACCTCCGTTGCAGATTTTCAAAACACGCATTCTTTTAATTTAAATATTTTTTTTAGGATTCAACAAATAAAGAAATACAATTAGGTGTAACATCTATAGGTTTAGTAGTGTTTCAAAATGGAATAAAAATTAACGTGTTCTCATGGTCAAAAATAGTTAAAATATCATTTAAGCGGAAACAATTTTTCATTCAACTGAGAAGGGAACAGGTTCGTTAAACATTCAGTTCACAATTTAGAAGTCAATTTACATATTGTTATATTATACAAACTAATTTTATTATAGTCAGAGAACTATGATACTCTCCTTGGCTTCAACATGCAAACATATCGGAGTTCGAAAAATTTATGGAAAGCGTGTGTAGAGCACCATACATTTTTCCGACTTCACAGTCCTAAAACGAGGCCAAGGCGGTTTCCACTTACTTTAAGCAGTAGGTTTACATATTCAGGACGTACAGAATTTCAAACAGTTGAGGATGGGAAGCATAGAGCAAGAGTAGAAAGAACGTTTATACGGTAACATTAATTTATTCAATATTAATAACATAATATTAGTTCAATATTAACTTAATGATTTAAATTATTTAGATCTCCAAGTAAAAGATTAGTACATGGAGTAACATCAGCTCCAATTATCGAAGAGAAAGGAAAATTATCTATGCCCCCTGGAAGACCGCCTAGACCATATGATAATAAAGTTCAGTCTCTTGGTGCTCGTGAACCTCGTCGAGCGTGGGGTGAAGGAAATCCTAGCGATGAGTTCGTTGAAACTTATATTTAATATTTGTAACTTTTTTATATTTATATTAATTTTTGTTCCTTTTATGTACCATAGTGAAGGTGGCTTTTTGTCCCTCCGTGAAGAAATAACGAGCTCGCATACACAAGGCAATGCATTTTCGCCTGTATTAGGTTCTAGAGTTTTAAGTTATGCTGATGATGATACAACTGCTGAAAGGAACATTTATGATCTTCCTGATTATAGTGAACCTACAAGTTCGCCTGCTCCTCAGGTATTTATTAATATTTTAATAAACAGTTTCTATGTGCACAAAATAAAATTGAGTATTTGTAGATAGTAGAAGATGGATTAGTTACAATATCTCTGACTCCAGATGAACAAGGTCGGTTTGGATTTAATGTGAAAGGTGGTTTAGATCTTGATATGCCTATTTTAGTATCAAGAGTAGCTCCAAATACTCCTGCTGATCGCTGTTATCCGAAATTAAACGAAGGGGATCAGGTTAGTTGTTATATCTTAATGAAATTAAATTGAACTTATTTTCAAGTTATCTAGATTAACTTTTGCAAACTATTTATTACGAATATATTGGATAAATAGGTAGTGTATATAAATGGAATTGATGTCAGTGGATTGTTACATGAACATGTAGTAAATCTAATTCGTCAATCTCGTGATTCGGGCTCTGGTGAACTGACCTTAACTCTTCGACCGAATGCTTTATATAATGCACTAGCTGGTACTGATGAAACATCTGAAGAAGAACCTCCATATAGGTATTACAGATAATAAAACTGAATTTGTTATACTAAAGCAATGATTAATGTTTATTTTTATGTTGAAATAATCAGATACGTTCCGGATGCACCTCATGCAGCTATTGGATCAGACGCATTAGCACAGTCGATGTTGCTTCTTGCTGATGGTCTTGCGAGCGGTGCTTTAATCGCGCAGTATGAACAGCTATATAGAAAGAATCCTGAACTTACATCTCTTGAATCAAAAAAACCTGAAAATCAGAGTAAAAATCGTTATCGAGATATTTCACCTTGTAAGCATAAAGAAAAATACAAGAATTTATATCAGTATCTTAGTACTATATTAATACGATTCGAAACATGTGCTTCACAAAATAAATTATAATTTGTGCAGATGATGTTACTCGAGTGATACTTATGGGCTCTGCAAGTGGAGATTATATCAATGCTAACTATGTAAATATGGAAATACCAGGATCTGGCATTATCAACAGATATATAGCTACTCAAGGACCTTTGTCTTCGACTGTCGCTGATTTTTGGCAGATGGTTCTCGAAGCGGGTAGTACCCTTGTTGTAATGCTCACAACTTTGGTAGAACGTGGCCGAGCAAAATGCCATCAATACTGGCCTGCGCTCAATGAAACTCTAACGTTACGAAATCTCACTCTCACGTCTACAGCTGAAAATGTTGAAGATACTTTTATATTTAGAGAATTCATACTCCGTGATATTAATGTAAGAAAATAAAGTAATATTTATAATTTATATTATTATAAATATATTAGAAAAATTCTAAGTCATTTCTGTGCATTTTAGACTGGAGAAGAAAGAGATATAACACACATGCAATATTGTAGTTGGCCAGATCATGGAGTTCCTAGCGATTGGAGACAATTCACAACGTTTACTGAAAGGGTACGGGCAGCTCGAACGGGAATAGTGGAACCCGCAGTTGTTCATTGTTCTGCAGGAATTGGTAGAACAGGTGTCTTAGTCTTAATGGAAACAGCACTGTGTCTTATCGAAGCGAATCAACCGGTGTATCCATTAGACATCGTACGATCTATGAGAGATCAAAGAGCAATGATGATACAAAATGCTGTAAGTTAAAATTTACAAGTTAAGTTATTAAATTGAAATTTATATATAAAAAGATTATCTTTTATATGTAATGAAAAAAAATGATTTTTCTAGAGTCAATATAGATTCGTATGTGAGGCAGTCCATAAAGCTTACAGTGAAGGAATAGCTAAGCCGCTTCCTGAATTCAGTAGGTGAAAACAACACAAATTTGAAATGCATTGTAATTATCATTCTTCTTACATTTTATCGAAATATCACATCACTAGAAGATAATTTTATACTCTGACAATAATATACACATATATTATTCATTAATAGGAGAGATATACACTGTTTCAAATAAGTATTTTCTATCCGTTACGAATATATTTTTATCTAGAAATTTAATTACTCGAAAGATATAACTTTTCACGCCTTAGAGCTTACCCCCCCCCCTTTTTAATTTATGTACCAATATTTTGTAAATAATGAAATTTCGATAAAATTAAGTTCACTAAATTATGTTTAAGCTAAAGTATAAATCTCGAAGCATTATTTGGAACAATTGTCCGTTATGGCTTACCTCTGTCATCATTATTACTACTACCAATCTTTATTTCTATATGTTAACACTAAACCTACCGACACTTAGTGTATACCTATTCCTACCGTGTGCGGTTAAAATGACCGATGATTAAAGAAGTAATAATTTTCATGATTTAACTTAGATAATGGTTAATTTATAACTAAATGTATATAAAATGACGAACTTTCATAAAATTTCATCCAAATTTACTTTTGTTTAATTTCAATTATTTATATAGAGATATATCTTATTCAACTTCGCTGCATCTTTTACAAATTATCTTATTATCAAATGTACATTTGCCGTATACATATTTCCCGCATCTTAAACAAATTTTCATAATTTTGTAACCTTTACAATTTTTTATTTGACAAGTTTTTTGTAGTAATGAATCTGAACTTGTTGATAGTTTTATTGCATGGTTTTTTCCCGCGATTCTTTATATAAAAGTAATGTATGCACTAGGTTTATAACAATTTTGTGAATTCTCGGTAAATTGGCCCCATACTGTAGATACCATTGCAAATTTATTGGTTCATAAACATTGGCTTTTTTCGCTCTTCTTATCAAATCATATAAACCTCATAATTTCAGCAAAGTCATTTCTGCTCATTATTTTGAAAAAAATGCAGATCTCCAAATTTTATTCCACAAATATGAGACATCTAAATTTTTTGCCTGATGTGCACCTAGTTTTGTTGCATCTAGCTCCCTCTTAGTCCCCAATACTCTAAATGCTTCTTCTTCCATACATTTTATTATATGATTCCTTATACAGTGATCAATGATAAGATAAAATGCCGTTTTTACTTGTCCTTTCATTATATGTCGTTTAGCATATCCCTAAAAATATCATGAACTGATGTCCTGCCAGGTTTGGGACTTGCATCTATTTCTTTCCAAACTGTTCCATCGGGCCCAGTTTCACTCTCTGCTGTCAACGATAATTTCTTTCCTTTTTGCCATTACGTAAACGTTTATTTATTATATTCAACTCTGATTCGGTTGTAAATAGCTTTTCATATGTTTCCATGCCGTTTTCAGTTGCTGCAGTTTCTTGTTCATCGCACACTGAACAGACTTTTTCTATGTCCGTTATTCTTTTTATAATTTTTTTTTTTTTGAAGTCTTGACATCTCTAGGGTAAATATTCATCACAGAATAATACCATGTACATTTCTAGGGTAAATATTTATCACAGAATAATACCATGTACAGAATACAAAATTATTGTCAAATTTGATATGCTTTACTTTTCCTTTTATAACAACTTTACACAAAACGCTCTGAAATGCTTTCTGTCTGAGTTTTAGAGACAACAAGTTTAGATGTCGACTAATTGGCTAACAAACTGAGATGTATTCTAGTCGAAAGGACAATAGCAAGTAAGAATATGGTTTGTGACGGTGATATTTATACGAAAATATTGATGAGTATTGACCGTTCTCCATCAACAGTTACTCGAGGGTGGAGTTGGGAAAGTTTTTCCCGTGTTTTATCGCAATGAGCAACAATCCTAAGAAACTTCTCGACTTTTAAAATGTTTGTAACAATGGACTGTAAAAAATGCTAAATTTTGTGGCGGTTTCTTAGGATTATTATGGGCCTAAGTTGATATGTCTTGACAGCTGGTGGCTATCTTGATCGAGGGGTGGATTATGTTTTATGACAAGATTATGGGTATAGCAGCTGTTATTATTTGTTATTATTGATTTTGTTTGTCATTTGACGTTGAGATAACCTTTTCTTTATACTGATTGCATTTATTTTAAGAATAACTAAAATACTTTGTCGGTCAAAATGACCGCTCACGGTAGGCGAGGCAGAGTACAAATTTTTCTCAGAAAATAAAAGAGCAAACTAGAAGTAAATACCGAAAAATATATTGTATGCATGTTTTAGAAAAGTTCGGAAATTATGAAGCGATATGATAAAGTTTAAATATGGTTAAATTTGTGTAGAAGTTCGAGAGCGGTCAATTTAATCGCCGCTGGTAGGTTTAGTGTTAAATAAAAGCGAAGGTATGGAAAGTTAAATTTCAATCAATACTGCTAATATACTACGAAAACTGCGAAAATAAACTTCTTTCGTTACACACGATTAATATCTTGTTTAATTTTATAGATTAAAATTTTTTTGATTATTGCTCATATAGTAAACTGATAGCAGAGATATCTTTATAAAATAAAATTAACATAACGAATTAAAGTCTATAAATGTTATCGGTATATTAGCAGAAAATTTAGAAATACATGGGGTGCCAATATAAAAAAATTGCCTTGAAGAAAAACCATAAACCATTAAAAATATTGAGAAATATCGAATGTGTAATCAATCCCAGTGAGAATGTGATTGCATAAAGTAAAGCTGCAAAGCAATTTACAAATCATTGAATATTTTGAACAATTTTCTGATGAGAAATTTACCACTATACTATTTATTTATTTTATTATACTGAAAATAATAACATATTTAAATTGACAAAAAAATGTTGTCTTCTGGCAATTTATCATTATTTTAATCATTAATTAAAAATATTTATTTTATAACGACTAACGTCTAATGCCATTTATATCATGTATAATCTAATTTGTATTTAAAAGAATAGTGCATGCTACTTGAAGCATAAAAATCCATTTACTCGTTTAATGAGTATGAGAAATATGTAAATTCAAATTTGCACGATAAAAAAATACAATAATATCCTAATGTTAAGTAAGCTTATTTTAAAATACAATTGAGAACTGCAGAGAGTTTAATGTTCTTGCTTTAGCAGCTAATTTAGTATAATTCGATATGAAACAAAAGATAAATCAAACAAAGTAATATATAATATACTGAAAAATATTTCGTCCCAAATATAATCTCATCCAGAACTTTCAATACTCTTTAAATTTTCTAATAATACTAACAAAAATGTACTATTTTTTATAACCGTATCATGTGTTCTACTTTCCGCCCATTTTTATAATGTTAAAATACTTTTATGTTTTATATATATATATAACGTACATTAACGAAATTATTTTTTATGCACAAAAGCATGACCTTTAACTGACCTAAGTAAAACCATGTAATAAACTATAAGTTAATAATTAATTGTATGTACAATCATAAAGCAGTATATGCATAAAAAAAACAAGGTCATAAAAATTAAGTAAAAGGTCCTATTTACATTATATATTATATAATATTGTATATTCGGTATAAAATATTTGTACAGATACAAAATAGATTGAACTTAATGATGCAAAGCATTCATTATGTGTACAGCAAAACATTATACATATTAAGAACAGATTACCATAATATGTACATTATAATCATTTGCTGTATTTTTTTTTGTTCATTTTGTTGATGTAACTTTCTCCAAAATTACCTATGATTAGGATTGAGTACTGGCTGTAATTGAAATGTATGTTCTCATATTTTTAATTTATACAGTAGGCTAATTAAATGAGGCTATTAATTAGCATAAAACATAATATTGTTTTATAAGCAAAGCTGGCTTGCAAAGGATCATACTTTGATTAAGAATTGGGTGAATCTGTTACGAATATGATAATAGTAAACACAGCATTGAAACCATAATATCATTTTAATATTTTCGAATTAATAATAATGATTATCTGTATTATTGACAATAGTGCCTTGTATATGTGTATCCACATCATACTTATAAAACAGGAATGGATATTATTAATGATTATTATATTACAACAGCTTCACTCGATAAATTTTCATATTAATTCCATTTTAAATTAGTAATATTACTATTTCTTTGTAACGTGTATATTTCTTTGTATAATTGTCCATAATTCTTTTTATAATTTATCTGTCGTTAATTATGTAAATCAACTTCTGTTTCATAAATCATGACTTTATATAAATTGTTAATTATTTATTTTGTAGTTATCATTATGTTAATAAAATAATACTACAATTAATGATAATTATAAGCTGTTCATACAGATGTTAAAGTGCTATATGATTTTGACTGCAATTTAAGTCAGTATAAAAAATAAAATACAAACATTAATCGTAAATTAATTGAACAGCATTTTTGTTATTAAGTTACAGTATCCTTATACTATCAAATATTACTGTATTTGGAAAGATAGAGAAACATGTAAGATAACATAGAAAAATTATAGTAAACTGTAAGCTATATTGAAAAAGTTAAAAAATAATATTTTAGAATTAATTTTTACTAGATAGATAAAAAATACGAATATAAAAAATTCTGATGCGTTTCTTTGTGTTACTTGATATGTAGATGAAACATCAACATACTTTGTATAAAAATAATTATTGTATGTATAAATGCATTTTTAGTGAATACTTTACATAAATGCTGTTTAGTATTCACTTGACTTATTGATTAAAAAGTAATACTTCCTAGTATTTATATAAGAACAGTACAAAGAATATTAAGTAGCTAATTAAAGTGTTTGGGAGCTATATGCGTCGAAATTTATCTACGTACGTGCCAAATCATAACACATCAAACAAATATTAATTATGGATAAAGTGCCACAAATTTTCATAATTCAGTCAGCAGTTGTCTAGTCTGATTACTAATTTGTATTTTTAAAATATAAAATAAAAACATTTTGTAATTCATCATCTAATGATTGACTCACTATCCTCGACGCAATTTCTTTATCTTACATTTTGTCGACAGCATTTTGTTTTGTTAACATTAATTTTAGCATTAATGATCTTTGTACAATATGCAATAATCATAAGAATATTCATCAACGATTTTATAACAGCAAATATAAATATTTTATATTCCTCTTTCATATGTTACAATTAGAGCATATAAATTAATACCTATGTATTATGTTTCATAATTGTACAATATATTATTAAAATCCTCCTTTATATAGAGCTTATATAGACGATAATTTCGTTACTGAATATGTTGAAGTTGTAATTTACAAAACGATTTACAAATTAAAAAGAAATGTCCTTCTTGTCCAGGGATATATGTTGATGGAATAATGTGATATGTACCTGCTGGTACATCCTCTAATTCCAGGTAAACAAATCCTGATCTACATTAAATTAAATTATTAATAAATACTCTATACAATTATATAAAATGTATTACTTTATATAATACCTGAATGGGCCAGAGTTTTTCACTTTGAATGCGGTAGGTGCGTCCGAATCATTTAATACAACTGTTAAAATATCAAATCCTATTTGATATTGTTTAGGTCCCTTCAGTATAATCAGCAAATAGTTATTATTACTTGAACTTTCCAAGATTAACTGGTATCGCGGATTATTCTGGTATGTTGGATGATTGCTACATCCACCAGCTGTAATATCTTTCCATTGACCAGTAAGCTGTAAACAAATTATTATTATTATAGTATTAACTTTTAAGTGTATTTATACAAAAAATAAGAAAGATATACCTCTTTTTCATATTTATAAAAATTTGGTATTTTCCTTAATGAGAATTCGCAAGATCCGTAGGCGCGTAAAGTGTAATATATTGTATTTGTTTTTTCATACTGCGATATGACTAGAGTATATCGAGTATCACTTTGAGGATCTAGTTTTATTTTACAAAGATAGTGTGGGCTGTTTATTCTTACCCCATCGATATATGGTGGTGGTTCATCTATATAATTTTAACAAAAATTTATCATTAATACATAGTTACAACATTTATAATTAAATTTGATACAAACGGAATAAAACCATAAATTATTTTGCTCACGAGGATAATATACTCTTTTTCCATCATTTCGATAAACTAATACTGTGATATATTCTTGATTTTGCCTAAAATCTGCTATGTCTGTAATGTGTCTGGTAAGAAGAATCCATATAGCTCCATTAACGTGGTTTTTCACTTCTAGTAAAAATTGAGGATTATCACCGATATTATATGCATCTTTCGCTGGTCCTATTCCTGAGTTCCACATTCTACAACATATTTTCATAAAAAATTTCTGCAATCATTTTTAATTGTTTAAACAATATTATTTATAAAACCACTAATAACTTACTGATGAATGCAATAAGTATAATTAAATAAACCTGGATTCCAGTTTAAATAAAAGACATCGAAAAATCGGCATATGCTAAAATAATCAATCCAGAAAACTCCATTATCAAATTGGGACGCAGAATCTGGATCATAATTTAGCGCTTTCTTTAATTCATTTGTCCAATGTACTCTATCAAGTTCAGAATAATTTCCTTTCCATCGTAAATGTGACCAAGGATTTTTAAGTTGTAATAATCTTTCATCCTATACAAATATATCTATGGTTATAGACTATACTAATCATAAACTTATTTTTAAAATATGCTTTAATAATAAAAAATAATAAAAAGAGTAATCAATTATACATTTATTCTTCTAACATCGAGAACAGCATAAGCGTGGGTTGGTACAAGACCCGTTCTATCAGCTTCCAAATCAGATAATTCTCCAGTAGCAACTGTTACTAATACATCTCCTTTGTGCAAACGTGTTAATAATACATTAAATAGATTGTCTTCATTAAAATCTGGTTCGCCAGGCCTTATAGCCCATCTCTCTGGTATCCAGCCAGTTAAAGCATGTAAATCTATATTCTGAACAATAATATTTCATTGTTAAAAAAATAATTTATATTCTATGATTGTTATCTTTGTAGCAGAATTACATGTATATTGAAATAAACTTACACTATTTGATCCAGGAAAATCATAACCACCCATTACTTTCATATATGCCTTCTCGAGCAACGAGATCCACAGCTCACCATGATTGCTAGAGTAGGAACAAAGTAATTGGTTGTATCGGCTTACAGGCAATAAGTCATCTATTATAACTTTGCGTGACACACCGTTAATGTGTAGTTTCACCATGTATTTTCCTAATACAAAATACTCCCAATTTAATTTTCATTGAAATAATATTCTAGGAGAATTACAGACCACTGACCCTTGATGTTAAAAAAAAATTTCATGATTTGTACAGTAATACATAAGTTCTTACCAAATGGATTATATATTGGTTCTTTGTTTCTATTTTTTGGATAAATAATGGAGGTGATAAGTCTGCGTCCAAATCTTTTTTCATACTGAGCACTAACTGCAAGAGAAGCAACAAAGGAACAATCAGAAACAACCTACAATTAAAATTTAATTACACTTTAGTATGAAAAAATCATTAATTTAGAAATTAGCTTTATTTTTTACTAACTGTCTGTTTTATACTGTAGTAATCAACATGAGATGTTTTAAGCATTTTTGGGTCAGAGAATAATTCTTCTGGCCGGCACCATTTTGCAAAATCAGACTTCTGTTTTGGTGCTAATGTTAATAAACCATCTTCATCAGTAAATGGAATAGCATACTGAAACTTCTCTGTAAGATCAGTAATCATGAAAGGTACAAACTTATGATCATTGATATGAGAACTATGAAGCAAAACACTTTTCTCTTCTTCTGTGTAATTAGTACTACCACCACTCACTTTCAAATGTGCACTACTTTCTCGAAGAAGTGGCGGTCGAGATGGTTTCCCTAAACATTAATAAAAAATGAAATTGAACAGAAAGCATTTCTCATTACAATAACGTGACAAGAGAAAAGTACCAGTGTTATTAGAGCTTGTAGTAGTTGTTGTTGTAGTTGTACATGATGTTTTGTCTATATCCTCATCCAGACTTGTTTCGGGTACAGGAGGTAATTTAGAAAGGGTTTTAAGAATATCATTACTATTTGCTGTTTTTAAACCTTTTAAAGATTCTGCCCTATCAAGTGCAAGCTTTATAAGAGCAGTTAATTTAGCCTTTGCCTCTATATCGGTAATTTTCTATAATTATAATAATATTATTAATATTATTCATAAGTTTAGGATTCAACAGAATTATTAAAATATTTTTAATAGAATTGGAAAATTTGACAATTAGAATTTTATATACCATGCTAAGCCCCAATTCAGCAGCGTCTGTATATAATTTCACAGCGATATCTTTCAAACCAGCTTCATCAGCATCTTGTGCTTGGTTCATAAGAAACTTACATTTTTGTAACTTAGATTGATCGGTAGTTTGTGCCTTATGATGTTTCTGTTCTTCTTCACTAACTATAATGTATTATTTTTTATTTATGAAAACATATATCATGAATTAATTTGAATACTCACTAAGATTATGTATAATTGATACCCTCTCCTGATATTCAGAAACTTTTTGATCATATACAGGATTTTGCAATTCTACAAGAAACTTTATAGCTACATTATAATAATATAAAGCTTGTCTGTATTGACACTGACTATCAAATTGTACTGCTTTCCTCGCTGCATTTTGTGCATCTTCCAATGTCATTTTTTATAATTTTTTTATCGTTATTATGTCAATTACTATATAATTCCTTTATACAATAAATTTGTAATAAATTTGTTTGTATGTAATATTCATTTCTTCATACAGTTTTTAATTATTATTAAATATCATTTTAATTGTACTTTATTTACTTAATACGTTAAATATATTTCTTCCCTGTGCATATTAACAATTGTGTATATAGATTTCTTTAAATTAAGTAGAATTAAGAAACAATTTCAAATTTGTCAAAATGATTTCACAACCATTATTTTCATTCTTAAGTCCAACATTATGGGTTCGAAGTTACTACATTAAAGTAAGTTTTTTAATTAGTCATTCATTAGCACTAGTACACGGTCGTACACAGGTATGAAAACCCCAATGGAAGGGGGTAAGGCCGTGGATAAAATTACGGTAATAAGATTCTTACGGATCAAAAAATGTTTCTCAAGTAAAGCATTTCAATCAATTTCTGCAATATGCAACACGACCGTATCTGCAATTGAAATTTACTTCATTATATAAATTTATATTTATTTAAACAACATTCTTCTGTACTACATGAAATACTATATGCCTATCTTAAATAAATTGAAAAGGGTTATGAAAAGCAGTTTAAGTTATATCGTTTACCTTCAGTGGTAAGGATGGCACAGATGGCGTTAAATGTAAAAGTCTAACATATCAATCGCAGCACTATAACTGACGGCAAATTTATAAAGCACATCTCTGAAAATTAAAAACCTTATCCCCTCCATTGGAATTTTCAGCCCTGCAATCGTAGTTTAGTGTCAAGTACATCGACTACAAGTTAGTATAGATAACGATTTGATATCTTTGTTCATGTTTATGACATATAGATAGGAGTAATATTATTAATATCATAAATAATGATAAACATTTTGTCTTAACTTTCTTTTATTTGATATGTGAATTTATATTTTATTTATTTATATATAATACTCTAAATTTTCTTAATTTATTATTAATATATTTATGTCATCAATCCCAGATATAATTGATTTAATATAATTAATTGCTACAATAGTTTGTATTGAATACTGAGCTTCATATCTAATTCATATAGCTTGATACGCATGTATGAATACCGCAGGTGCATTAAGTATCTGCATTAACTTAGGCGGCATAGTGGAAAAACACGAATCCAAAATATGGCAAGTTCGTCAAGGTAAATTTTGAGAAAATTTTGTCTTTACGATTGATATCGGTAGCAATTATTACAGAATTTTGTTTTGATTATTATTATTTACGATCAAACTTAGTCACTTTAGAAATAACATAATGTTATAGACTATGGTTATGTGATCTGACAGAAACATCGTTTGTTTATTCTTGACGTGTTTTTGATAATAGATCATTCTATCAACTTTATATTTTCATTTTAGTTTCTTTTTTAAATAAGTATCTTAACCTTCAATTGTTTATTAGCAATTGTACATAAGTATATATCAAATGAAAATGAAATACATTTATTTTTTAAAACCTTTTTTTAACATAAGCAACTGTAAATGAACATTAAATTGCTGACGTATTATTAACATGATAACTAATCTTTATTAGCATAATACTAATTGATATATTTGCATGTAAGCGCGTGTATACATTAATATGTGGTACACATTTTCTTAGTTTTTTTTTGCAGACATGAAACAAACAAAGTTTGTTGTTATGCACATCCAGATGCTTCTCTTATCGAAGATTACAGAGCTGGAGATCAAATTTGCTCAGAATGTGGACTAGTTGTAGGAGATAGGTAAATATATCTATGCAATTTGAGAATGATATATATATAAATTGAAATTGAGCTTATTTTCCTTTTCTCTTACTCTTTTTTTTCAAATAGGGTAATAGATGTTGGTTCAGAATGGAGAACATTCAGCAATGAAAAAGCTGGAGTCGATCCGTCACGTGTTGGTGGCCCAGAAAATCCACTCCTTAATGGTTCAGATCTATCCACCATGATTGGCCCTGGAACTGGTGCTGCATCGTTTGATGCTTTTGGTGCTTCAAAATATCAAAACAGGCGTACAGTAAGTATCATTTTATTATTCTACTATGAGTTTCCTTGTTAATTAATAAATTATGTCATTTCAGATGAGCAGTTCTGACAGAGCATTGATTAATGCATTTCGTGAAATTAATGGAATGGCTGATCGTATTAATTTGCCTAAGACTATTGTCGATAGAGCAAATAATTTATTTAAACAAGTACATGATGGTAAAAACTTGAAAGGTCGTGCAAATGATGCTATTGCTTCAGCTTGTTTATACATTGCCTGCAGACAGGAAGGTGTACCACGTACTTTCAAAGAAATTTGTGCAGTTAGCAAGATCAGCAAAAAGGAAATAGGAAGATGTTTCAAATTGATATTGAAAGCGCTTGAAACTAGTGTTGATCTCATCACGACAGGAGATTTTATGTCTAGGTTTTGTTCTAATCTTGGACTTCCTAATATGGTACAAAGGGCTGCCACACATATTGCGAGAAAAGCAGTGGAGATTGATATAGTACCTGGAAGATCGCCGATTTCGGTGGCAGCAGCTGCAATCTATATGGCTTCACAAGTATGTATTTATTGGGATCAAGAGAAATATTCTTTTATGTTATATTCTTATAACTTTTACACATTCTTTGATTATTCAGGCATCAGAAGATAAACGATCACAAAAAGAAATTGGTGACATTGCTGGTGTAGCCGATGTCACAATCAGACAGTCTTATAAGCTAATGTATCCTCATGCAGGAAAACTATTTCCAGAAGATTTCAGATTCGCAACTCCTATTGATCAATTACCACAAATGTAAATTTAACGCGAAGCTTTATATTTCTATACATATTTTATCATGTTGAAACAATAGTTATGTATTTTAAATAACCATTTCTAAATAATTTAACCTTTATTTACAGTATACATTCCTTGATAATCTATAAATTTTGGTATTACATTGGTATTATCTAATTTGTTACATTTCTTGTTTTCTCTGTTGTACTTGGTTCTTACTGTGTTGTGTAAATTTGCAACAATAGTATTTTAATAATTTGTCTGGTGTGAATAAAATAAAATGTTTATGCTTTAATTGGTGCGTTTCAACATGTTAAAATTGAAAAGGTCGATAAATTTTGTTGTAAATTTTATGTTTGATACCAAAAAATATATTGAGTTTTGAAGCTTTGTACAAGCAGACTTACAAATTAAGTTTACATTAAACATCTTTACATTGATATTTTGTTTAAAACGCTGTAGCACAATCTTTTTTTTTATTTTTATGTTTGCAATAAGAAAATAACGGAAACCAATTATAAAATACAATAAATCACTTGAAAGTACCATGCTATATAATTATACGATAAATTCTGTGATACTTTTACTAAATAATGTAAGTCAAAAATTTGCAACTAGCGAAGCCGACTAAAGTCGAAAGACAATAGCCTTTTCTCACTACAAACGTGTATATACATATTTTATTTTTGACTCAAAATTTATATAAAATATATAAGAACATTCACACAGAAAATTTCACTGTTCAAATTAAAACATCACAATTTTATAATATTTGTTTCCTAACGTTTCACTAATATTTTGTAATCTACATATTACGTATTTATCAAAGTAGTAATCTATATAATTCAATATTGATATTATATATATTATATGTACTTTTTAGAAAATGATATCAAAACATTTTTAATATTGACTATATTTGTTCATCTTTATATTTGATAATCAAAAATCAATTATGTTCTATTTTTTAAGATATTTAGAGAGATATGCGATAGCACAAAAATTTGTATTGTATTACATAGTAAATGTAAAATGTATGTTGGATATCTTAATTTGTATGTTAAGTTATGTAATAAAGAGAATTGTTATCATCAGGCTGCTGATTTTTATGTAATTTTCATTTTTACATTCATTACACAGAAATTTGTTTCATCTACTAAAAATTATAGGAAGTACTCTGCCTTCAATATTTTATATATTTTTGTGTACTATATGCAATCTATGGATTTTTACACTCTTAAATTTATTATAAATGCTTAAAAATCCGCAGTCTAACTATCATTATTAAAACGAATTGTTTTATTGATACCTATATATATATAATCCAAATATGACTTAAAAATGTGTGAGTATATATCTGTGTGTTGTCAGAAATGGTTTGTCAGCCATCATGTGACCTACTGTCACTCTCAAAACTTCAATTCTTACTGTATAATATAATGCGTAATAATTAATTTTTTAATTTTGTTATACGTAACCTTGGTAAACATCTTAGCAAAAATGATATTTAAAGTATTGTAAATTTACATAACGCAGTGTAAAATAACATAACCTATATAGTGTTTAAATTTGTTATAAATTTCAGTTCTATGATAGAAGAAGATTTAATTAGAAGATTTGACATTACATCTTTCATCCTTGTTAGTAAAAAAATAACAAAATATGAATTCAATGCCTCCCACTAAACCTCCGAGAGGTATTAAACCAACCAAAGAAACGGTAAAAACATCAGCTTTCTTTCATTTTTTACTTAATAGTTGTTTAACTTATAATCGTACATCTTTTGCAGAGTGGTTTATTGATCTCTGTAATTCGAGCTTTGTCAGCAAGTGAAACTAACGAACAACGAGAGATAGAAAAAGCCAAGCTTGAAAAAGAATACAAGAAGAGTGATCAGAGGCTTGACGAATTGGTATCATTACATGATCAGGACCTTACAGAAGTTATGCAAGTAAATATAATTTAATATATAATTTAATAATAATGATTATACATATATGTTGTTAATAACATTTTCATTATTTCTTACTGTAGATATTCAGTGCTTTATCAGAGAAGGTAACAGTATCTCGAGAAAAGATTCATGCAGTTAAAGAAAATTTGAATGCTTGCAAACAATTATTAAGGTGTAAACGAGAGGAACTGTTAAACCTATGGCTTGAAGGAATTGAACACAAACATGTACTGCATCTCTTAAAGGATGTGTAAGTTATTCAGATTTCTATAAAGAATAGAAGAGAGAATATAGTTTCTGAGCTTGATTCATCTTTTTTTCAAATTTTTAGGACTCCTGATTCTTGCACCAGAATGTTACCTTTACCAGAATTAGATACGTTATCGGCATCTACATCGTATAATACAGCATCGGACTGATAGTCACTAGATTTATTTGTAATTAGTTGTAATTTAATCACTTTCTGTTTATAAGAATGAACAAAATATGAGATTTAGTAAATGAATACATGGATTTGCACTATTGAAAATTGTAGTATTCATTCATTTATTATAATATTTCTATTCTTCATAATAATATAAATAATAAAGATAATCACTAGATTTATTTGTAATTAGTTGTAATTTAATCACTTTCTGTTTATAAGAATGAACAAAATATGAGATTTAGTAAATGAATACATGGATTTGCACTATTGAAAATTGTAGTATTCATTCATTTATTATAATATTTCTATTCTTCATAATAATATAAATAATAAAGAGCGAGTACATTGTAAAGTATAATTTTATATTTTCCCGCCAAAACGTTTGTTCTATACGCAATTATTCAATTCTTGGCTGATAAATAATACTACTCTGTTTATTCGATAAGTGGCAAATAAAGATTTTAATCTTAAGTGTTTTTATAAATAATTTGATTTAAATATATATCAGTAGTATATAAAATAATTCATCATCTTATCAGCCAATGATTTATGGCGATTCATGGTTACATGGCACACGTAATATTTCCATTACTGTGTGCTACGATCATTCAAGTTTATCTAATCGTGTTGTGTACATATTCTACATCATAATTTAATGCCAGCGATAGTGTTTGGTGATATTTTTTGCTTTTATACTGCAAAATTAACAAACCGTCAAAACGTACATCGTAAGTATTCGAACATAATACATCGTATTGTATTGAACATTCTTTTTTCACTCGCATAATTTCTCAAACCTTTAATATAATTCTCAAATCTTCATCTAGAAGAAACTTCTTTTAAAAACTTGAATAATTGTTTTATTCTTCAACATTTTTATATACTTAACACTTATAAAAACTAAAAAATTTGTCTATTTAAATACGATGCGCAAACATTTCTCACCCATATTCCCCAGACAGTAATATTTTGTAATATTATTTACGAATATACATGCTCGGTTGAACTAAGTTAAAAAAGAAAGCATTTATTGTTGCAGGTAGAGATGGGAACATTGGAATTAAAACAAACCTTGACTGGTCATAGGGGAAGGGTGTGGAGTGTTTGCTGGCATCCAAATGGTACTTGTCTTGCATCTTGCGGTGAAGACAAAACAATTATAATATGGGGACAACAAGATTCAAAATGGGTTGTGAAAACCATCCTTACAGAAGGTCACACTAGAACTATTAGGGAGATAGCATGGTCCCCTTGTGGAAATTACATAGCTTCTGCTAGTTTTGATTCAACCACTGCTGTGTGGGACAATAAGTCGGGTCAGTTTGAATGTAATGCAACATTAGAAGGACATGAGAACGAAGTGAAGAGTGTTAGTTGGTCTTGTAGTGGTCATTTGTTAGCTACTTGTAGTCGTGATAAATCTGTTTGGATATGGGAGATAAATGATGATGAATATGAATGTGCTGCTGTTATTAATGCTCATACTCAAGATGTGAAGAAGGTACGTAATTATTTTATGTTATTAATTTATTACTATTTTATGTTAAATATAAATGTATATTATTATTATATTATCAAAATGCATTATGTAAATACCATAAATATATGTTTAAATCATTCTAGATAAGGTGGCATCCTAATGAAGAAGTTGTCGCATCTGCTAGTTATGACAATACGGTAAGGATATTCAAAGAAGATGCAGGGGATAATGACTGGTCGTGCATAGATATATTATCATCCCATACATCAACAGTTTGGAGTCTTGCATGGAACAAGGAGGGCAATCGAATTGCAACCTGTAGTGATGATCAAACAGTGAAAATATGGCAAGAGTACAAACCTGATAATGAACCAGGAATTGTTACACACAACAATGAATCAGTTTGGAAATGTGTGTGTACTATAACTGGTTATCATACAAGGACAATTTATGACATTGATTGGTGCAAAACAACTGGCTTGTTAGTGACTGCGTGTGGTGATGACATTATTAGAATATTTAAAGAGGATAGTGACTCTGATCCTCATCAGCCAAGTTTCACTATGGTTTGTTCTATGGACACTGCTCATATCCAAGATGTAAATTGTGTGCAGTGGCATCCTACTGTTCCTGGACAACTTGCATCAGCAAGCGATGATGGTTTAGTGAAAATTTGGTTTTATAACGAATAATTGTTGCTTTATGTAATGTTATCTGTTCGTAATAAATAATAATGAATTATTTATTTATTTTATTCATTATTTATTCCTTCCTTTATTGTTAACTAAATATCCTTACTATATTTTGTGATAATCTGATTGTGATTTGCTTCTGTTTCTGTTTTAGGGAATGTTTCTGTTATTGAGAATGTCAAGGCATTTTAGTGGGCTGTGGAAAACCTATGAAGTTCTAATCTCTGATATAACGCTCAAATATAATACATTCTGTACAATGAGTGACATAAAATCGAATGTTACTGGGGTGCCTTTAAATCAAGTTGTAGGTACTTTGAAGCAGTTTGCAGATCTATCACTCGCAGGTTCCTGGGATAACGTAGGCTTACTTGTTGAACCTACGGAAACCAAACTGATTTCACACATTCTTCTAACAAATGACCTGACTGAAATTGTGATGCAAGAAGCTTTAGACTCGAAAACAGACATGATTATTACTTATCATCCTTTAATATTTGCCCCCATAAAGTCTATAACAACTTGTTCATGGAAGGTAGTGAAAACATTACTGCTTTTTTACACTAAATTGAGATTTTATATAAATTATCATTTAAATGAGAATTTTTAGGGGAAGATTATTGCAAAATGTTTAGAAAATAGAATAGCTGTGTACTCTCCACATACTAGTTTTGATTCAATAAGAGGAGGAGTAAATGATTGGTTGGCGTCAGCATTTGAAAAGGGTATAAATTTAAAGTATAATATTTTTTAAATATTCTATAATTACCTTGTACTTGAATGTATTTTATATGTTTAAGTGCTTGAAAGTAGCATACCAATTCAACCAAATGGAACAAATAACAATGGCTATGGAAGAATGTGCACTTTAAAAAATGAAATTTCTATCGAAGAAGCTGTGCAATTAGTGAAAGAACATACTGGTTTGAAATACGTTAGATTAGCTCGCACACATTTAAAAGGTATCAATTTTTTGTTCATTTCCTAATTAATTTATAAATTTGATATACTGCAATTCCATTTTATCTTTCAGATGGTTCGATTAAAACTGTCGCACTTTGTGCTGGGGCTGGAGTATCCGTTTTAAAAGACGTATCTGCAGATCTATATCTTACAGGGGAAATGTTGCACCATGACGTTCTTGACGCAACGCACAAAGGAATTAATGTGATTCTAACAAATCATTCTGATTCCGAACGTGGCTTTCTAAAAACATTTGCGCCTATTTTAAATAAACTGTTGAACAAGTCTGTGTATGTACAAGTATCAAAAAATGATGCTGATCCTCTAAAAACTGTATAATTTGAGAAAAACGAAGAGAATAAAAGACAATTAATATGACATGAACATTGGGATGGAAATATACGTTACATATGATAAAATTTTATTATTAATATTATAAATTACCTGTCCTATTTTGGGATTGACAATTTTTTATTTCAATCTGGGAAAGTTAGTCAGAGTGATATCAGAGAAGATAAGTACATAAATGAATCATAGTATATTGCGGGTTCAACAGAAACCATTTACAGCTATAACAGAAACTGCGTTTAAATTTTCGCGTGTAACGCGCTTAAACTACTTTTGCAATTAATCTTTGAACATGTGTAACCGTTATAGAATCGATTTTCCCTTAATCTGATTACTGAAATATTTCTTTTGCACATAATATATCATTCGTTCGTTTATCATTTTCATAATGTCATTCACGCTCATTCAAATACACGCACATGATGGTTATGAGAAAAAACTTTATTTTAACAATGTACGTACGTAACCGACGTTTATTGAAAACTTATAACTAAATAAAATATTAACAGTCGTTATTCTGGTCCAATTAGAACGATTTTAATTTTGGGTCCACGCATCCAATTCTTTTTCTCCTTTTTTTATCGATATTGTGCCATTTCTGGCTTCATAGGTCGATAGATGAAAAGTATTTAGTTACTTCATAACGGAGAGTTCCTTAAGTACAACTTGACCCTCGTGACTCAACGAACTTACGATCCTAACAACTGATTTCTTACTTTTGTTCACTATTACGATGCTGTTTTTTCTTTTTGTATGTATATGTGTGTATACACCAACGACGAGATGCGTTAATACACAATGAACACATTATAAATTGTAATTTTTCTACGTCACCGAAAACGGTGTGGAAGTATACCCTGAGCTCGGATGCCCAAAAAATATGGATCGTGTGTAACATTTATCGAGAGTATTTGCAGGACAGACAACGTGAAACTGAAAACTGAATAGGTGTATGATTTTTTTATTAGATTAATAGTATCCGTCGTTCCTAGTCGGTTATCTTTTTTCAGTTTTACGTTTTGAGTTTAACGGTTTCTATACTGCGATAACGGATTATGGTTTGCCGCTAATATCACGATTCAACCACCTAAATCAGAACTATATTCTTATTAGAAATCCCGTTCGGTTCCCATAGGAGACTTTCTACAATCGATACAATTGTTTATTAGTTTATTCCAAAAAATATTAATTTAAATTCAAGCGATCTCTACTATTATATTTTAGCATATTAATTTTCAAACCGATCAATATTTTCGATTGAATTTCGGTTTTCGATATACATAGCGACAATTTCCTAAGTATACTCTTGTTAGCCACGACTAACCTTTTACAGTGATTCTAATATGAACATAGTCTGATGTTTGTTTTGAATCTTCATCGAAAAACCGCTTATTTATTTTTTTATTCAGACATTCGTGTAATTATCAACAAAATAATAAAATACAATAAACAAAACGAAAAAAATGATTGCGCTGTTTTTTTGTTTCGTAACAAACATCATTGTCAGTTTGTTATCACTGTCTTTTCTAGCGTGAAACGCTTATTTTCTTCTCTGATCGAAACGAATTGAATCGAATCGAATTCGAAGATAATCCAGATTTATTTCGTGTCTCTAATCCGGACTCTCAATTTACACGGTCAAAAACGATTTTCACGATTCCTCCTCTCCCGTTTTGTCATCTCACAGAACAAACAAATTTTCTCCAGTATTTTCTCGTGCTTTAGAAATTGTAACATAGTCTATATTCCATATATACAGTGAGACAAATAAAGCGTTACAAGTTATTTTCTCAGAAATCATTGTACATATTGACATTTTTTAAAAATTAAATAACACATATGGAAAATCATTGTAAATAAATTTTTGTAGGACAATATCCAAGAATATAGAGTGATACTTTCTCATTTATTTTAGATGGAGTTAGATATTAGATTCTTTATTTATAATAACTCTTACCAAACTGTATAATATGTATTTGAAATATTTTTTTAAATTCCTTAGTCATTTAAAACAAATTACAAATTATTGTAAGTGATTAGCCTATTTGATATATTTAATTAAAAATATGAAGTCAATATGTTTAGTGATTTATGAAAAATCAACTTACAACTTTATATTTAACCCACTCTGTATAATAAATCGTTTATGACGAAACGGTTAAAAATCTTAATTGCATTTCAACAGTAATTCTTACATTTCCTTTGGCAAGTACAATGTATTGTCTCATAACTGTAACACAGCAAATAAAATCGTAGTTTGTTCAGCAGTAAACGGTTCGTCTTCAACGAACTATTATTACCATCGACAATTTACTTTTTATTCATTTTTTATCTTACTTTTTTAAATATAGGATGTCTCAAGATTGAAAAATTATATTGAAGGAATAGAAATTTATTTTATTACTAATAGTTATTAATGGTCCAAATACATATACTATAGTATCTTTTCAAATGAAAGCGAAATTGAGATAAAAAAGAGGAAAGACTGTACATAAATTATAGTATCCATATTTTAAATCAATATTCTTTCACGTCAAATTTCAGATATGGATATAGTGATCTAAATCAATTGAAACTTGATCTAACTTCCATTACCTAAAATGGTGGTCGTTCTAAAAAAAGTTTCCTCTCATATTTTATAAGTTTATCTTATAACTTATTTTATCAACTTCTTTCGTAACGTTCATTTATAAAATAAAAAAGCATCATTTTATTATTCAATTCTGAAACACCCTATAATAGATTAAGTCTTATATTATTTCGTTACAACAGACTACTTTTCTTATAATACATTCAGCATCCGTTGTGCCGCAATATGGTCCGATTCCACCTTCACCTTTTTCTATTCTTCCTTCACAGATCTTTCTCCTCGTGTTCTTGATCCAATAATATCACTTTACGGTTTCCATTTCTCATCGATATCTTTTTAACGTGGTTCGTATACTTTCAAGATGGTTGTCACTTCCTTCTCGTAGCAGCCATTTTTCTGCGTGGCCAGAAGTTCTCCAATTTTCAGAAAGCGACTACTAGTGACGTATTAATTTAATCTAAAAATGATAGAAAATTACATTAATAAAATATGATATTTGTCTTTGTCTATTAAAGTCAGTTATACAAGACTTAATATATAACAATAATATCTTTTAAGCTAGATTACTTAATTGTTTATGTGAACGGTTCATAGAGGGATCTTACAAGAATAGGTGACAAAGTATGAATATCACCTTTTAATGAACTTTCGTTCGCTCGTAATGGCGCTTTAAATATGAATAATCTCTGAAGCCAACAGGTTAATGGTTTAGAGGGTATTTAATGTTACAAAGTTTTCAAGAGATTTCGTTAGACCAACCCTGTCCGGGTTAAGTTCCGCCGTTTAGGGACTTCCTTCTTCACTGTCTACGTTATTATAAATGAGGGTGGGACGTTATCCGAAGTACGTGCTCGTAAATTATTTCTTCGAAAATTCATCAACGTAAATGTCTAAATAAAGCTTTATTGCTCTTAAATCTCTTACTACAAATCAGATTAATTAACTAAAAATTATTTTGATATTTTCTTTATTACTGTTTTTAAAGGTACTCTAGTTAATTATGTTTTTTACATTACATTATGTTATTTACATTAAAAACAAAAAATTAAGAATTAGAAAAAATTTAAAAGATCAAACAAATAAAGCTATCAAAAAGAGCTACCACTTGTTCAATTTTGTACAGCTTTGTATCTATTATAAAATTTACATATTAATCTATTAGATTCAATTATATTAAACTTCATATCATTTAATAGTACTATAGTATGACTACAAGAATTTGATACTATGAAAATGAGGCTAATTAGAATTTAATAAAGGAATGTTTCATTAAAAAATACAGGTATGTGCAAATACATTTTGTAGCTACTGCATGATAAAAGAAGTACTATAATTTTACAATGAATATATCACAGCAGAACACAGAAATAAATATTTACAAATAATATTAACAGAAATAAATGTATTCCACTTTGATGAAAATTTCCTTTAGATATTACGTTGTTGCAATCAGGAATTCCCTGTTCGCTCGTACTTCCCGATTAAATTACGAACAACTCGACTCGAAGATTTGATTCAAAAGCGCAGCTGCTCAGCACGTATTCATGCAAAAATCAAATTTCCAGCGTAACACCGTGACAGTCTCTCCTTTAAATGTTTCCACGACGAGCCGTTAGAGGGAGGAGAGAGATTTACCGATGAATATCTGAAATGAGTATTTCGTGATCCCACGACGGTAGCTGGGTTCAATAACGATGATTCAGGAAGGCCAGCAGAGTCGTTGAGATCATTACGAATGGCAGATTTGCCAGCCTCAGTTGGCCACCGTGTTGCATCGCTGCTGGATGTTCCCCTGTCGAACAATGATTAAAATTCAAATTGAATTCCGTTCTACCATCCGTCGTCTTATTGGAATTGTTTCTCCTCTACGCCACGCTATGTGTGTGTGTGCCACGCGCGCGCACATACACACATAGAGGATGCTCTAGTAAATATTTGCAATGTTAATTCCATCAAACAAATGTTACAAAGAGTACTAGAAATTCTTTCACTGTGATGACGTTATATTCTTTTAAATTCAAAAATTAAATTTTTGTATTTTCTGTGAATTTCTCTTCAAATTGGATTTTAATAACTTTTGAAGATGAGATAATTTGGCGTTTGTTCAGTTTCGGTTTTAGGTTTATAACCTTTTAGTAAATATGTTATATTATATTTAATCTTAGGAGAAATGATATATATTGTATTTATTTGAAGATATTTGAAATTATGAATACTTGAGGATTAGGTTAGATAAGATACTAATTTGCGTTACAATCCTGATAATTTTAAGTAATACGATAATTCTCCTCTAAAGTTTACAGAAAATTTCCTGAATTCAGATATTTGTACATTTAGATTTTTCCTTCTACTTTGTATTTTCTACGGACATAACGGCCATCTTGAATATAAGATTCTGCAAGATGAAAGCGCCTGTAGTAATCAGGAGACTCGAATTCAAAATTCGGTTCGGTCGGTCGATTCTGCTTCCTTCTTACGTTTCTCTCTTTGTTGGTACACCCACTAGACGAAAATAGGGAAATGTGCGTTACAAAATTTTAATCAAAACTCGATAATCCTAAAATGGATTTTACTACAGCGATTACGTGTTAACCGTGAAAGCACGAAAGATTGTAATTTGCTCCTGAATATTCACGAGATTATCGAAAAGGAAAGTACCCTTTGAAAGAAAACTCGAGTTTTTCCCTTTCTAACACCCTGCATATGGATAATTCCCGCCATCAGTATGTATATTGTTGCCGGAATTTTTAACGGTCTTCAACAGTCTTCTTCCACACCCATGGATCCTTGTGCTTGTCTGAAGAATCTTCCAACCACACCTTTAAAAAAAAAGCATATCATCCCTTTGCAAGGGGAGTGATCTTCATACCTTGAAAGCTTTTTCTGTTTAGATAGACATTTTTACCACCATACGATGGCCTCTTCTGTATCCTGTGACTCTAACATCGAGTGTTTCTCTGATTTCTCCGAGTGTAGACGCATTAACGCGGCACAATAGCTATTATAGTCTGTGACGAGGAGTCGCTTGCTTAAGGAAGCCAGTCTGCATTCTATCACGGGGTATTTCCTCACTGTACATATTTCTCATCAATGTTCTTGTGCGTCGTTAAGGTCTGAGGAATGATGAATTAAAGGAATAAAATGATAATGAAATATAAGAAAAATTATTAAATAAGAAAATTGGAAAATTAGAAGATAAAAGAGGTTATGTAAATAATATAAGGTGTCCCAGTATTAATGTTACAAACGAGGAAATTTTTTTGCTGATTGTACCCAGCTCGTGCTCAGTTGGTAATTAACCAAATTCACATTTGTTAGGCAAATTTCCAAATTTGATTTTCTCGAAAACGAAACCTCACCGTGAAACAAATTTATTCTATATTTTCGATTTGCTCTTTTCATGTAGAATCTCCTCTATTTTGTTTATACCATCAATATTGGAACACCTTGTATTTCAAATAGAATGTCTGTAAATGAAAAAGAAGTACAAAATGAAACATGATAAATAACGATAAATGATAGAAAAATTTATAGGGTGTCATATACAAATGGATTCTCTCCCGAAGGAGAACTTCGAAGCTCCCGGAGATTAGGTTAGAAAACGATCTATATGGAGAGCCATGTATGATGTATGCGACATTTACGTGACAAAAAGCCACGTGACAAGATTGTAAAAGTAAGACAGGAAGTGAGGAGGAAGGTAGGGGAGAGCATTACTAATACGATACTTAGAGAGATGGTCTTGCCAGTCTTGTCTTGAACGAGCAAAATCTTTGCTAGAGACTATAGACAATGGTCTGTATATCGATTTTATGATAAACCGGCGTGGGCTGGTCGTCGATAGACGTTTATCTTTCTCTGTCAGACATATCCTGCCCGACTCCCTAATCCGGAATTCCAGTTCCTGAAGGCTATCTCTACGGCAGTATGGTTTTGCTAGGAAAAGGGGTGGTGGTGACTACAACAATAGCTGAGCTCAGCTCGACGCGCCCCGTGCACTCTGAGAAATCTCTTTAATTACTCTTCTCACTCAACCGAATGCTTTTTGCTAAGACCGTTATCTTCTGGCGAGAACGATCGGATTCATTCGTTTTGTAAACGTGGTCAAAGCCCAGTGAGAAACGACGAACCTTCTCCTATATAGTATACCGTGTTATGAAATACTGCACCGTTTCTTTTTCTCTTTTTCCTTCCACCATCTCTGCCGCTCTTCCTCCGCCACACGCCATCCTTTTCCTCTTTTTCTGTTTTAAAGGGAGAGGAAGAGGAGAGGGAGAGTTCAGAGTTTTGCAACAGAAACGCGATTACGACAACGGAGTAGTTTTTAACGAGAATTCATTAACGGACCAGTTAATGGAAAGTCGTGTTAATGGAAATATCTCTTTCACTGTTCCTTCGTTTTTAGCTAAAAATTTTTCCCTTTGCTTTCGTCGTGTCGCTACTGTCGGCTGGTGTGTTTGGTAATCCGATCTTTACTGTCTCGAAATATCCTGCAAATATTGGCAAAGATCGCCTCTACCATTGAAAGCCATATTTTCGAAGATACGTATAATTATGTATGAAAATTACGGGGAAAAATACGTATAGATAAGCACGTTTTCGCTAATTTTCTTCTTTTCTTGCTTTATAATTAAACAGGAGGATTTTAACCATTAAATGGCGCACTCAATATCTTCCATGATCTAGGCAAAATATTGATTTTCATTTTGCAAAATAATCACAAATAGGAAAGATTTTTAACTGTTTTAACTGTTGTAACTTTAAACTACATACCTAGAAGTATTTTAGTAACTTCTTATAGAATTTTTTACATATTTAAAATATACAAGAGTCGCGCAAAACCTGAAAGACCCTACTGAAAAGAAAGTTTATAAAATGACTAATGTAAAAAGGCACCATATTTTTACAAAATGGATTTCTATTTAAATACGAGCAATTAATAAATATTATATACACCACAGAACAGATAGCTATTATCAATATGGTAAACAATTAGTACAATGTTACTAAAATTCATGGCGTAGGTAACAATTTTACTCTTTCTTTTACCCGCCACAATGGTGGGTCGATAGATGTAAATTTTTAAAAAATAGTTGATAAATTGGTACAGTTTTATAAAAGCCACAGCACAATTATTAAGATAAGTAATATTTTAAAGAATATGAAAAAACAAATTTTTAACTGTAAATTCAAATAAAAAGACAATTTTTGTGGTATAAGATTAATTAGTGACGTACTAAATTTTAAAACTGCTTCTCCTTAAAAAGACAAGGAATTTGATTTATCGTGTATCGTGTTTTGTAGTCTTCATATAGTAAATTGATGGGTCGTGGTTAGTAGCTAGAACGAGAAATCGAGAAACTGAACATACAGAAAAATCGAATATCCAGGCGAGTTATCAATTACGATGTAAAACTGTGTCGAGTGTATTCAAGCAATCACACGGGGGGCAAGAGCTGCAATCTATCGGGCAGCTCAGATAAAATCTTCCAACAGATAGGGTGATTCAGGATGGCGATTTATATTTCTTATCCCTTTTATGGTAAGACGAAGATGAACGCAATATAACAGGTAACATTCAACACGGTCAAAAAAGATTGCATGTGACTAACATTAGATTTAGGAGAGTCTCTAATTAAAACAGTTTTAATTTCATTAATTTTGAACTAATTTATGCAAATGTAGAAGAGTTAGTGAAAACATAAAAATGGATATAATATACATTAATAACACATTTTGAATAATACATTTTAAAAACTGCCAAAATTCTTCTGTATGTATATTATTCTGCATTTTAATTCGCCAAATAACTACAATACGTAAACTTCTAGGTAATTGTAATAATTAATAAAATATCACATTATTATACGAGATATGGTAAAAGGTTGTTTTACATTCAACAATATATTAAAAAATGTAGTGATAAAATTTGTTCATTTTCATGAGAATCGGATTTGACTAATTAATGTACCCCAGGAAATTTCAAATGCGATTTTTTGCAAAATGCTGGCTTTAAATGAAACAATTTTATTCTACATTTTCGCATGTAAAATACCCATTTTACCATCGTCCACTTTCATTTAATAAGAAATCGGTCAAGTTGACGCGTACTTATAAAATTTTCAAATTCTATTTTCTTGAAAACCTTCCCACCTATTTTTGCATGTAGAGTAACCTATTTGATTATGTGTTTCTAAAAAATCAGACAAGTCAGCGTGTATCTGACAATTTTTCATATATTTTTAATTTATCTTCGCATGTAGTACAATCCTGCGTTCAATTGTACTGTGTATTCCATCACTTTGCAAAACAAATGTTACGTTTCTAGAAGATTTTCAAATCATCGTACATTGTGGGTTAATGAAAAGGCGAGGAGGTAAGGAGGGACGTTTTAGATGGTAAACTTAGTAGCGTCTCCTCGACATTATATTATATTATATAAAGTGGAAGCATCTAAATAACTCCGTTGTTTTTATGGTCATAGGAGGAAAGTCTTCGGGGCGAAATTGCATTGTCCGAAAGTATAGCTCATTTTTATACTTGTTTCTCCTCATCATGAAAAATGAAGGGGAAGAGAAGGAATGAGCAAAAAGAACCTCTGTTTTTCAATGGCAGGTTTAAGAACCTGCTGCTGTGTCTCTTCACCTTCAATTGTCCCTTCTATTCTTGGTCATACGACTCAAAATGATCAAGCAGTCTAGAATGGCAAGTAAATCAATTTCATCTCATCTTGTGAAATTCATACTTAAAGCTTGCTATTCAATTTCAGTGGAACAGCAGCGTCGAGCTAACTCGATTTTCCGACTCTTTTGACTTGACCCTCTCTCGTCCTAGACGGCTCAATTAAGGGGCCAGCCATACTTGGAGAAATTTTCTTCGTTTCTTGAGATATGAAATATCCCCCAAGTTTCACTGTATTAGGTAAGTTGAAGGTTAATTCGTAATACTCGAATTTCATTTTCTATCCTCGTGCTCAACTTCAAATGGCTCGCAGAATTATTTGTTCAGCAAAATTCACCTTTTCTTCAAGCGTCAAATATCATACATGTGTACTCTGATCGCAATATATGTATTGTTTGAAAAGTTTCGATCATATCATAGTAGTTTTTACGATATGACACGATCGTAAAATCGACAAGTGGCAAAGTTTACACGACGAGGTGTTTCCACGAACAAATTGACTGAATCCTAAAACGATAAGAAACCAAAACTTGTACAGCAATCATGTTGCGTGGCAAACATAACCCCAGTTTTCATTCAGTCCCCAATATGTATGTATTGCTTTTATTACTGATGTATATACCTTTAACTGCTAGAATTTTTCTTGAATGTTCTTTCCATGGTGTCTTTATTCTGCCATTTTTATTTCTCGTTTCATCGTACTTTTTATTGTTGAAATTCTGTTCTGCAATTCAGCATTATCTATTAGATTGGCAACTAAGTGATTGCGGATTTTGTCCATACCACCTAATGGCAAAATTTGCAATCACTTAGTTGCCAACCCAATTGCACACTACTGCTACTACCTTTTTTATTTATTACTCTTCTTCAATTCTTTCTATTCTTGTAATTTCTTTATGCATATTTCTGCGTTTCTTTTTCTTCTTTTTTTTTTTTGTTAAAATTCCTGCTTCGTTGGAAGATTGGATCCTCCCGTAAAGAACGCTGTAAGAAATGCTGCACCAAATGTGGAAACTTTTTCAAAGTTCCAATTTCATCATGGAGGATTGTGCCGTGTGAAAGTATTGCCGAAGGGAAGCCAGCCGAGTAATAGATTATTTTGCACAAAGTGATTTGAGTTGGACGCTGTTCACGGAATTAGTCGGACGAGCAGAAGTCTTCAGGAGCGTTCACGGTGGTTAGGTAGATGGCGGGAATGGTTTTGAGAAAATGACCGTTGGTGACCTTTGATTGACCACAAGATGGACGTCGTCCATTACGTCTAGGTTCTTGACCAAGGATTAGATTTTGGTGTAAATGTAGCTTTGGATAAAGCGCTTGATTCAAACATTCTCGTAGAAATTGAAGAAGTAGGAATTAATTAAAAATTCTGTGAAAAATGCATTGTACTTCGCTTCTTCCCCGTAACTTTTTAACCGATCGATGCTTAACCTGGAATAGCACCTTGCTTCCAGCAAATGGTTGCCATTAGTGTAGCACATAAGTACGTGCAATCCTTATTGATTTCAAATCCTTAACTGTATTCGCATGTACTAATCGTCGTGAATGTTGCATCACGCAACCTCACTGATAATATGAAGATAGTTAATAAATGAGTTATTATACTTAGTCAAGCATATAAAATAATCTTCTTGCAGGATAATTAATGAACTAATAATATACAGTTAATTGGCCAGTGACAACTTCTAAGATTATAAGTTTCTGTTAAAAAGTTTTTTACGTGGCTTGTACTTTATAAAATTGTTTCGCGGAACTCTGTCTGTTGTATTACCAAGCTTGTTACTGTTCTGCAAAACAATTAATTATCATTCGTAATTTGTAACTTGGGACTTGGAGAATTAACTAATAATGTTACGTTCAATTATATACAGCAGGGTTCTGATAATAAATCAATCAGATACGAAGAGCTTATACATTAATAAGCTGTTCATAAAAGCAAACGTAAGAAATTTGTGAAATCACAATCATAAAATTATTTCCGATCTCGCATTTACTTTAATTAAGTTTCAATTAGAGAAGCATCCATTTAAACAGCTTTGTGATCTCACCGGATATATGAAATGTTTTAAACGTTTCTGCATATTATACAAATTAAATGTTAATTTATAATGAATTTCAGATACTTGATATCTAGAACATTTGCAATTTCAATTTCAACTTGTGGAGAGCCATTTTATACTGGAAACTTCATGGTTCTAAAAGTTTCGACACATTATACAATTAAAACGTTAATTGTGTTGGTTTCAGGTACCTCGGCCATTTTACAGTTTCCACAAAACGTAATTCTCCGATTGTTTCGAATAAATATACAACGTATTTCGTTCATCGTGTACCTACAAAGAACAGAAACCTATGTACAATGTACATTCATGCGTAACAAATGAGCAACAACTGAAACATCAAAAGCCACTTTCCGAAGAATACAGACAATTACTATAATTCAGCTAGTTAATTACCGTCAAACGTCAAGCCATTCATTTCTTCTCTCTTCTTTATACTAATTATCCCTCTAATTTTAGCTTAACTAAATCACAACAGTATCAATCTCGTGTAAAACTTTCGCCTCTAAACGCTTGATTAACACAATAACTACCACATAGGATGAGCCATCCAAAACAAAACTCTGAAATTTTATAACTTTTTTAATGACACAAAAATGTATACAGGAAAAGAAGTTACGAGGAAAAGAAGTATCAAAGAGATAAATATTATGATTAATGCCTGTATACAGAACACTGTAGTTTTGTAACTAAGTAACTAAGTTATAAATAACTAAGTAACTAAGAGATAAATATATTTGCATCTGGTAAAATTGGCTTTATAATTTATAGTACATACGTTATATCGTCATCACAGAATCATCCAAAAAGATGTTTTCAATAAAGGATCATTTTTCTTACGAGTTAAAAAAGAAACTCCTGGAAAGTTCAAATGGAAGGATGAATTTTTATTGCTGTAACATATTGTATAAAAAGGAATATTGTTATCCGTATACAGTATACATCGATTTTCAGATGATCTTTGGTGAAGTAATTTTTGTAAAAGAAAATAACATAATCTATAAAAACGAATGTTTACCAGTTACTTTATTTACAGCCTTTGCCTGTTTTAAGTCCCAACATGAACCCAATGAATATTCATTCTTCTTATAATTGACGCTGCCATAATAACTGATAGAAATATAAGCAAACAACTAGAATTTATGAATACCGGTACGTTATTTATTGTCCTTAAAATATTAATAAAGCTCCGACACGTACCAGTATGTCATCCGTTGCAAATAGATTAAGCAAGCCACTGAACTGCAAATATACCGTCGATATCTCTTTTTTGAACGTAGAATCAAAATTCAAGCTATTTCAATGTCAAAGGAAAACAAAACTTGAACGGTACAGATTCCAAACTTTTTCCAAGCCATTAAACATGCGCGTTAAAATAATTATTACTTTTGAATTATTCGTTTATTAAGCATGGAAAGCAATTAAGCCGGATGGTTGATTAATTTCTTCCCTTCTGAATGGAAAAGTAAGAGGGGAAAAAGAGGAATGTTCGTTTTTAGTGATTTTCCATTTCATAATACATTTCTAATGACTACATTTCACAATGACTATAATGTTCAAAATGTTTCCATAAGATAGCGTTAAAGATTCGGTGAACTGGTTAAAAACAAGAAATGCTAATTCTGTAGTGGGGTATAAATTTCATTTGACAAACAATACAATCAAAGTCTTTGAATATCGCTGCCCCTCTAGTGGCCTAAGATATTAAAACTTAATTTTCTCAACAAAGCTATTTTGCGACGTTCCTCAGTATCCTCCCTTTCTACTTTTTAATTATAAATCAAATTGCATTTTCTTCTAGACACAGTCGCAAAGCCAAGAATTCCACGTGAAATATCATTTCTTTAAAGCACCACAAAACCGAAAAGTAGAGAGAAACTAGCAACTTTAACGAAGAACCCGAAAAACCGCGGAACTTCCAACTTCTTCTGTAAATGTATGTACATACCATTAAGTACGTGCACGAGGATTGTCTTTGTATTAGCGTTACTGGGATGGCAGGTATACTGGCCGCTATCTGCACGCTGGGCACGCTGCACCAAAAGATACGACGTTGTAACTTCTCCCTTCTCGGTGATCACCGATACGCCTCCCCTAGGACTATCGTAGTTGATCACCTATATTGGGCACAGATAAAGAAAAAACCGAATGAAAGATGAAAAAGAGGAACAAAGGAAAGAGAAGAGAAAGAAGTTGGACGAAAAGTTATATCGTAATTTCTGTCGGACGAAATTTTACCGATGGATCTCGTTAGGCGAAAAAAAAACAGGCGCAGAGAGAGGCCACACTTTCTATCTGTTTTTAGTATCTTCCTTTATTTCGTTCCTTTGCCATCGTCTTTCCTTTTTTTTTTTTTTTTTTTT